>NC_064633.1:616296175-616601722 GCF_023864275.1 Schistocerca cancellata | reverse complement strand
CCTAACCTAACCTAACCTAACCTAACCTAACCTAACCTAACCTAACCTAACCTAACCTAACACTAACCTAACCTAACCTAACCTAACACTAACCTAACCTAACCTAACCTAACCTAACCTAACCTAACCTAACCTAACCTAACCTAACCTAACCTAACCTAACCTAACCTAACCTAACCTAACCTAACCTAACCTAACCTAACCTAACCTAACCTAACCTAACCTAACCTAACCTAACCTAACCTAACCTAACCTAACCTAACCTAACCTAACCTAACCTAACCTAACCTAACCTAACCTAACCTAACCTAACCTAACCTAACCTAACCTAACCTAACCTAACCTAACCTAACCTAACCTAACCTAACCTAACCTAACCTAACCTAACCTAACCTAACCTAACCTAACCTAACTAACCTAACCTAACCTAACCTAACCTAACCTAACCTAACCTAACCTAACCTAACCTAACCTAACCTAACCTAACCTAACCTAACCTAACCTAACCTAACCTAACCTAACCTAACCTAACCTAACCTAACCTAACCTAACCTAACCTAACCTAACCTAACCTAACCTAACCTAACCTAACCTAACCTAACCTAACCTAACCTAACCTAACCTAACCTAACCTAACCTAACCTAACCTAACCTAACCTAACCTAACCTAACCTAACCTAACCTAACCTAACCTAACCTAACCTAACCTAACCTAACCTAACCTAACCTAACCTAACCTAACCTAACCTAACCTAACCTAACCTAACCTAACCTAACCTAACCTAACCTAACCTAACCTAACCTAACCTAACCTAACCTAACCTAACCTAACCTAACCTAACCTAACCTAACCTAACCTAACCTAACCTAACCTAACCTAACCTAACCTAACCTAACCTAACCTAACCTAACCTAACCTAACCTAACCTAACCTAACCTAACCTAACCTAACCTAACCTAACCTACCTAACCTAACCTAACCTAACCTAACCTAACCTAACCTAACCTAACCTAACCTAACCTAACCTAACCTAACCTAACCTAACCTAACCTAACCTAACCTAACCTAACCTAACCTAACCTAACCTAACCTAACCTAACCTAACCTAACCTAACCTAACCTAACCTAACCTAACCTAACCTAACCTAACCTAACCTAACCTAACCTAACCTAACCTAACCTAACCTAACCTAACCTAACCTAACCTAACCTAACCTAACCTAACCTAACCTAACCTAACCTAACCTAACCTAACCTAACCTAACCTAACCTAACCTAACCTAACCTAACCTAACCTAACCTAACCTAACCTAACCTAACCTAACCTAACCTAACCTAACCTAACCTAACCTAACCTAACCTAACCTAACCTAACCTAACCTAACCTAACCTAACCTAACCTAACCTAACCTAACCTAACCTAACCTAACCTAACCTAACCTAACCTAACCTAACCTAACCTAACCTAACCTAACCTAACCTAACCTAACCTAACCTAACCTAACCTAACCTAACCTAACCTAACCTAACCTAACCTAACCTAACCTAACCTAACCTAACCTAACCTAACCTAACCTAACCTAACCTAACCTAACCTAACCTAACCTAACCTAACCTAACCTAACCTAACCTAACCTAACCTAACCTAACCTAACCTAACCTAACCTAACCTAACCTAACCTAACCTAACCTAACCTAACCTAACCTAACCTAACCTAACCTAACCTAACCTAACCTAACCTAACCTAACCTAACCTAACCTAACCTAACCTAACCTAACCTAACCTAACCTAACCTAACCTAACCTAACCTAACCTAACCTAACCTAACCTAACCTAACCTAACCTAACCTAACCTAACCTAACCTAACCTAACCTAACCTAACCTAACCTAACCTAACCTAACCTAACCTAACCTAACCTAACCTAACCTAACCTAACCTAACCTAACCTAACCTAACCTAACCTAACCTAACCTAACCTAACCTAACCTAACCTAACCTAACCTAACCTAACCTAACCTAACCTAACCTAACCTAACCTAACCTAACCTAACCTAACCTAACCTAACCTAACCTAACCTAACCTAACCTAACCTAACCTAACCTAACCTAACCTAACCTAACCTAACCTAACCTAACCTAACCTAACCTAACCTAACCTAACCTAACCTAACCTAACCTAACCTAACCTAACCTAACCTAACCTAACCTAACCTAACCTAACCTAACCTAACCTAACCTAACCTAACCTAACCTAACCTAACCTAACCTAACCTAACCTAACCTAACCTAACCTAACCTAACCTAACCTAACCTAACCTAACCTAACCTAACCTAACCTAACCTAACCTAACCTAACCTAACCTAACCTAACCTAACCTAACCTAACCTAACCTAACCTAACCTAACCTAACCTAACCTAACCTAACCTAACCTAACCTAACCTAACCTAACCTAACCTAACCTAACCTAACCTAACCTAACCTAACCTAACCTAACCTAACCTAACCTAACCTAACCTAACCTAACCTAACCTAACCTAACCTAACCTAACCTAACCTAACCTAACCTAACCTAACCTAACCTAACCTAACCTAACCTAACCTAACCTAACCTAACCTAACCTAACCTAACCTAACCTAACCTAACCTAACCTAACCTAACCTAACCTAACCTAACCTAACCTAACCTAACCTAACCTAACCTAACCTAACCTAACCTAACCTAACCTAACCTAACCTAACCTAACCTAACCTAACCTAACCTAACCTAACCTAACCTAACCTAACCTAACCTAACCTAACCTAACCTAACCTAACCTAACCTAACCTAACCTAACCTAACCTAACCTAACCTAACCTAACCTAACCTAACCTAACCTAACCTAACCTAACCTAACCTAACCTAACCTAACCTAACCTAACCTAACCTAACCTAACCTAACCTAACCTAACCTAACCTAACCTAACCTAACCTAACCTAACCTAACCTAACCTAACCTAACCTAACCTAACCTAACCTAACCTAACCTAACCTAACCTAACCTAACCTAACCTAACCTAACCTAACCTAACCTAACCTAACCTAACCTAACCTAACCTAACCTAACCTAACCTAACCTAACCTAACCTAACCTAACCTAACCTAACCTAACCTAACCTAACCTAACCTAACCTAACCTAACCTAACCTAACCTAACCTAACCTAACCTAACCTAACCTAACCTAACCTAACCTAACCTAACCTAACCTAACCTAACCTAACCTAACCTAACCTAACCTAACCTAACCTAACCTAACCTAACCTAACCTAACCTAACCTAACCTAACCTAACCTAACCTAACCTAACCTAACCTAACCTAACCTAACCTAACCTAACCTAACCTAACCTAACCTAACCTAACCTAACCTAACCTAACCTAACCTAACCTAACCTAACCTAACCTAACCTAACCTAACCTAACCTAACCTAACCTAACCTAACCTAACCTAACCTAACCTAACCTAACCTAACCTAACCTAACCTAACCTAACCTAACCTAACCTAACCTAACCTAACCTAACCTAACCTAACCTAACCTAACCTAACCTAACCTAACCTAACCTAACCTAACCTAACCTAACCTAACCTAACCTAACCTAACCTAACCTAACCTAACCTAACCTAACCTAACCTAACCTAACCTAACCTAACCTAACCTAACCTAACCTAACCTAACCTAACCTAACCTAACCTAACCTAACCTAACCTAACCTAACCTAACCTAACCTAACCTAACCTAACCTAACCTAACCTAACCTAACCTAACCTAACCTAACCTAACCTAACCTAACCTAACCTAACCTAACCTAACCTAACCTAACCTAACCTAACCTAACCTAACCTAACCTAACCTAACCTAACCTAACCTAACCTAACCTAACCTAACCTAACCTAACCTAACCTAACCTAACCTAACCTAACCTAACCTAACCTAACCTAACCTAACCTAACCTAACCTAACCTAACCTAACCTAACCTAACCTAACCTAACCTAACCTAACCTAACCTAACCTAACCTAACCTAACCTAACCTAACCTAACCTAACCTAACCTAACCTAACCTAACCTAACCTAACCTAACCTAACCTAACCTAACCTAACCTAACCTAACCTAACCTAACCTAACCTAACCTAACCTAACCTAACCTAACCTAACCTAACCTAACCTAACCTAACCTAACCTAACCTAACCTAACCTAACCTAACCTAACCTAACCTAACCTAACCTAACCTAACCTAACCTAACCTAACCTAACCTAACCTAACCTAACCTAACCTAACCTAACCTAACCTAACCTAACCTAACCTAACCTAACCTAACCTAACCTAACCTAACCTAACCTAACCTAACCTAACCTAACCTAACCTAACCTAACCTAACCTAACCTAACCTAACCTAACCTAACCTAACCTAACCTAACCTAACCTAACCTAACCTAACCTAACCTAACCTAACCTAACCTAACCTAACCTAACCTAACCTAACCTAACCTAACCTAACCTAACCTAACCTAACCTAACCTAACCTAACCTAACCTAACCTAACCTAACCTAACCTAACCTAACCTAACCTAACCTAACCTAACCTAACCTAACCTAACCTAACCTAACCTAACCTAACCTAACCTAACCTAACCTAACCTAACCTAACCTAACCTAACCTAACCTAACCTAACCTAACCTAACCTAACCTAACCTAACCTAACCTAACCTAACCTAACCTAACCTAACCTAACCTAACCTAACCTAACCTAACCTAACCTAACCTAACCTAACCTAACCTAACCTAACCTAACCTAACCTAACCTAACCTAACCTAACCTAACCTAACCTAACCTAACCTAACCTAACCTAACCTAACCTAACCTAACCTAACCTAACCTAACCTAACCTAACCTAACCTAACCTAACCTAACCTAACCTAACCTAACCTAACCTAACCTAACCTAACCTAACCTAACCTAACCTAACCTAACCTAACCTAACCTAACCTAACCTAACCTAACCTAACCTAACCTAACCTAACCTAACCTAACCTAACCTAACCTAACCTAACCTAACCTAACCTAACCTAACCTAACCTAACCTAACCTAACCTAACCTAACCTAACCTAACCTAACCTAACCTAACCTAACCTAACCTAACCTAACCTAACCTAACCTAACCTAACCTAACCTAACCTAACCTAACCTAACCTAACCTAACCTAACCTAACCTAACCTAACCTAACCTAACCTAACCTAACCTAACCTAACCTAACCTAACCTAACCTAACCTAACCTAACCTAACCTAACCTAACCTAACCTAACCTAACCTAACCTAACCTAACCTAACCTAACCTAACCTAACCTAACCTAACCTAACCTAACCTAACCTAACCTAACCTAACCTAACCTAACCTAACCTAACCTAACCTAACCTAACCTAACCTAACCTAACCTAACCTAACCTAACCTAACCTAACCTAACCTAACCTAACCTAACCTAACCTAACCTAACCTAACCTAACCTAACCTAACCTAACCTAACCTAACCTAACCTAACCTAACCTAACCTAACCTAACCTAACCTAACCTAACCTAACCTAACCTAACCTAACCTAACCTAACCTAACCTAACCTAACCTAACCTAACCTAACCTAACCTAACCTAACCTAACCTAACCTAACCTAACCTAACCTAACCTAACCTAACCTAACCTAACCTAACCTAACCTAACCTAACCTAACCTAACCTAACCTAACCTAACCTAACCTAACCTAACCTAACCTAACCTAACCTAACCTAACCTAACCTAACCTAACCTAACCTAACCTAACCTAACCTAACCTAACCTAACCTAACCTAACCTAACCTAACCTAACCTAACCTAACCTAACCTAACCTAACCTAACCTAACCTAACCTAACCTAACCTAACCTAACCTAACCTAACCTAACCTAACCTAACCTAACCTAACCTAACCTAACCTAACCTAACCTAACCTAACCTAACCTAACCTAACCTAACCTAACCTAACCTAACCTAACCTAACCTAACCTAACCTAACCTAACCTAACCTAACCTAACCTAACCTAACCTAACCTAACCTAACCTAACCTAACCTAACCTAACCTAACCTAACCTAACCTAACCTAACCTAACCTAACCTAACCTAACCTAACCTAACCTAACCTAACCTAACCTAACCTAACCTAACCTAACCTAACCTAACCTAACCTAACCTAACCTAACCTAACCTAACCTAACCTAACCTAACCTAACCTAACCTAACCTAACCTAACCTAACCTAACCTAACCTAACCTAACCTAACCTAACCTAACCTAACCTAACCTAACCTAACCTAACCTAACCTAACCTAACCTAACCTAACCTAACCTAACCTAACCTAACCTAACCTAACCTAACCTAACCTAACCTAACCTAACCTAACCTAACCTAACCTAACCTAACCTAACCTAACCTAACCTAACCTAACCTAACCTAACCTAACCTAACCTAACCTAACCTAACCTAACCTAACCTAACCTAACCTAACCTAACCTAACCTAACCTAACCTAACCTAACCTAACCTAACCTAACCTAACCTAACCTAACCTAACCTAACCTAACCTAACCTAACCTAACCTAACCTAACCTAACCTAACCTAACCTAACCTAACCTAACCTAACCTAACCTAACCTAACCTAACCTAACCTAACCTAACCTAACCTAACCTAACCTAACCTAACCTAACCTAACCTAACCTAACCTAACCTAACCTAACCTAACCTAACCTAACCTAACCTAACCTAACCTAACCTAACCTAACCTAACCTAACCTAACCTAACCTAACCTAACCTAACCTAACCTAACCTAACCTAACCTAACCTAACCTAACCTAACCTAACCTAACCTAACCTAACCTAACCTAACCTAACCTAACCTAACCTAACCTAACCTAACCTAACCTAACCTAACCTAACCTAACCTAACCTAACCTAACCTAACCTAACCTAACCTAACCTAACCTAACCTAACCTAACCTAACCTAACCTAACCTAACCTAACCTAACCTAACCTAACCTAACCTAACCTAACCTAACCTAACCTAACCTAACCTAACCTAACCTAACCTAACCTAACCTAACCTAACCTAACCTAACCTAACCTAACCTAACCTAACCTAACCTAACCTAACCTAACCTAACCTAACCTAACCTAACCTAACCTAACCTAACCTAACCTAACCTAACCTAACCTAACCTAACCTAACCTAACCTAACCTAACCTAACCTAACCTAACCTAACCTAACCTAACCTAACCTAACCTAACCTAACCTAACCTAACCTAACCTAACCTAACCTAACCTAACCTAACCTAACCTAACCTAACCTAACCTAACCTAACCTAACCTAACCTAACCTAACCTAACCTAACCTAACCTAACCTAACCTAACCTAACCTAACCTAACCTAACCTAACCTAACCTAACCTAACCTAACCTAACCTAACCTAACCTAACCTAACCTAACCTAACCTAACCTAACCTAACCTAACCTAACCTAACCTAACCTAACCTAACCTAACCTAACCTAACCTAACCTAACCTAACCTAACCTAACCTAACCTAACCTAACCTAACCTAACCTAACCTAACCTAACCTAACCTAACCTAACCTAACCTAACCTAACCTAACCTAACCTAACCTAACCTAACCTAACCTAACCTAACCTAACCTAACCTAACCTAACCTAACCTAACCTAACCTAACCTAACCTAACCTAACCTAACCTAACCTAACCTAACCTAACCTAACCTAACCTAACCTAACCTAACCTAACCTAACCTAACCTAACCTAACCTAACCTAACCTAACCTAACCTAACCTAACCTAACCTAACCTAACCTAACCTAACCTAACCTAACCTAACCTAACCTAACCTAACCTAACCTAACCTAACCTAACCTAACCTAACCTAACCTAACCTAACCTAACCTAACCTAACCTAACCTAACCTAACCTAACCTAACCTAACCTAACCTAACCTAACCTAACCTAACCTAACCTAACCTAACCTAACCTAACCTAACCTAACCTAACCTAACCTAACCTAACCTAACCTAACCTAACCTAACCTAACCTAACCTAACCTAACCTAACCTAACCTAACCTAACCTAACCTAACCTAACCTAACCTAACCTAACCTAACCTAACCTAACCTAACCTAACCTAACCTAACCTAACCTAACCTAACCTAACCTAACCTAACCTAACCTAACCTAACCTAACCTAACCTAACCTAACCTAACCTAACCTAACCTAACCTAACCTAACCTAACCTAACCTAACCTAACCTAACCTAACCTAACCTAACCTAACCTAACCTAACCTAACCTAACCTAACCTAACCTAACCTAACCTAACCTAACCTAACCTAACCTAACCTAACCTAACCTAACCTAACCTAACCTAACCTAACCTAACCTAACCTAACCTAACCTAACCTAACCTAACCTAACCTAACCTAACCTAACCTAACCTAACCTAACCTAACCTAACCTAACCTAACCTAACCTAACCTAACCTAACCTAACCTAACCTAACCTAACCTAACCTAACCTAACCTAACCTAACCTAACCTAACCTAACCTAACCTAACCTAACCTAACCTAACCTAACCTAACCTAACCTAACCTAACCTAACCTAACCTAACCTAACCTAACCTAACCTAACCTAACCTAACCTAACCTAACCTAACCTAACCTAACCTAACCTAACCTAACCTAACCTAACCTAACCTAACCTAACCTAACCTAACCTAACCTAACCTAACCTAACCTAACCTAACCTAACCTAACCTAACCTAACCTAACCTAACCTAACCTAACCTAACCTAACCTAACCTAACCTAACCTAACCTAACCTAACCTAACCTAACCTAACCTAACCTAACCTAACCTAACCTAACCTAACCTAACCTAACCTAACCTAACCTAACCTAACCTAACCTAACCTAACCTAACCTAACCTAACCTAACCTAACCTAACCTAACCTAACCTAACCTAACCTAACCTAACCTAACCTAACCTAACCTAACCTAACCTAACCTAACCTAACCTAACCTAACCTAACCTAACCTAACCTAACCTAACCTAACCTAACCTAACCTAACCTAACCTAACCTAACCTAACCTAACCTAACCTAACCTAACCTAACCTAACCTAACCTAACCTAACCTAACCTAACCTAACCTAACCTAACCTAACCTAACCTAACCTAACCTAACCTAACCTAACCTAACCTAACACTAACCTAACCTAACCTAACCTAACCTAACCTAACCTAACCTAACACTAACCTAACCTAACCTAACCTAACCTAACCTAACCTAACCTAACCTAACCTAACCTAACCTAACCTAACCTAACCTAACCTAACCTAACCTAACCTAACCTAACCTAACCTAACCTAACCTAACCTAACCTAACCTAACCTAACCTAACCTAACCTAACCTAACCTAACCTAACCTAACCTAACCTAACCTAACCTAACCTAACCTAACCTAACCTAACCTAACCTAACCTAACCTAACCTAACCTAACCTCCCGCCCTGTGGTGCAACTGATGTCCCTTTCTCCAAAAAAGAACTCAATGGGACCGTAATGTTGCAACCACAGACAAGTTGACCTGCTGTGAAGAAAAAACGAGTTAGTACATTTCAAACATGAAAAAGGTCATTTTAAAATCAACATGAAAAACCAAAATTCCAAAAGTATCAAACACAAAAAAATGCTTACCGAAGAAAGAAAATGTATCGTGCTAGGCACCATCCTCTCGCTCTGTGGTGCAACTGATGTCCCTTTCTCCAAAAATGTACTCAATGAGACCGTAATGTTGGAACCACACACAAGTTGACCTGCTGTGAGGAAAAAACGAGTTAGTACATTTCAAGCATGAAAAAGGTCATTTTAAAATCACAATCAATAACCAAAATTCCAAAAGATTCAAACACAAAAAAATGCTTACCGAAGAAAAAAAAAGTATCGTGGAAGGCACGCTCCTCCCGCCCTGTTGTGCAACAGATGTCCCTTTCTCCAAAAATGAACTCAATGAGACCGTAATGTTGCAATAACACACAAGTTGACCTGCTGTGAGGAAAAAACGAGTTAGTACATTTCAAACATGTAAAAGGTCATTTTAAAATCAACATGAAAACCAAAATTCCAAAAATATCAAACACAAAAAATGCTTACCGGAAAACAAAATCTATCATGCTTAGGCACCCTCCTCCCGCCCTGTGGTGCAACACATGTACCTTTCTCCAAAAATGAACTTAATGGGACCAGAGTGTTGCAACCACACACAAGTTGACCTGCTGTGAGGAAAAAACAAGTTAATACATTTCGAACATGAAAAAGGTCATTTTAAAATCAACATGAAAAACCAAAATCCCAAAAGTATCAAACACAAAAAATGCTTACCGAAGAAAGAAAATGTATCATGCTAGACACCCTCCTCCCCCCCTGTGGTGCAACAGATGTCCCTTTCTCCAAAAATGAACTTAATGGGACCGTAATGTTGCAGCCACACACAAGTTGACCTGCTGTGAGGAAAAAAAAAGTTAATTCATTTCAAACATGAAAAAGGTCATTATAAAATCAACATGAAAAACCAAAATTCCAAAAGTATCAAACACAAACGAATGCTTACCGAAGAAAGAAAATGTATCGTGCTAGGCACCTTCCTGCTGCACTGTGGTGCAAGTGATGTCTCTTTCTCCAAAAATGTACTCAATGAGGCCGTAATGTTGCAACCACACACAAGGTGACATGCTGTGAGGAAAAAACGAGTTAGTACATTTCAAACATGAAAAAGGTCATTTTAAAATCAACATGAAAAACCAAAATTCCAAAAGTATCAAACACAAAAAAATGCTTACCGAAGAAAGAAAATGTATCGTGCTAGTCACCCTCCTCCCGCCCTGTGGTGCAACTGATGTCCCTCTCTCCTAAAGTGTATTTAATGGGACCGTAATGTTACAACGACAAATAAGTTGACCTGCTGTGAGGAAAAAACGAGTTAGTTCATTTCAAACATGCAAAAGGTCATTTTAAAATCAACATGATAAACCACAATTCCAAAAGTAACAAACACAAAAAAATTCTTACTGAAGAAAGAAAATGTATCATGCTAGGCACCCTCCTCCCGCCCTGTGGTGCAACAGACGTCCCTTTCTCCAAAAATGAACTCATTGGGACCGTAATGTTGCAACCACACACAAGTTGACCTGCTGTGAGGAAAAAACGAGTTAGTACATTTCCAACATGCTAAAGGTCATTTTAAAATCAACACGAAAAACCAAAATTCCAAAAGTATCAAACACAAAAAAATGCTACCGCAGAAAGATAATGTATCGTGCTAGGCACCCTCCTCCAACCCTGTGGTGCGACAGATGTCCCTGTCTCCAAAAAAGAACTCAATGGGACCATAATATTGCAACCACACACAAGTTGACCTGCTGTGAGGAAGAGACCAGTTAGTACATTTCAAACATGCAAAAGGTCATTTTAAAATCAACATGAAGAACCAAAATTCCAAAAGTATCAAACACAAAAAAATGCTTTCTGAAGAAAGAAAATGTGTTGTGCTAGGCACCTTCCTCCCCCCCTGTGGTGCAACAGATGTCCCTATCTCCAAAAAAGAACTCAATGGGACAGTAATGTTGGAACCACACACAAGTTGACCTGCTGTGAAGAAAAAACGAGTTAGTACATTACAAACATGCAAAAGGTCAATCTAAAATCTACATGAGAAGCCAAAATTCCAAAAGTATCACACACCCAAAAAATGCTTACTGAAGGAAGAAAATGTATCTTGCTACACACCCTCCTCCCGCCCTGTGGTGCAACAGATGTCCCTTTCTCCAAATATGAACTCAATGGGACCGTAATGTTGCAACCACACACAAGTTGACTAGCTGTGAGGAAAAAACGAGTTAATACATTTCAAACATGCAATAGGTCAATTTAAAATCAACAAGAAAAACCAAAATTCCAAAAGTATCATACACAAAAAAATGCTTACAGATGAAAGAATATGTGTTGTGCTAGGCACCCTCCTCCCGCCCTGTTGTGCAACAGATGTCCCTTTCTCCAAAAATGTACTCAATAGGACCGTAATGTTGCAACCACACACAAGTTGGCCTGCTGGAAGGAAAAACCGAGTTAGTACATTTCAAACATGAAAAAGGTCATTTTAAAATCAACATGAAAACCCAAAATTCCAAAGGTAATAAACACAAAATAATGCTTACCGAAGAAAGAAAATGTGTCGTGCTAGGCACCCTCCTCCCGCCCTGTGGTGCAACTGATGTCCCTTTCTCCAAAATTGTACTCAATGGGACCGTAATGTTGCAGCCACACACAAGTTGTCCTGCTGTGAGGAAAAAACGAGTTAGTACATTTCAAACATGCAAAAGGTCATTTTAAAATCAACATGAAAAACCAAAAATTCCAAAAGTATCAAACACAATGAAATTCTTACCGAAGAAAGAAAATGTATCATGCTAGGCACCCTCCTCCCGCCCTCTGGTGCAGCAGATTTCCCTTTCTCCAAAAATGATCTCAATGGGGCCGTAATGTTGCAACCACACACAAGTTGACCTGCTGTGAGCAAAAAACAAGTTAATACATTTCAAACATGAAAAAGGTCATTTTAAAATCAACATGAAAAACCAAAATTCCAAAAGTATCAAACACAAAAAATGCTTACCGAAGAAAGAAAATGTATCGTGCTAGGCACCCTCCTCCCGCCCTGTGGTGCAACAGATGTCCCTTTCTCCAAAAATGTACTCAATGGGACCGTAATGTTGCAACCACACTCAGGTTGACCTGCTGTGAGGAAAAAAACGAGTTAGTACATTTCAAACATGAAAAAGGTCATTTTAAAATCTGCATGAATAACCAAAAATCCAAATGTTTCAAACACAAAAAAATGCTTACGAAGAAAGAAATTGTATCGTGCAAGGCACCCTCCTCCCGCCCTGTGGTGCAACAGATGTTCCTTTCTCCAAAAATGAACTCAATGAGACCGTAATGTTGCAACCACACACAAGTTGACCTGCTGTGAGGAAAAAACGAGTTAGTACATTTCAAACATGCAAAAGGTCATTTTAAAATCAACATGAAAAACCAAAATTCCAAAAGTATGAAACACAAGGAAATTCTTACCGAAGAAAGAAAATGTATTGGCTAGGCACCTTCCTCCCGCCCTGTGGTGCAGCAGATGTCCCTTTCTCAAAAAATGAACTCAATGGGACCGTAATGTTGCAACCACACACATGTTGACCTGCTGTGAGGAAAAAACGAGTTAGTACATTTCAAACATGAAAAAGGCCATTTTAAAATCAACATGAAAAACCAAAATTCCAAAGGTATCAAACACAATATAATGCTTACCGAAGAAAGAAAATGTATCATGCTAGTCACCCTCCTCCCACCCTGTGGTGCAACTGATGTCCCTTTCTCCAAAAATGTACTCAATGGGACCGTAATGTTGCAACCACACTCAAGTTGACCTGCTGTGAGGAAAAAACGAGTTAGTACATTTCAAACATGAAAGAAGTCATTTTAATATCTGCATGAATAACCAAAATTCCAAAAGTTTCAAACACAAAAAAATGCTTACGAAGAAAAAAATTGTATCGTGCAAGGCACCCTCCTCCCGCCCTGTGGTGCAACAAATGACCCTTTCTCCAAAAATGAACTCAATGAGACCGTAATGTTGCAACCACACACAAGTTGACCTGCTGTGAGGGAAAAAACGAGTTAGTACATTTCAAACATGCATAAGGTCATTTTAAAGTCAACATGAAAAACTAAATTCCAAAATTATCAAACACAAAATAATGCTTACAGAAGAAAGAAAATGTATCGTACTAGGCAACCTCCTCCCGCCCTGTGGTGCAATAGATGTCCCTTTCTCCAAAAATGTACTCAATGGAGCCGTAATGTTGCAACCAGACACAAGTTGACATCCTGTGAGGAAAAAACGAGTTAGTACATTTCAAACATGCAAAATGTCATAATAAAATCAACATGAAAAACCAAAATTCCAAAAGTATCAAACACAAAAAATGCATACTGAAATGTATGAAAATGTATCGTGCTAGGCACCCTCCTCCCGCCCTGTGGTGCAACAGATGTCCCTTTCTCCAAAAATGTACTCAATGGGACCGTAATGTTCCAACCACACTCAAGTTGACCTGCTGTGAGGAAAAAACGAGTTAGTACATTTCAAACATGAAAAAGGTCATTTTAAAATCTGCATGAATAACCAAAATTCCAAAAGTTTCAAACACAAAAAAATGCTTACGAAGAAAAAAATTGTATTGTGCAAGGCACCCTCCTCCCGCCCTGTGGTGCAACAGATGTCCCTTTCTCCAAAAATGAACTCAATGAGACCGTAATGTTGCAACCACACACAAGTTAACCTGCTGTGAGGAAAAAACGAGTAAGTACATTTCAAACATGCATAAGGTCATTTTAAAATCAACATGAAAAACCAAAATTCCAAAATTATCAAACACAAAATAATGCTTACAGAAGAAAGAAAATGTATCGTGCTAGGCACCCTCCTCCCGCCCTGTGGTGCAACTAATGTTCCTTTCTCCAAAAATGTACTCAATGGGACCGTAATGTTGCAACCACACACAAGTAGACCTGCTGTGAGGAAAAAACGAGTTAATACATTTCAAACATGAAAAAGGTCATTTCAAATTCAACACGAAAAACCAAAATTCCAAAAGTATCAAACACAAAAGAATGCTTACCGAAGAAATAAAATGTATCGTGCTAGGCACCCTCCTCCCGCCCTGTGGGGCAATAGATGTCCCTTTCTCCAAAAATGTACTCAATGGGACCGTAATGTTGCAACCAGACACAAGTTGACATGCTGTGAGGAAAAAACGAGTTAGTACATTTCAAACATGAAAAAGGTCATTTTAAAATCATAATGAAAAACCAAAATTCCAAAAGTATCAAACACAAAAAAATGCTTACCGAAGAAAGAAAATGTATCATGCTAGGCACCCTACTCCCGCCCTGTGGAGCAACTGTTGTCCCTCTCTCCAAAAGTGTACTCAATGGGACCGTAATATTTCAACGACAAACAAGTTGACATGCTGTGAGGAAAAAACTTGTTAGTACAATTCAAACATGCAAAATGTCATTCTAAAATCAACATGAAAAACCAAAATTCCAAAGGTATCAAACACAAAAAAATGCTTACTGAAGAAAGAAAATGTGTTGTGCTAGGCACCCTCCTCCCGGCCTGTGGTGCGACAGATGTCCCTTTTTCCAAATATGAACTCAATGGGACCGTAATGTTGCAACCACACACAAGTTGACCTGCTGTGAAGAAAAAACGAGTTAGTACATTTCAAACATGCAAAAGGTCAATCTAAAATCTACATGAAAATCCAAAATTCCAAAAGTATCAAACACAAAAAAATGCTTACCGGAGAAAGAAAATGTATCGTGATAGGCACCCTCCTCCCGCCCTGTGGTGCAACTGACGTCCTTTTCTCCAAAAATGTACTCAATGGGACCGTAATATTGTAACCACACACAAGTTGACCTGCTGTGCGGAAAAAACAAGTTAGTACATTTCAAACATGGAAAAGGTCATTTTAAAATCAACATGAAAACCCAAAATTCTAAAAGTATCAAACACAAAAAAAATTCTTACCGAAGAAAGAAAATGTATCGTGCTAGGCACCCTCCTCCCGCCCAGTGGTGCAACTGATGTCCCTCTCTCAAAAAATGTACTCAATGGGACCGTAATGTTGCAACCACGCACAAGCTGACCTGCTGTGAGGAAAAAACGAGTTAGTACATTTCAAACATGAAAAAGGTCATTTTAAATTCAACATCAACAACCAAAATTTTAAAAGTATCAAACACAAAAAAATGCTTACCGACAAAAGAAAATGTATCGTGCTAGGCACTCTCCTCCCTCTGTGGTGCAACAGATGTCCCTTTCTCCAAAAATGAACTCAATGGGTCCGTAAGGTTGCAACCACACACAAGTTGACCTGCTGTGAGGAATAAACAAGTTCATACATTTCAAACATGCAAAACGTCATTTTAAAATCAACATGAAAAACTAAAATTCCAAAACTATCAAACACAAAAAAATGCATACCGAAAAACAAAATGTATCATGCTCGCACCCTCCTCCTGCACTGTGGTGCAACTAATGTCCCTTTCTCCAAAAATGAACTCAATGGGACCGTAATGTTGCAACCACACACAAGTTGACCTGCTGTGAGGAAAAAACAAGTTCATACATTTCAAACATGAAAAAGGTCATTTTTAAATCAACATGAAAAACCAAAATTCCAAAAGTATCAAACACAAAAAAATGCTTACCGAAGAAAGAAAATGTATCGTGCTAGGCACCCTCCTCCTGCCCTGTGGTGCAACTGATGTCCCTTTCTCCAAAAATGTACTTAATGGGACCGTAATGTTTCAACGACAAACAAGTTGACCCGCTGTGAGGAAAAAATGAGTTAGTACATTTAAAAATGCAAAAGTTCATTGTAAAATCAACAGTAATAACGAAAATTCCAAAATTATCAAACACAAAAAATGCTTACCGAAGAAAGAAAATGTACCGTGCTAGGCACCCTCCTCCCGCCCTGTGGTGCAACTGACGTCCCTTTCTCCAAAAATGAAATCAATGGGACACTAAATTTGCAACCACACACATGTTAACCTGCTGTGAGGAAAAAACGAGTTAGTACATTTCAAACATGCAAAAGGTCATTTTAAAATTAACATGAAAAACCAAAATTCCAAAAGTATCAAACACAAAAGAATGCTTACCGAAGAAATAAAATGTATCGTGGTAAGCACCCTCCTCTCGCCCTGTGGTGCAATAGATGTCCCTTTCTCCAAAAATGTACTCAATGGAGGCGTAATGTTGCAACCAGACACAAGTTGACATGGTGCGAAAAAAAATCGAATTAGTACATTTCAAACATGAAAAAGGTCATTTTAAAATCAATATGAAAAACCAAAATTCCAAAAGTATCAAATACAAAAAAATGCTTACCGAAGAAAGAAAATGTATCATGCTAGGCACCCTACTCCTGCCCTGTGGAGCAACTGTTGTCCCTCTCTCGAAAAGTGTACTCAATGGGACCGTAATATTTCAACGACAAACAAGTTGACATGCTTTGATGAAAAAACGAGTTAGTACAATTCAAACATGCAAAATGTCATTCTAAAATCAACATGAAAAACCAAAATTCCAAAAGTATCATACACAAATAAATGCTTACTGAAGAAAGAAAATGTGTTGTGCTAGGCACCCTCCTCCCGGCCTGTGGTGCGACAGATGTCCCTCTCTCCATAAAAGAACTCAATGTGACAGTAATGTTGCAACCACACACAAGTTGACCTGCTGTGAAGAAAAAACGAGTTAGTACACTTCAAACATGCAAAAGGTCAATCTAAAATCTACATGAAAATCCAAAATTCCAAAAGTATCAAACAGAAAAAAATGCTTACCGAAGAAAGAAAATGTATCGTGCTAGGCACTCTCCTCCCGCCCTGTGGTGCAACTGATGTCCCTCTCTCCAAAAATGTACTCAATGGGACCGAAATGTTGCAACTACACACAAGTTGACCTGCTGTGAGGAAAAAACGAGTTAATACATTTCAAACATGAAACAGGTCATTTTAAAATCAACTTGAAAAACCAAAATTCCAAACGTATCAAACACAAAAAAATGCTTACCGAAGAAGGAAAATGTATCGTGCTAGGCACCCTCCTCCCGCCCTGTGGTGCAACAGATGTCCCTTTCTCCAAAAATGAACTCAATGGGACCGTAATGATGCAACCACACACAAGTTCGCCTGCTGTTAGGAAAAAACGAGTTAGTACATTTCAAACATGAAAAAGGTCATTTTAAAATCAACATGAAAAACCAAAATTCCAAAGGTATCTAACAGAAAATAATGCTTTCCGAAGAAAGAAAATGTATCGTGGTTGGCACCCTCATCCCGCCCTGTGGTGCAACTAATGTCCCTTTCTCAAAAATGTACTTAATGGGACCGTAATGTTGCAACCACACACAAGTTGTCCTGCTGTGAGGGAAAAACGAGTTAGTACATTTCAAACATGCAAAAGGTCATTATAAAATCAACATAAAAAACCAAAATTCCAAAAGTATCAAACACAAAAGAATGCTTATCGAAGAAAGAAAATGTATCGTGCTAGGCACCCTCCTCCTGCCCTGTGGTGCAACTGATGTCCCTTTCTCCAGAAATGTACTCAATGGTGCCGTAATGTTGCAACCACACACAAGGTGACATGCTGTGAGGAAAAAACGAGTTAGTACATTTCAAACATGAAAAAAATCAATTTAAAATCAAAATGAAAAACCAAAATTCCAAAAGTATCAAACACAAAAAAATTCTTACCGAAGAAAGAAAATGTATCGTGCTAGGCACCCTCCTCCTGCCCTGTGGTGCAACTGTTGTCCCTCTCTCCAAAAGTGTACTCAATGGGACCGTAATGTTTCAACGACAAACAAGTTGACCTGCTGTGAGGAAAAAACGAGTTAGTACATTTCAAACATGCAAAATGTCATTCTAAAATCAACATGAAAAACCAAAATTCCAAAAGTATCAAACACAAAAAAATGCTTACTGAAGAAAGAAAATGTATCATGCTAGGCACCCTCCTCCCGCTCTGTTGTGCAACAGATGTCCGTTTCTCCAAAAATGAAATCAATGGGACTGTAATGTTGCAACCACACACAAGTTGACCTGCTGTGAGGAAAAAACGAGTTAGTACATTTCAAACATGCAAAATGTTATTCTAAAATCAACATGAAAAACCAAAATTCCAAAATTATCAAACACAAAAAAATGCTAACCGAAGAAAGAAAATGTATCGTGCTAGGCACCCACCTCCCGCCCTGTGGTGCAACTGATGTCCCTTTCTCCAAAAATGACCTCAATGGGACCGTAATGTTGCAACCACACACAAGTTGACCTGCTGTGAAGAAAAAACGAGTTAGTACATTTCAAACATGAAAAAGGTCGTTCTAAAATCAACATGAAAAGCCAAAATTCCAAAAGTATCAAACACAAAAAAATGCATACCGAAGAAAGAAAATGTATCTTGCTCCACACCCTCCTCCCGCCCTGTGGTGCAACAGATGTCCCTTCCTCTAAAATTGAACTCAGTGTTTCACAGAGGAAGACCGCACTGCAGTTCCTTCTCTAAATCCTCGCACCAACGAAAAAATGGCTGACATTGAAATAAGTGTCCAAGGAATAGAAAAGCAACTGGAATCACTCAACAGAGGAAAGTCCACTGGACCTGACGGGATAGCAATTCGATTCTACACAGAGTACGCGAAAGAACTTGCCCCCCTTCTAACAGCCGTGTACCGCAAGTCTCTAGAGGAACAGAAGGTTCCAAATGATTGGAAAAGAGCACAGGTAGTCCCAGTCTTCAAGAAGGGTCGTCGAGCAGATGCGCAAAACTATAGACCTATCTCTCTGACGTCGATCTGTTGTAGAATTTTAGAACATGTCTTTTGCTCGAGTATCATGTCGTTTTTGGAAACTCAGAATCTACTATATAGGAATCAACATGGATTCCGGAAACAGCGATCGTGTGAAACCCAACTCGCTTTATTTGTTCATGAAACCCAGAAAATATTAGATACAGGCTCCCAGGTAGATGCCATTTTCCTTGACTTCCGGAAGGCGTTCGATACAGTTCCGCACTGTCGTCTGATAAACAAAGTAAGAGCCTACGGAATATCAGACCAGCTGTGTGGCTGGATTGAAGAGTTTTTAGCAAACAGAACACAGCATGTTGTTCTCAATGGAGAGACATCTACAGACGTTAAAGTAACCTCTGGCGTGCCACAGGGGAGTGTTATGGGACCATTGCTTTTCACAATATATATAAATGACCTAGTAGATAGTGTCGGAAGTTCCATGCGGCTTTTCGCGGATGATGCTGTAATATACAGAGAATTTGCAGCATTAGAAAATTGTAGCGAAATGCAGGAAGATCTGCAGCGGATAGGCACTTGGTGCAGGGAGTGGCAACTGACCCTTAACATAGACAAATGTAATGTATTGCGAATACATAGAAAGAAGGATCCTTTATTGTATGATTATATGATAGCGGAACAAACACTGGTAGCAGTTACTTCTGTAAAATATCTGGGAGTATGCGTGCGGAACGATTTGAAGTGGAATGATCATATAAAATTAATTGTTGGTAAGGCGGGTACCAGGTTGAGATTCATTGGGAGAGTCCTTAGAAAATGTAGTCCATCAACAAAGGAGGTGGCTTACAAAACACTCGTTCGACCTATACTTGAGTATTGCTCATCAGTGTGGGATCCGTACCAGATCGGGTTGACGGAGGAGATAGAGAAGATCCAAAGAAGAGCGGCGCGTTTCGTCACAGGGTTATTTGGTAACCGTGATAGCGTTACGGAGATGTTTAACAAACTCAAGTGGCAGACTCTGCAAGAGAGGCGCTCTGCATCGCGGTGTAGCTTGCTCGCCAGGTTTCGAGAGGGTGCGTTTCTGGATGAGGTATCGAATATATTGCTTCCCCCTACTTATACCTCCCGAGGAGATCACGAATGTAAAATTAGAGAGATTAGAGCACGCACAGAGGCTTTCAGACAGTCGTTCTTCCCGCGAACCATACGCCAGTGGAACAGGAAAGGGAGATAATGACAGTGGCACGTAAAGTGCCCTCCGCCACACACCGTTGGGTGGCTTGCGGAGTATAAATGTAGATGTAGATGTAGATGTAATGTTGCAACCACACACAAGTTGACCTGCTGTCAGGAAAAAACGAGTTATTACATTTCAAACATTCAATAGGTCATTTTAAAATCAACATGAAGAACCAAAATTCCAAAAGTATCAAACACAAAAAAATGCTTACGGAAGAAAGAAAATGTATCGTGCTAGGCACCCTCGTCCCGCATTGTGGTGCAACTGATGTCCCTTTCTCCAAAAATGTACTCAATGGGACCGTAATGTTGCAACCACATACAAGTTGACCTGCTGCGAGGAAAAACCAAGTTAGTACATTTAAAACTTGAAATAGGTCATTTTAAAAACTACAAGAATAACCAAAATTCCAAAAGTATCGAGCACAAAGAAACGCTTACCGAAGAAAGAAAATGTATCGTGCTGGGCAAACTCTTCCCGCCCTGTGGTGCAACTGAAGTCCTTTTGTCCAAAAATGTACTCAATGGGACCGTAATGTGGTAACCACACACAAGTTGACCTGCTGTGAGGAAAGAACAAGTTAGTACATTTCAAACATGCAAAAGGTCATTTTAAAATGAACATGAAAAACCAAAATTCTAAAAGTATCAAACACAAAGAAATGCTTACCGAAAAAACAAAATGTATCGTGCTAGGCACCCTCCTCCCGCCCTGTGATGCAACAGATGTCCCTCTCTCCAAAAATGTACTCAGTGGGACCGTAATGTTGCAACCACACACAAGTTGACCTGTTGTGAGGAAAAAACGAGTTAGTACATTTCAAACATGAAAAAGGTCATTTTAAAATCAACATGAAGAACCAAAATTCCAAAAGTATCAAACACAAAAAAATGCTTACCGAAAAAAGAAAATGTATCGTGCTAGGCACCCTCCTCCCTCTGTGGTGCAACAGATGTCCATTCCCCAAAAATGAACTCAATGGGACCGTAATGTTGCAACCACACACAAGTTGACCTGGTGTGAGGAAAAAACGAGTTAATTCATCTCAAACATGAAAAAGGAAATTTTCAAATCAACGTGAAAAACAAAAATTCCAAAAGTATCAAACACAAAAAAATGCATATTGAAGAAAGAAAATGTATCATGCTAGGCACCCTCCTCCCGCCCTGTGGTGCAACAGATGTCCCGTACTCCAAAAATGAACTCAATGGGACAGTCATGTTGCAACCACACACAATTAGACCTGCTGTGAGGAAAAAACAAGTTCATACATTTCAAACATGAAAAAGGTCATTCTAAAATCAACATGAAAAACCAAAATTCCAAAAGTATCAAACACAAAAAAATGCATACCTAAAAACAAAATGTATCATGATCGGCACCCTCCTCCTGCACTGTGGTGCAACTGATGTCCCTTTCTCCAAAAATGAACTCAATGGGACCGTAATGTTGCAACCACACACAAGTTGACCTGCTGTGAGGAAAAAACAAGTTCATACATTTCAAACATGAAAAAGGTCATTCTAAAATCAACATGAAAAACCAAAATTCCAAAAGTATCAAACACAAAATAATGCTTACCGAAGAAAGAAAATGTATCATGCTAGGCATCCTCCTATCGCCCTGTGGTGCAACAGATGTCCCTTTCTCCAAAAATCAACTCAATGGGACCGTAATGTTGCAACCACACACAAGTTGACCTGCCATTAGGAAAAAACGAGTTAGTACATTTCAAACATGAAAAAGGTCATTTTAAAATCAACATGAAGAACCAAAATTCCAAAAGTATCAAACACAAAAAAATGCTTACGGAAGAAACAAAATGTATCGTGCTAGGCACCCTCTTCCCGCACTGTGGTGCAACTGATGTCGCTTTCTCCAAAAATGTACTCAATGGGACCGTAATGTTGCAACCACACACAAGTTGACATTCTGTGAGGAAAAAACGAGTTAATACATTTCAAAAATGAAAAAAGGTCATTTTAAAATCAACATGAAAAACAAAAGTTCCAAAAGTATCAAGCACAAAAAAATGCTTACTGAAAAAAAAAATTATTCGTGCTACGCACCCTCCTCTTGCCCTGTGGTGCAACTGACGTCCCTTTCTCCAAAAATGAACTCAATGGGACTGTAATGTTGCAACCACACACAAGTTGACCTGCTGTGAGGAATAATCGAGTTAGTACATTTCAAACATGAAAAAGGTCATTTTAAAAACAACATGAAAAACCAAAATTCCAAAAGTATCAAACACAAAAAAATTCTTACCGAAGAAAGAAAATGTATTGTGCTAGGCACCCTCCTCCCTCTGTGGTGCAACAGATGTCCATTTTCCAAAAATGAACTTAATGGGACCGTAATGTTGCAACCACACACAAGTTGAACTGCTGTGAGGGAAAAACGAGTTAGTACATTTCAAACTTGCAAAACGTCATTTTAAAATCAACATGAAAAACCAAAATTCCAAAATTATTAAACACAAAAAAATGCATACCGAAAAACAAAATGTATCATGCTCGGCACCCTCCTCCTGCACTGTGGTGCAACTGATGTCCCTTTCTCCAAAAATGAACTCAATGGGACCGTAATGTTGCAACCACACACAAGTTGACCTGCTGTGAGGAAAAAACAATTTCATACATTTCAAAATTAAAAAAGTCATTTTAAAATCAACATGAAAAACCAAAATTCGAAAAGTATCAAACACAAAAAAATGCTTACCGGAGAAAGAAAATGTATCATGCTAGGCACCCTCCTATCGCCCTGTGGTGCAACAGATGTCCCTTTCTCCAAAAATCAACTCAATGGGACCGTAATGTTGCAACCACACACAAGTTGACCTGCCGTTAGGAAAAAACGAGTTAGTACATTTCAAACATGAAAAAGGTCATTTTAAAATCAACATGAAAAACCAAAATTCCAAAAGTATCAAACACAAAAAAAGTGCTTATGGAAGAAACAAAATGTATCGTGCTAGGCACCCTCCTCCTGCCCTGTGGTGCAACTGATGTCCCTTTCTCCAAAAATGTACTCAATGGGACCGTAATGTTGCAACCACACACAAGTTGACCTTCTGTGAGGAAAAAACGAGTTAATACATTTCAAACATGAAAAAAGGTCATTTTAAAATCAACATGAAAAACCAAAATTCCAAAAGTATCAAGCACAAAAAAATGCTTACTGAAAAAAAAAATTATCCGTGCTAGGCACCCCCCCTCTTGCCCTGTGGTGCAACTGACGTCCCTTTCTCCAAAAATGTACTCAATGGGACCGTAATATTGTAACCACACACAAGTTGACCTGCTGTGAGGAAAAAACAAGTTAGTACATTTCAAACATGCAAAAGGTCATTTTAAAATCAACATGAAAAACCAAAATTCCAAAAGTATCAAACACAAAAAAAATTCTTACCGAAGAAAGAAAATGTATCGTGCTAGGCACCCTCCTCCCACTGTGGTGCAACAGATGTCCATTCTCCAAAAATGTACTCAATGGGACCGTAATGTTGCAACCACACACAAGTTGACCTTCTGTGAGGAAAAAACGAGTTAATACATTTCAAACATGAAAAAAGGTCATTTTAAAATCAACATGAAAAACCAAAATTCCAAAAGTATCAAACACAAAAAAATGCATACCGAAGAAACAAAATGTATCGTGCTAGGAACCCTCCTCCCGCCCCGTGGTGCAACTGATGTCCCTCTCCCCAAAAATGTACTCAATGGGACCGTAATGTTCAACCACACACAAGTTGACCTGCTGTGAGGAAATAACGAGTTAATACATTTCAAACATGAAAAAGGTCATTCAAAAATCAACATGAAAATCCAAAATTCCAAAAGTATCAAACACAAAAAAATGCTTACCGGAGAAAGAAAATGTATCGTGATAGGCACCCTCCTCCCGCCCTGTGGTGCAACTGACGTCCTTTTCTCCAAAAATGTACTCAATGGGACCGTAATATTGTAACCACACACAAGTTGACCTGCTGTGAGGAAAAAACAAGTTAGTACATTTCAAACATGGAAAAGGTCATTTTAAAATCAACATGAAAACCCAAAATTCTAAAAGTATCAAACACAAAAAAAATTCTTACCGAAGAAAGAAAATGTATCGTGCTAGGCACCCTCCTCCCGCCCAGTGGTGCAACTGATGTCCCTCTCTCAAAAAATGTACTCAATGGGACCGTAATGTTGCAACCACGCACAAGCTGACCTGCTGTGAGGAAAAAATGAGTTAGTACATTTCAAACATGAAAAAGGTCATTTTAAATTCAACATCAACAACCAAAATTTTAAAAGTATCAAACACAAAAAAATGCTTACCGACAAAAGAAAATGTATCGTGCTAAACACTCTCCTCCCTCTGTGGTGCAACAGATGTCCCTTTCTCCAAAAATGAACTCAATGGGTCCGTAAGGTTGCAACCACACACAAGATGACCTGCTGTGAGGAAAAAACAAGTTCATACATTTCAAACATGCAAAACGTCATTTTAAAATCAACATGAAAAACTAAAATTCCAAAAGTATCAAACACAAAAAAATGCATACCGAAAAACAAAATGTATCATGCTCACACCCTCCTCCTGCACTGTGGTGCAACTAATGTCCCTTTCTCCAAAAATGAACTCAATGGGACCGTAATGTTGCAACCACACACAAGTTGACCTGCTGTGAGGAAAAAACAAGTTCATACATTTCAAACATGAAAAAGGTCATTTTAAAATCAACATGAAAAACCAAAATTCCAAATGTATCAAACGCAAAAAAATGCTTACCGAAGAAAGAAAATGTATCATGCTAGGCACCCTCCTCCCGCCCTGTGGTGCAACAGATGTCCCTTTCTCCAAAAATGAACTCAATGGGACCGTAATGTTGCAACCACACACAAGTTGACCTGCCGTTAAGAAAAAACGAGTTAGTACATTTCAAACATGCAAAAGGTCATTTTAAAATCAACATGACAAACCAAAATTCCAAAAGTATCAAGCACAAAAAAATGCTTACCGAAGAAAAAAAATGTTTCGTGCTAGGCACCCTCCTCCTGCCCTGTGGTGCAACTGACGTCCCTTTCTCCAAAAATGAACTCAATGGGACCGTAATGTTGCAACCACACACAAGTTGACTTGCTGTGAGGAATAATCGAGTTAGTACATTTCAAACATGAAAAAGGTCATATTAAAATCAACATGAAAAACCAAAATTCCAAAAGTATCAAACACAAAAAAATGCTTACCGAAGAATCAAAATGTATCGTGCTACGTACCCTCCTCCCACCCCGTGGCGCAACTGATGTCCCTCTCACCCAAAAATGTACTCAATGGGACCGTAATGTTCAACCACACACAAGTTGACCTGCTGTGAGGAAATAACTAGTTAATACATTTCAAACATGAAAAAGGTCATTCAAAAATCAACATGAAAAACCAAAATTCCAAAAGTATCAAAGACAAAAAAATGCTTACCGGAGAAACAAAATGTATCATGCTAGGCACCCTCCTCCCGCCCTGTGGTGCAACTGACGTCCTTTTCTCCAAAAGTGTACTCAATGGGACCGTAATGTTGTAACCACACACAAGTTGACCTGCTGTGAGGAAATAACTAGTTAATACATTTCAAACATGAAAAAGGTCATTCAAAAATCAACATGAAAAACCAAAATTCCAAAAGTATCAAACACAAAAAAATGCTTACCGGAGAAACAAAATGTATCATGCAAGGCACCCTCCTCCCGCCCTGTGGTGCAACTGATGTCCCTCTCTCAAAAAATGTACTCAATGGGACCGTAATGTTGCAACCACACACAAGCTGAACTGCTGTGAGGAAAAAACGATTTAGTACATTTCAAACATGAAAAAGGTCATTTTAAAATCAAACTGAAAATCCAAAATTCCAAAAGTATCAAACAAAAAAAAATGCTTACCGAAGAAAGAAAATGTATCGTGCTAGGCACCCTCCTCCCCTCTGTGGTGCAACAGATGTCCATTCTCCAAAAATGAACTCAATGGGACCGTAATGTTGTAACCACACACAAGCTGTCCTGCTGTGAGGAAAAAACGAGTTAGTACATTTCAAACATGAAAAAGGTCATTTTAAAATCAACATGAATAATCAAAATTCCAAAAGTATCAAACACAAAAAAATGCTTACCGAAGAAAAAAAAGTTTCGTGCTAGGCACCCTCCTCCTGCCCTGTGGTGCAACTGACGTCCCTTTCTCCAAAAATGAACTCAATGGGACCGTAATGTTGCAACCACACACAAGTTGACCTGCTGTGAGGAATAATCAAGTTAGTACATTTCAAACATGAAAAAGGTCATTTTAAAATCAACATGAAAAACCAAAATTCCAAAAGTATCAAACACAAAAAAATGCTTACCGAAGAAACAAAATGTATCGTGCTAGGAACCCTCCTACCGCGCCATAGCGCAACTGATGTCCCTCTCCCCAAAAATGTACTCAATTTGACCGTAATGTTCAACCACAC
The DNA here is from genome assembly GCF_023864275.1 of Schistocerca cancellata. Lineage (NCBI taxonomy): Eukaryota > Metazoa > Arthropoda > Insecta > Orthoptera > Acrididae > Schistocerca > Schistocerca cancellata. The sequence goes on along the minus strand of NC_064633.1, from coordinate 616,574,408 downwards.
ACAAGTTGACCTGCTGTGAGGAAATAACGAATTAATACATTTCAAACATGAAAATGGTCATTCAAAAATCAACATGAAAAACCAAAATTCCAAAAGTATCAAACACAAAAAAATGCTTACCGGAGAAAGAAAATGTATCGTGCTAGGCACCCTCCTCCCGCCCTGTGGTGCCACTGATGTCCCTCTCTAAAAAATGTACTCAATGGGACCGTAATGTTGCAACCACACACAAGCTGACCTGCTGTGAGGAAAAAACGAGTTAGTACATTTCAAACATGAAAAAGGTCATTTTAAAATCAACATGAAAAACCAAAATTCCAAAAGTATCAAACACAAAAAAATGCTTACCGAAGAAAGAAAATGTATCGTGCTAGGCACCCTCCCCCCGCCCTGTGGTGCAACTGATGTCCCTCTCTAAAAAATGTACTCAATGGGACCGTAATGTTGCAACCACCCACAAGCTGACCTGCTGTGAGGAAAATACGAGTTAATACATCTCAAACATGAAAAAGGGAATTTTCAGATCAACATGAAAAACCAAAACTCCAAAAGTATCAAACACAAAAAAATGCATACCGAAGAAAGAAAATGTATCATGCTAGGCACCCTACTCCCGCCCTGTGGTGCAACCGATGTCCCTTTCTCCAAAAATGAACTCAATGTGACCGTAATGTTGCAACCACACACAAGTTTACCTGCTGTGAGGAAAAAACGAGTTAGTACATTTCAAACATGCAAAACGTCATTTTAAAATCAACATGAAAGACTAAAATTCCAAAATTATTAAACACAAAAAAATGCCTACGGAAGAAACAAATTGTATCGTGCTAGGCACCCTCCTCCCGCCCTGTGGTGCAGCTGATGTCCGTTTCTCCAAAAATGTACTCAATGTGTCCGTAATGTTGCAACCACACACAAGTTGACCTTCTGTGAGGAAAAAAGAGTTAATACATTTCAAACATGAAAAAAGGTCATTTTGAAATCAACATGAAAAACCAAAATTCCAAAAGTATCAAGCACAAAAAAAATGCTTACCGAAGAAACAAAATGTATCAAGCTAGGCACCCTCCACCTGATCTGAGGTGCAACTTATGTCCCTTTCTCCAAAAATGTACTCAATGGGACCGTAATGTTGCAACAACACACAAGTTGACCTGCTGTGAGGAAAACACGAGTTAGTACATTTCAAACATGCAAAAGGTCATTCTAAAATCAACATGAAAAACCAAAATTCCAAGAGTATCAAACACAAAAAAATGTTTACCGAAGAAACAAAATGTATCGAGCTAGGCACCCTCCTCCTGAACTGTGATGCAACTGATGTCCCTTTCTCCAAAAATGTACTGAATGCGACCGTAATGTTGTAACCACACACAAGTTGACCTGCTGTGAGGAAAAAACAAGTTACTACATTTCAAACTAGCAAAAGGTCATTTTAAAATCAACATGAAAAACCAAAATTCCAAAAGTATCAAACACAAAAAAATGCTTACCGAAGAAAAAAAATGATTCGTGCTAGGCACCCTCCTCCTGCCCTGTGGTGCAACTGACGTCCCTTTCTCCAAAAATGAACTCAATGGGACCGTAATGTTGCAACCACACACAAGTTGACCTGCTGTGAGGAATAATCAAGTTAGTACATTTCAAACATGCAAAAGGTCATTCTAAAATCAACATGAAAAACCAAAATTCCAAGAGTATCAAACACAAAAAAATGTTTACCGAAGAAACAAAATGTATCGAGCTAGGCACCCTCCTCCTGAACTGTGATGCAACTGATGTCCCTTTCTCCAAAAATGTACTGAATGCGACCGTAATGTTGTAACCACACACAAGTTGACCTGCTGTGAGGAAAAAACAAGTTACTACATTTCAAACTAGCAAAAGGTCATTTTAAAATCAACATGAAAAACCAAAATTCCAAAAGTATCAAACACAAAAAAATGCTTACCGAAGAAAAAAAATGATTCGTGCTAGGCACCCTCCTCCTGCCCTGTGGTGCAACTGACGTCCCTTTCTCCAAAAATGAACTCAATGGGACCGTAATGTTGCAACCACACACAAGTTGACCTGCTGTGAGGAATAATCAAGTTAGTACATTTCAAACATGAAAAAGGTCATTTTAAAATCAACAAGAAAAACCAAAATTCCAAAAGTATCAAACACAAAAAAATGCTTACCGAAGAAACAAAATGTATCGTCCTAGGAACCCTCCTCCCGCCCCATAGCGCAACTGATGTCCCTCTCCCCAAAAATGTACTCAATTTGACCGTAATGTTCAACCACACACAAGTTGACCTGCTGTGAGGAAATAACGAATTAATACATTTCAAACATGGAAATGGTCATTCAAAAATCAACATGAAAAACCAAAATTCCAAAAGTATCAAACACAAAAAAATGCTTACCGGAGAAAGAAAATGTATCGTGCTAGGCACCCTCCTCCCTCCCTGTGGTGCAACTGATGTCCCTCTCTAAAAAATGTACTCAATGGGACCGTAATGTTGCAACCACACACAAGCTGACCTGCTGTGAGGAAAAAACGAGTTAGTACATTTCAAACATGAAAAAGGTCATTTTAAAATCAACATCATCATCATCATCTTGGACAGTTTCCAGCCACTGGCTGGGTCTGTCGGGAACACAAGCCTCTCCATCGTGTTCTGTCTTTCCACCATTCCCCCTCTTCCACCTTCGTCCAGTTCTCTCCTCTTCTCGTCACACATTCCTTCACTCCTCATTTTAAAATCAACATGAAAAACCAAAATTCCAAAAGTATCAAACACAAAAAAAAGCGTACCGAAGAAACAAAATGTATCGTGCTAGGCACCCTCCTCCCGCCCTGTGGTGCAACTGATGTCCCTCTCTAAAAAATGTACTCAATGGGACCGTAATGTTGCAACCACCCACAAGCTGACCTGCTGTGAGGAAAATACGAGTTAATACATCTCAAACATGAAAAAGGAAATTTTCAGATCAACATGAACCAAAATTCCAAAAGTATCAAACACAAAAAAATGCTTACCGAAGAAACAAAATGTATCGTGCTAGGAACCCTCCTCCCGCCCCATGGCGCAACTGATGTCCCTCTCCCCAAAAATGTACTCAATGGGACCGTAATGTTCAACCACACACAAGTTGACCTGCTGTGAGGGAATAACGAGTTAAAACATTTCAAACATAAAAAGGGTCATTCAAAAATCAACATGAATAACCAAAATTCCAAAAGTATGAAACACAAAAAAATGCTTACCGGAGAAAGAAAATGTATCGTGCTAGGCACACTCCTCCCGCCCTGTGGTGCAACTGACGTCCTTTTCTCCAAATATGTACTCAATAGGACCGTAATGTTGCAACCACACACAAGTTGACCTGCTGTGAGGAAAAAACAAGTTCATACGTTTCAAACATGAAAAAGGTCATTTTAAAATCAACATGAAAAACCAAAATTCCAAAAGTATCAAACACAAAAAAATGCTTACCAAAGAAAGAAAATGTATCATGCTAGGCATCCTCCTCCCGCCCTGTGGTGCAACAGATGTCCCTTTCTCCAAAAATGAACTCAATGGGACCGTAATGTTGCAACCACACACAAGTTGACCTGCCGTTAGGAAAAAACGAGTTAATACATCTCAAACATGAAAAAGGAAATTTTCAAATCAACATGAAAAACCAAAATTCCAAAAGTATCAAACACAAAAAAATGCATTCCGAAGAAAGAAAATGTATCATGCTAGGCACCCTCCTCCCGCCCTGTGGTGCAACAGATGTCCCTTTCTCCAAAAATGAACTCAATGGGACCGTAATGTTGCAACCACACACAAGTTGACCTGCTGTGAGGAAAAAACGAGTTAGTACATTTCAAACATGCAAAACGTCATTTTAAAATCAACATGAAAAACTAAAATTCCAAAATTATTAAACACAAAAAAATGCATACCGAAAAACAAAATGTATCATGCTCGGCACCCTCCTGCTGCACTGTGGTGCAACTGAAGTCCCTTTCTCCAAAAATGAACTCAATGGGACCATAATGTTGCAACCACACACAAGTTGACCTGGTGTGAGGAAAAAACAAGTTCATACATTTCAAACATGAAGAAAGTCATTTTAAAATCAACATGAAAGACCAAAATTCCAAAAGTATGAAACACAAAGAAATGCTTACCGAAGAAAGAAAATGTATCGTGCTAGGCACCCTCCTCCCGCCCTGTGGTGCAACTGATGTCCCTCTCTCAAAAAATGTACTCAATGGGACCGTAATGTTGCAACCACACACAAGTTGACCTGCTGTGAGGAAAAAACCGAGTTAGTACATTTCAAACATGAAAAAGGTCATTATAAAATCAACATGAAAAACAAAAATACCAAAAGTATCAAACACAAAAAAATGCTTACCAAAGAAAGAAAATGTATCTTGCTAGGCACCCTCCTCCCCTCTATGGTGCAACAGATGTCCTTTCTCCAAAAATGAACTCAATGGGACCGTAATGTTGCAACCACACACAAGTTGACCTGCTGTGAGGAAGAAAACGAGTTAGTACATTTAAACATGAAAAAGGTCACTTCAAAATAAACATGAAAAACCAAAATTCCAAAAGTATCAAACACAAATAAATGCTTACCGAAGAAAGAAAATGTATCGTGCTAGGCACCCTACTCCCGCCCTGTGGTTCAACAGATGTCCCTTTCTCCAAAAATGAACTCAATGGGACCGTAATGTTGCAACCACGCACAAGCTGACCTGCTGTGAGGAAAAAACGAGTTAGTACATTTCAAACATGAAAAAGGTCATTTTAAAATCAACATCAACAACCAAAATTTTAAAAGTATCAAACACAAAAAAATGCTTACCGTCAAAAGAAAAAGTGTCGTGCTAGGCACTCTCCTCCCTCTGTGGTGCAACAGATGTCCCTTTCTCCAAAAATGAACTCAATGGGTCCGTAAGGTTCCAACCACACACAAGTTGACCTGCTGTGAGGAAAAAACGAGTTAGTACATTTCAAACATGCAAAACGTCATTTTAAAATCAACATGAAAAACTAAAATTCCAAAAGTATCAAACACAAAAAAATGCATACCGAAAAACAAAATGTATCATGCTCGCACCCTCCTCCTGCACTGTGGTGCAACTAATGTCCCTTTCTCCAAAAATGAACTCAATGGGACCGTAATGTTGCAACCACACACAAGTTGACCTGCTGTGAGGAAAAAACAAGTTCATACATTTCAAACATGAAAATGGTCATTTTAAAATCAACATGAAAAACCAAAATTCCAAATGTATTAAACGCAAAAAAATGCTTACCGAAGAAAGAAAATGTATCATGCTAGGCACCCTCCTCCCTCCCTGTGGTGCAACAGATGTCCCTTTCTCCAAAAATGAACTCAATGGGACCGTAATGTTGCAACCACACACAAGTTGACCTGCCGTTAAGAAAAAACGAGTTAGTACATTTCAAACATGCAAAAGGTCATTTTAAAATCAACATGAAAAACCAAAATTCCAAAAGTATCAAGCACAAAAAAATGCTTACCGAAGAAAAAAAATGTTTCGTGCTAGGCACCCTCCTCCTGTCCTGTGGTGCAACAGACGTCCCTTTCTCCAAAAATGAACTCAATGGGACCGTAATGTTGCAACCACACACAAGTTGACTTGCTGTGAGGAATAATCGAGTTAGTACATTTCATACATGAAAAGGGTCATTTTAAAATCAACATGAAAAACCAAAATTCGAAAAGTATCAAACACAAAAAAATGTTTACCGAAAAATCAAAATGTATCGTGCTAGGTACCCTCCTCCCGCCCCGTGGCGCAACTGATGTCCCTCTCACCCAAAAATGTACTCAATGGGACCGTAATGTTCAACCACACACAAGTTGACCTGCTGTGAGGAAATAACTAGTTAATACATTTCAAACATGAAAAAGGTCACTCAAAAATCAACATGAAAAACCAAAATTCCAAAAGTATCAAACAAAAAAAAATGCTTACCGAAGAAAGAAAATGTATCGTGCTAGGCACCCTCCTCCCCTCTGTGGTGCAACAGATGTCCATTCTCCAAAAATGAACTCAATGGGACCGTAATGTTGTAACCACACACAAGCTGACCTGCTGTGAGGAAAAAACGAGTTAGTACATTTCAAACATGAAAAAGGTCATTTTAAAATCAACATGAATAATCAAAATTCCAAAAGTATCAAACACAAAAAAATGCTTACCGAAGAAAAAAAATGTTTCGTGCTAGGCACCCTCCTCCTGCCCTGTGGTGCAACTGACGTCCCTTTCTCCAAAAATGAACTCAATGGGACCGTAATGTTGCAACCACACACAAGTTGAACTGTTGTGAGGATTAATCAAGTTAGTACATTTCAAACATGAAAAAGGTCATTTTAAAGTCAACATGAAAAACCAAAATTCCAAAAGTATCAAACACAAAAAAATGCTTACCGAAGAAACAAAATGTATCGTGCTAGGAACCCTCCTCCCGCCCCATAGCGCCACTGATGTCCCCCTCCCCAAAAATGTACTCAATTTGACCGTAATGTTCAACCACACACAAGTTGACCTGCTGTGAGGAAATAACGAATTAATACATTTCAAACATGAAAATGGTCATTCAAAAATCAACATGAAAAACCAAAATTCCAAAAGTATCAAACACAAAAAAATGCTTACCGAAGAAAGAAAATGTATCGTGCTAGGCACCCTCCTCCCGCCCTGTGGTGCAACTGATGTCCCTCTCTAAAAAATGTACTCAATGGGACCGTAATGTTGCAACCACACACAAGCTGACCAGCTGTGAGGAAAAAACGAGTTAGTACATTTCAAACATGAAAAAGGTCAATTTAAAATCAACATGAAAAACCAAAATTCCAAAAGTATCAAACACAAAAAAATGCTTACCGAAGAAAGAAAATGTATCGTGCTAGGCACCCTCCCCCCGCCCTGTGGTGCAACTGATGTCCCTCTCTAAAAAATGTACTCAATGGGACCGTAATGTTGCAACCACCCACAAGCTAACCTGCTGTGAGGAAAATACGAGTTAATACATCTCAAACATGAAAAAGGAAATTTTCAGATCAACATGAAAAACCAAAATTCCAAAAGTATGAAACACAAAAAAATGCATACCGAAGAAAGAAAATGTATCATGCTAGGCACCCTACTCCCGCCCTGTGGTGCAACAGATGTCCCTTTCTCCAAAAATGAACTCAATGTGACCGTAATGTTGCAACCACACACAAGTTTACCTGCTGTGAGGAAAAAACGGTGTTAGTACATTTCAAACATGCAAAACGTCATTTTAAAATCAACATGAAAAACTAAAATTCCAAAATTATTAAACACAATAAATTATTAAACACAATAATCAAGAATAATCAAGTTAGTACATTTCAAACATGAAAAAGGTCATTTTAAAATCAACATGAAAAACCAAAATTCCAAAAGTATCAAACACAAAAAAATGCTTACCAAGGAAACAAAATGTATCGTGCTAGGAACCCTCCTACCGCCCCATAGCGCAACTGATGTCCCTCTCCCCAAAAATGTACTCAATTTGACCGTAATGTTCAACCACACACAAGTTGACCTGCTGTGAGGAAATAACGAATTAATACATTTCAAACATGAAAATGGTCATTCAAAAATCAACATGAAAAACCAAAATTCCAAAAGTATCAAACACAAAAAAATGCTTACCAGAGAAAGAAAATGTATCGTGCTAGGCACCCTCCTCCCGCCCTGTGGTGCAACTGATGTCCCTCTCTAAAAAATGTACTCAATGGGACCGTAATGTTGCAACCACACACAAGCTGACCTGCTGTGAGGAAAAAACGAGTTAGTACATTTCAAACATGAAAAAGGTCATTTTAAAATCAACATGAAAAACCAAAATTCCAAAAGTATCAAACACAAAAAAATGCTTACCGAAGAAATAAAATGTATCGTGCTAGGCACCCTCCCCCCGCCCTGTGGTGCAACTGATGTCCCTCTCTAAAAAATGTACTCAATGGGACCGTAATGTTGCAACCACCCACAAGCTGACCTGCTGTGAGGAAAATACGAGTTAATACATCTCAAACATGAAAAAGGAAATTTTCAGATCAACATGAAAAACCAAAATTCCAAAAGTATCAAACACAAAAAAATGCATACCGAAGAAAGAAAATGTATCATGCTAGGCACCCTCCTCCCGCCCTGTGGTGCAACAGATGTCCCTTTCTCCAAAAATGAACTCAATGGGACCGTAATGTTGCAACCACACACAAGTTGACCTGGTGTGAGGAAAAAACAAGTTCATACATTTCAAACATGAAGAAGGTCATTTTAAAATCAACATGAAAAACCAAAATTCCAAAAGTATGAAGCACAAAGAAATGCTTACCGAAGAAAGAAAATGTATCATGCTAGGCCCCCTCCTCCCACCCTGTGGTGCAACAGATGTCCCTCTCTCCAAAAATCAACTCAATGGGACCGTAATGTTGCAACCACACACAAGTTCACCTGCCGTTAGGAAAAAACGAGTTAGTACATTTCAAACATGCAAAAGGTCATTTTAAAATCAACATGAAAAACCAAAATTCCAAAAGTATCAAACACAAAAAAATTCTTACGGAAGAAACAAAATGTATTGTGCGAGGAACCCTCCTCCGGCCTGTGGTGCAACTGATGTCCCTATCCAAAAATGTACTCAATGGGACCGTAATGTTGCAACCACACACAAGTTGATCTTCTGTGAGGAAAAAACGAGTTAATACATTTCAAACATGAAAAAGGTCATATTAAAATCAACATGAAAAACCAAAATTCTAAAAGTATCAAACACAAATAAATGCTTACCGAAGAAAGAAAATGTATAGTGCTAGGCACCCTCCTCCCGCCCTGTGGTGCAACTGTTGTCCCTCTCTCAAAAAATGTACTCAATGGGACCGTAATGTTGCAACCACACACAAGTTGACCTGCTGTGAGGAAAAAACCGGGTTAGTACATTTCAAACATGAAAAAGGTCATTTTAAAATCAACATGAAAAACAAAAATACCAAAAGTATCAAACACAAAAAAATGCTTACCAAAGAAAGAAAATGTATCGTGCTAGGCTCCCTCCTCCCCTCTATGGTGCAACAGATGTCCTTTCTCCAAAAATGTACTCAATGGGACCGTAATGTTGCAACCACACACAAGTTGACCTGCTGTGAGGAAAAAACGAGTTAGTACATTTCAAACATGCAAAACGTCATTTTAAAATCAACATGAAAAACTAAAATTCCAAAAGTATCAAACACAAAAAAATGCATACCGAAAAACAAAATGTATCATGCTCGCACCCTCCTCCTGCACTGTGGTGCAACTAATGTCCCTTTCTCCAAAAATGAACTCAATGGGACCGTAATGTTGCAACCACACACAAGTTGACCTGCTGTGAGGAAAAAACAAGTTCATACATTTCAAACATGAAAAAGGTCATTTTAAAATCAACATGAAAAACCAAAATTCCAAATGTATCAAACGCAAAAAAATGCTTACCGAAGAAAGAAAATGTATCATGCTAGGCACCCTCCTCCCGCCCTGTGGTGCAACAGATGTCCCTTTCTCCAAAAATGAACTCAATGGGACCGTAATGTTGCAACAACACAGAAGTTGACTTGCTGTGAGGAATAATCGAGTTAGTACATTTCATACATGAAAAAGGTCATTTTAAAATCAACATGAAAAACCAAAATTCCAAAAGTATCAAACACAAAAAAATGCTTACCGAAGAATCAAAATGTATCGTGCTAGGTACCCTCCTCCCGCCCTGTGGCGCAACTGATGTCCCTCTCACCCAAAAATGTACTCAATGGGACCGTAATGTTCAACCACACACAAGTTGACCTGCTGTGAGGAAATAACTAGTTAATACATTTCAAACATGAAAAAGGTCATTCAAAAATCAACATGAAAAACTAAAATTCCAAAAGTATCAAACACAAAAAAATGCATACCGAAAAACACAATGTATCATGCTCGCACCCTCCTACTGCACTGTGGTGCAACTGATGTCCCTTTCTCCAAAAATGAACTCAATGGGACCGTAATGTTGCAACCACACACAAGTTGACCTGCTGTGCGGAAAAAACAAGTTCATACGTTTCAAACATGAAAAAGGTCATTTTAAAATCAACATGAAAAACCAAAATTCCAAATGTATCAAACACAAAAAAATGCTTACCGAAGAAATAAAATGTATCATGCTAGGCACCCTCCTCCCGCCCTGTGGTGCAACAGATGTCCCTTTCTCCAAAAATGAACTCAATTGGACCGTAATGTTGCAACCACAAACAAGTTGACCTGTCGTTATGAAAAAATGAGTTAGTACATTTCAAACATGCAAAAGGTCATTTTAAAATCAACATCAAAAACCAAAATTCCAAAAGTATCAAACACAAAAAAAATGCTTACCGAAGAAAGAAAATGTATCGTGCTAGGCACCCTCCTCCCCTCTGTGGCGCAACAGATGTCCTTTCTCCAAAAATGAACTCAATGGGACCGTAATGTTGCAACCACACACAAGCTGACCTGCTGTGAGGAAAAAACGAGTTAGTACATTTCAAACATGAATAAAGTCATATTAAAAACAACATGAATAATCAAAATTCCAAAAGTATCAAACACAAAGAAATGCTTACTGAAGAAAAAAAATGTATTGTGTGAGGAACCCTCCTCCCGCCCTGTGGTGCAACTGATGTCCCTCTCTCCAAAAATGTACTCAATGGGACCGTAATGTTGCAACCACACACAAGTTGACCTTCTGTGAGGAAAAAACGAGTTAATACATTTCAAACATGAAAAAGGTCATATTAAAATCAACATGAAAAACCAAAATTCTAAAAGTATCAAACACAAGAAAATGCTTACCGAAGAAAGAAAATGTATCGTGCTAGGCACCCTACTCCCGTCGTGTGGTGCAACTTATGTCCCTCTCTCCAAAAATGTACTCAATGGGACCGTAATGTTGCAACCACCCACAAGCTGACCTGCTGTGAGGAAAAAACGAGTTAGTACGTTTCAAACATGAAAAAGGTCATTGTAAAATCAACATGAAAAACCAAATTTCCAAAAGTATCAAACACAAAAAAATGCTTACCGAAGAAACAAAATATATTGTGCTGGGTACCCTCCTCCCGCCCTGTGGTGCAGCCGATGTCCCTCTCTCCAAAAATGTACTCAATGGGACAGTAATGTTGCACCCACACACAAGTTGACCTGCTGTGAGGAAAAAACGAGTTAGTACATTTCAAACATGAAGAAGGTCTTTTTAAAATAAACATGAAAAACCAAAATACCAAAAGTATCAAACATAAGAAAATGCTTACCGAAGAAAGAAAATGTATCGTGCTAGGCACCCTACTCCCGCCCTGTGGTGCAACAGATGTCCCTTTCTCCAAAAATGAATTCAATGGGACCGTAATGTTGCAACCACACACAAGCTGACCTGCTGTGAGGAAAAAACGAGTTAGTACATTTCAAACATGAAAAAGGTCATTTTAAAATCAACATCAACAACAAAAATTCCAAAAGTATCAAACACAAAAAAATGCTTACCGACAAAAGAAAATGTATCGTGCTAGGCACCCTCCTCCCTCTGTGGTGCAACAGATGTCCATTCTCCAAAAATGAACTCAATGGGACCGTAATGCTGCAACCACACACAGGTTGACCTGCTGTGAGGAAAAAACGAGTTAATACATCTCAAACATGAAAAAGTAAATTTTCAGATCAACATGAAAAACCAAAATTCCAAAATTATTAAACACAAAAAAATGCATACCGAAAAACATAATGTATCAAGCTTGCACCCTCCTCCTGCACTGTGGTGCAACAGATGTCCCTTTCTCCAAAAATGAACTCAATGGGATCGTAATATTGCAACCACACACAAGTTGACCTGCCGTTAGGAAAAAACGAGTTAGTACATTTCAAACATGCAAAAGGTCATTTTAAAATCAACATGAAAAACCAAAATTCCAAAAGTATCAAGCACAAAAAAATGCTTACCGAAGAAAGAAAATGTATCGTGCTAGGCACCCTCCTCCCGCCCTGTGGTGCAACTGACGTCCTTTTCTCCAAAAATGCACTCAATGGGACCGTAATGTTGTGACCACACACAAGTTGACCTGCTGTGAGGAAAAAACAAGTTAGTACATTTCAAACATGACAAAGGTCATTTTAAAATCAACATGAATAATCAAAATTCCAAAAGTATCAAACACAAAAAAATGCTTACCGAAGAAAAAAAATGTTTCGTGCTAGGCACCCTCCTCCTGCCCTGTGGTGCAACTTATGTCCCTTTCTCCAAAAATGAACTCAATGGGACCGTAATGTTGCAACCACACACAAGTTGACCTGCTGTGAGGAATAATCAAGTTAGTACATTTCAAACATGAAAAAGGTAATTTTAAAATCACCATGAAAAACTGAAATTCCAAAAGTATCAAACACAAAAAAATGCTTACCGAAGAAACAAAATGTATTGTGCTAGGAACCCTTCTCCCGCCCCATAGCGCAACTGATGTCCCTCTCCCCAAAAATGTACTCAATTTGACCGTAATGTTCAACCACACACAAGTTGACCTGCTGTGAGGAAATAACGAGTTAATACATTTCCAACATGAAAAAGGTCATTCAAAAATCAACATGAAAAAATAAAAATTCCAAAAGTATCAAACACAAAAAAATGCTTACCGGAGAAAGAAAATGTATAGTGCTAGGCACCCTCCTCCCGCCCTGTGGTGCAACTGACGTCCTTTTCTCCAAAAATGTACTCAATGGGACCGTAATGTTGTAACCACACACAAGTTGACCTGCTGTGAGGAAAAAACAAGTTAGTACATTTCAAACATGCAAAAGGTCATTTTAAAATCAACATGAAAAACCAAAATTCTAAATGTATCAAACACAAAAAAACTCTTACCGAAAAAAGAAAATGTATCGTGCTAGGCAGCCTCCTCCCGCCCTGTGGTGCAACTGATGTCCCTCTTTAAAAAATGCACTCAATGGGACCGTAATGTTGCAACCACACACAAGCTGACCTGCTGTGGGGAAAAAACGAGTTAGTACATTTCAAACATGCAAAAGGTCATTTTAAAATCAACATGAAAAACCAAAATTCCAAAAGTATCAAACACAAAAAAATGCTTACCGAAGAAAGAAAATGTATCGTGCTAGGCACCCTCCTCCCGCCCTGTGGTGCAACAGATGTCCCTTTCTCCAAAAATGAACTCAATGGGACCGTAATGTTGCAACCACACAGAAGTTGACCTGCCGTTAGGAAAAAACGAGTTAGTACATTTCAAACATGCAAAAGGTCATTTTCAAATCAACATGAAAAACCAAAATTCCAAAAGTATCAAGCACAAAAAAATGCTTACCGAAGAAAACAAATGTTTCGTGCTAGGCACCCTCTACATTTCAAACATGCAAAAAGTCATTTTAAAATCAACATGATAAACCAAAATTCTAAAAGTATCAAACACAAAAAATTCTTACCGATGAAAGAAAATGTATCGTGCTAGGCACCCTCCTCCCGCCCTGTGGTGCAACTGATGTCCCTCTCTCAAAAAATGTACTCAATGGGACCGTGATGTTGCAACCACACATAAGTTGACCTACTGTGAGGAAAAAACGAGTTAGTACATTTCAAACATGAAAAAGGTCATTTTAAAATCAACATGAAAACCAAAATTCCAAAAGTATAAAACACAAAAAAATGCTTACCGAAGAAAGAAAATGTATCCTGCTAGGCACTCTCCTCCCCTCTGTGGTGCAACTGATGTCCTTTCTCCAAAAATGAACTCAATGGGACCGTAATGTTGCAACCACACACAAGCTGACCAGCTGTGAGGAAAAAACGAGTTAGTACATTTCAAACATGAAAAAGGTCATATTAAAAACAACATGAATAATCAAAATTCCAAAAGTATCAAACACAAAGAAATGCTTACTGAAGAAAAAAAATGTATTGTGCGAGGAACCCTCCTCCCGCCCTGTGGTGCAACTGATGTCCCTCTCTCCAAAAATGTACTCAATGGGACCGTAATGTTGCAACCACTCACAAGCTGACCTGCTGTGAGGAAAAAAAGGAGTTAATACATTTCAAACATGCAAAAGGTCATTTTAAAATCAACATGAAAAACAAAAATTCCAAAAGTATCAAACTCAAAAAAATGTTATCGAAGAAACAAAATGTATCGTGCTAGTCACACTCATCCTGTTCTGTGGTGCAACTTATGTCCCTTTCTCCAAAAATGAACTCAATGGGACAGTAATGTTGCAACCACACACAAGTTGACCTGCTGTGAGGAAAAAACGAGTTAGTACATTTCAAACATGCAAAAGGTCATTTTAAAATCAACATGAAAAACCAAAATTCCAAAAGTATCAAACACAAAAAAATGCTTACCAAGAAACAAAATATATCGTGCTAGTCACCCTCCTCCTGATCTGTGGTGCAACTTATGTCCCTTTCTCCAAAAATGTACTCAATGGGACCGTAATGTTACAACCACACACAAGTTAACCAGCTGTGAGGAAAAAACGAGTTAATACATTTCAAACATGAAAAAGGTCATTTAAAAATCAACATGAAAAACCAAAATTCCAAAAGTATCAAACACAAAAAAATGCTTACCGACGAAACAAAATGTATCGTGCTAGTCACCCTCCTCCTGATCTGTGGTGCAACTTATGTCCCTTTCTCCAAATATGAACTCAATGGGTCCGTAATGTTTCAACCACACACAAGTTGACCTGCTGTGAGGAAAAAACGAGTTAATGCATTTCAAACATGAAAAAGGTCATTTTAAAATCAACATGAAAAACCAAAATTCCAAAAGTATCAAACACAAAAAAATGCTTACCGTAGAAACAAAATATATTGTGCTAGGCACCCTCCTCCCGCCCTGTGGTGCAGCCGATGTCCATCTCTCCAAAAATGTACTCAGTGGGACCGTAATGTTGCAACCACACACAAGTTGACCTGCTGTGAGGAAAAAACGAGTTAGTACATTTCAAACATGAAAAAGGTCATTTTAAAATAAACATGAAAAACCAAAATACCAAAAGTATCAAACACAAAAAAATGCTTACCGACAAAAGAAAATGTATCGTGCTACGCAACCTCCTCCCTCTGTGGTGCAACAGATGTCCATTCTCCAAAAATGAACTCAATGTGACCGTAATGCTGCAACCACACACAAGTTGACCTGCTGTGAGGAAAAAACGAGTTAATACATCTCAAACATGAAAAAGGAAATTTTCAGATCAACTTGAAAAACCAAAATTCCAAAAGTATCAAACACATAAAAATGCATACCGAAGAAAGAAAATGTATCATGCTAGGCACCCTAGTCCCGCCCTGTGGTGCAACAGATGTCCCTTTCTCCAAAAATGAACTCAATGGGACTGTAAGGTTGCAACCACACACAAGTTGACCTGCTGTGAGGAAAAAACGAGTTAGTACATTTCAACATGCAAAAGGTCATTTTAAAATCAACATGAAAAAATAAAATTCTAAAATTATTAAACACAAAAAAATGCATACCGAAAAACAAAATGTATCATACTCGCACCCTCCTCCCGCACTGTGGTGCAACTGATGTCCCTTTCTCCAAAAATGAACTCAATGGGACCGTAATGTTGAAACCACACACAAGTTGACCTGCTGTGAGGAAAAAACGAGTTAGTACATTTCAAACTTGAAAAAGGTCATTTTAAAATCAACATGAAAAACCAAAATTCCAAAAGTATCAGACACAAAAAAATGCTTACCGAAGAAACAAAATGTATCGTGCTAGTCACCCTCCTCCTGATCAATGGTGCAACTTATGTTCCTTTCTCCAAAAATGAACTCAATGGGACAGTAATGTTGCAACCACACACAAGTTGACCTGCTGTGAGGAAAAAACGAGTTAGTACATTTCAAACTTGCGAAAGATAATTTTAGAATCAACATGAAAAACCAAAATTCCAAATGTATCAAACACAAAAAAATGCTTACTGAAGAAACAAAATGTATCGTGCTAGGCACCCTCCACCCGCCCTAAGGTGCAACTGATGTCCCTTCCTCCAAAAATGTACTCAATGGGACCGTAATGTTGAAACCACACACAAGCTGACTTGCTGTGAGGATAAAACGAGTTAATACATTTCAAACATGA
This sequence comes from Schistocerca cancellata, assembly GCF_023864275.1. Taxonomy (NCBI): domain Eukaryota; kingdom Metazoa; phylum Arthropoda; class Insecta; order Orthoptera; family Acrididae; genus Schistocerca; species Schistocerca cancellata. The sequence goes on along the minus strand of NC_064633.1, from coordinate 616,558,208 downwards.
AAAAGGTCATTTTAAAATCAACATGAATATCAAAAATTCCAAAAGTATCAAACACAAAAAAATGCTTACCGAAGAAAGAAAATGTATCGTGCTAGGCACACTCCTCACGCCGTGTGGTGCAAGTGATGTCCCTTTCTCCAAAAAGGTACTCAATGGGACCGTAATGTTGCAACCACACACAAGTTGACCTGCTGTAAGGAAAAAACGAGTTAGTACATTTCTAACATGAAAAAGGTCATTTTAAAATCAACATGAAAAACCAAAATACCACAAGTATCAAACACAAGAAAATGCTTACCGAAGAAAGAGAATGTATCGTTCTAAGCATCCTCCTCCCGCGCTGTGGTGCAACTGATGTCCCTCTCTCCAAAAATGTACTCAATGGGACCGTAATGTTGCAACCAGATACAAGTTGACCTGCTGTGAGGAAAAAACTAGTTTGTACATTTCAAACAAGAAAAAAGTTATTTTAAAAACACCATGAAAAATCAAAATTCCAAAAGTATCTAACACTAAAAAATGCTTACCGAAGAAAAAAAATGTAGCGTGCTAAGCACCCTCCTCGTGCCCTGTGGTGCAACATATGTCCATTTCTCCAATAATGTACTCAATGGGACCGTAATGTTGCAACCACACACAAGTTGACCTGCTGTGAGGAAAAAACGAGTTAGTACCTTTAAAACATGAAAAAGGTCATTTTAAAATCAACATGAAAAACCAAAATTCCAAAAGTATCAAACACAAAAAAATGCTAACCGAAGAAAGAAAATGTATCGTGCTAAGCACCCTCCAACCGCCCTGTGGTGCAACTGATGTCCCTTTCTCCAAAAATGAACTCAATGGGACCGTAATGTTGAAACCACACACAAGTTGACCTGCTGTGAGGAAAAAACGAGTTACTACATTTCAAACATGCAAAAGTTCGTTTTTAAAATCAACATGAAAAAACCAAAATTCCAAAAGTATCAAACACAAAAAAATGCTAACCGAAGAAACGAAATGTATCGTGGTAGGCACCCTCCTCCCCCCCTGTGGTGCAACTGATGTCCCTCTCTCCAAAAATGTACTCAATGGCACCGTAATGTTGCAACCACACACAAGTTGACCTGCTGTGAGGAAAATAACGAGTTAATACATTTCAAACATGAAAAAGGGCATTTTAAAATCAACATGAAAAACCAAAATTACAAAAGTATCAAACACAAAAAAATGTTTACGAAAGAAAAAAAATGTATCGTGCTAGGCACCCTCCTCCCACCCTGAGGTGCAACTGATGTCCCTTTCTCCAAAAATGTACTCAATGGACCGTAATGTTGCAACCACACACAAGTTGACCTGCTGTGACGAAAAAACGAGTCAGTCCATTTCAAACTTCATGTTTGAAGGTCATTTTAAAATCACCATAAATAACCAAAATTACAAAAGTTTCAAACACAAAAAAATGCTTACCGAAGAAAAAAATATATCGTGTTAGGCACCTTCCTCCCACTCTGTGGTGCAATAGATGTCCCTTTCTCCAAAAATGTACTCAATGGGACCGTAATGTTGTAACCACACACAAGTTGACTTGCTGTGAGGAAAAAACGAGTTAGTAGGTTTCAAACATGCAAATGGTCATTTTTAAATCAACATGAAAAACCAAAATCTAAAAGTATCAAACACAAAAAAATGCTTACCGAAGAAACAAAATGTATCGTGCTAGGCACCCTCCTCCCGCCCTGTGGTGCAACAGAGGTCGCTTTCTCCAAAAATGAATTCAATGGGACTGTAATATTGTAACCACTCACAAGTTGACCTGCTGCGAGGAAAACACGAGTTAGTACATTTCAAACATCAAAAAGGTCATTTTAAAATCAACATGAAAAACCAAAATTCCGAAAGTATCAAACACAAAAAAATGCTTCCCGAAGAAAAAAAATGTATCGTGCTAGGCACCCTCCTCCCGCCCTGTGGTGCAACTGATGTCCCTCTCTCCAAAAATGTACTCAATGGGACCGTAATGTTGCAACCACACACAAGATGACCTGCTGTGAGGAAGAAACGAGTTATTACATTTCAAACATGCAAAAGTTCCTTTTTAGAATCAACATAAAAAACCAAAATTCCAAAAGTATCAGACACAAAAAAATTGCTTACCGAAGAAAGAAAATGTATCGTGCTAGGCACCCTCCTCCCGCCCTGAGGTGCAACTGACGTCCCTTTCTCCAAAAATGTACTCAATGGGACCGTAATGTTGCAACCACACACGAGTTGACCTGCTGTGAGGAAAAAACGAGTTAATACATTTCAAACATGAAAAAGGTCATTTCCAAATCAACATGAAAAACCAAAATTCCAAAAGTATCAAACACAAAAAAATGCTAACCGAAGAAACGAAATGTATCGTGGTAGGCACCCGCCTCCCGCCCTGTGGTGCAACTGATGTCCCTCTCTCCAAAAATGTACTCAATGGGACTGTAATGTTGCAACCACACACAAATTGACCTGCTGTGAGGAAAAAACGAGTTAATACATTTCAAACATGAAAAAGGTCATTTTAAAATCAACATGAGAAACCAAAATTCCAAAAGTATCAAACACAAAAAAATGTTTTCCGAAGAAAATAAATGTATCGTGCTAGGCACCCTCCTCCCGCCCTGTGGAGCAACTGATGTCTGTCTCTCCAAAAATGTACTCAATGGGACCGTAATGTTGCAACCACCCACAAGTCTACCTGTTGTGAGGAAAAAACGAGTTAGTACAATTCTAACATGAAAAAGGTCATTTTAAAATCAACATGAAAAACCAAAATACCAAAAGTATCAAACACAAGAAAATGCTTACCGAAGAAAGAGAATGTATCGTTCTAGGCATCCTCCTCCCGCGCTGTGGTGCAACTGATGTCCCACTCTCCAAAAATATACTCAATGGGACCGTAATGTTGCAACCAGATACAAGTTGAGCTGCTGTGAGGAAAATAACGAGTTAATATATATCAAACATGAAAAAGGTCATTTTAAAATAACATGAAAAACCAAAATTCCAAAAGTATCAAACACAAAAAAATGTTTACGAAAGAAAAAAATTGTATCGTGCTAGGCACCCTCCTCCCGCCCTGAAGTGCAACTGATGTCCCTTTCTCCAAAAATGTACTCAATGGGACCGTAATGTTACAACCACACACAAGTTGACCTGCTGTGAGGAAAAAACGAGTTAATATATTTCAAACATGAAAAAGGTCATTTTAAAATCAACATGAGAAAACCAAATTTCCAAAAGTATCAAACACAATAAAATGCTTACCGAAGAAAGAAAATGTATCATGCTAGGCACACTTCTCCCGCCTTGAGGTGCAATTGATGTCCCTTTCTCCAAAAAGGTACTCACTGGGACCGTAATGTTACAACCACACACAAGTTGACCAGCTGTGAGGAAAAAACGAGTTTTTTACATTTCAAACAAGAAAAAAGTCATTTTAAAAACACCATGAAAAATCAAAATTCCAAAAGTATCTAACATAAAAAAATGCTTACCGAAGAATGAAAATGTATCGTGCTAAGCACCCTCATCCTGCCCTGTGGTGCAACAGATGTCCATTTCTCCAATAATGTACTCAATGGGACCGTAATGTTGCAACCACACACAAGTTGACCTGCTGTGAGGAAAAAACGAGTTAGTACATTTAAAACATGAAAAAGGTCATTTTAAAATCAACATGAAAAACCAAAATTCCAAAAGTATCAAACACAAAAAAATGCTAACCGAAGAAAGTAAATGTATCGTGCTAAGCACCCTCCTCCCGCCCTGTGGTGCAACTGATGTCCCTTTCTCCAAAAATGAACTCAATGGGACCGCAATGTTGAAACCACACACAAGTTGACCTGCTGTGAGGAAAAAACGAGTTAGTACATTTCAAACATGCAAAAGTTCGTTTTTAAAATCAACATGAAAAAACCAAAATTCCAAAAGTATCAAACAGAAAAAAATGCTTACCGAAGAAAGAAAATGTATCGTGCTGGGCACCCTTCTTCCGCCATGTGGTGCAACTGATGTTCCTTTCTCCAAAAATGTACTCAATGGTACCGTAATGTTGTAACCACACACAAGTTGACCTGCTGTGAGGAAAAAACAAGTTAGTACGTTTCAAACATGCAAATGGTCATTTTTTAATCAACATGAAAAACCAAATTCTAAAAGTATCAAACACAAAAAAATGTTTACTGAAGAAAGAAAATGTATCGTGCTAGGCACCCTCCTCCCGCCCTGTGGTGCAACAGAGGTCCCTTTCTCCAAAAATGAACTCAATGGGACTGTAATATTGCAACCACACACAAGGTGACCTGCTGTGAGGAAAAAACGAGTTAATACATTTCAAACATGAAAAAGGTCATTTTAAAATCAACATGAAAAACCAAAATTCCAAAAGTATCAAACACAAAAAAATGCTAACCGATGAAACGAAATGTATCGTGGTAGGCACCCTCCTCCCGCCCTGTGGTGCAACTGATGTCCCTCTCTCCAAAAATGTACTCAATGGGACCGTAATGTTGCAACCACACACAAGTTGACCTGCTGTGAGGAAAATAACGAGTTAATACATTTCAAACATGAAAAAGGGCATTTTAAAATCAACATGAAAAACCAAAATTCCAAAAGTATCAAACACAAAAAAATGTTTACGAAAGAAAAGAAATGTATCGTGCTAGACACCCTCCTCCCGCCCTGAGGTGCAACTGATGTCCCTTTCTCCAAAAATGTACTCAATGGCCCGTAATGTTGCAACCACACACAAGTTGACCTGCTGTGACGAAAAAACGAGTCAGTCCATTTCAAACATGAAAAAGGTCATTTTAAAATCACCATAAATAACCAAAATTACAAAAGTTTCAAACACAAAAAAATGCTTACCGAAGAAAAAAATATCGTGTTAGGCACCTTCCTCCCACTCTGTGGTGCAATAGATGTCCCTTTCTCCAAAAATGTACTCAATGGGACCGTAATGTTGTAACCACACACAAGTTGACTTGCTGTGAGGAAAAAACGAGTTAGTACGTTTCAAACATGCAAATGGTCATTTTTAAATCAACATGAAAAACCAAAATCTAAAAGTATCAAACACAAAAAAATGCTTACTGAAGAAAGAAAATGTATCGTGCTAGGCACCCTCCTCTTGCCCTGTGGTGCAACAGAGGTCGCTTTCTCCAAATATGAACTCAATGGGACTGTAATATTGCAACCACTGACAAGTTGACCTGCTGTGAGGAAAAAACGAGTTAGTACATTTCAAACATCGAAAAGGTCATTTTAAAAACAACATGAAAAACCAAAATTCCGAAAGTATCAGTCACAAAAAAATGCTTCCCGAAGAAAAAAAATGTATCGTGCTAGGCACCCTCCTCCCACCCTGTGGTGCAACTGATGTCCCTCTCTCCAAAAATGTACTCAATGGGACCGTAATGTTGCAACCACACACAAGATGACCTGCTGTGAGGAAAAAACGAGTTATTACATTTCAAACATGCAAAAGTTCCTTTTTAGAATCAACATGAAAAACCAAAATTCCAAACGTATCAGACACAAAAAAATTGCTTACCGAAGAAAGAAAATGTATCGTGCTAGGCACCCTCCTCCCGCCCTGAGGTGCAACTGACGTCCCTTTCTCCAAAAATGTACTCAATGGGACCGTAATGTTGCAACCACACACAAGTTGACCTGCTGTGAGGAAAAAACGAGTTAATACATTTCAAACATGAAAGAGGTCATTTTAAAATCAACATGAAAAACCAAAATTCCAGAAGTATCAAACACATATAAATGCTAACCGAAGAAACGAAATGTATCGTTGTAGGCACCCTCCTCTCGCCCTGTGGTGCAACTGAAGTCCCTCTCTCCAAAAATGTACTCAATGGGACCGTAATGTTGCAACCACACACAAGTTGACCTGCTGTGAGGAAAAAACGAGTTAATACATTTCAAGCATTAAAAAGGTCATTTCAAAATCAACATGAGAAACCAAAATTCCAAAAGTATCAAACACAAAAAAATGTTTACCGAAGATAGTAAATGTATTGTGCTAGGCACCCTCCTCCCGCCCTGAGGTGCAACTGACGTCCCTTTCTCCAAAAATGTACTCAATGGGACCGTAATGTTGCAACCACCCACAAGTTGACCTGCTGTGAGGAAAAAACGAGTTAGTACATTTCTAACATGAAAAAGGTCATTTTAAAATCCACATGAAAAACCAAAATACCAAAAGTATCAAACACAAGAAAATGCTTACCGAAGAAAGAAAATGTATCGTTCTAGGCATCCTCCTCCCGCGCTGTGGTGCAACTGATGTCCCTCTCTCCAAAAATGTACTCAATGGGACCGTAATGTTCCAAATACACACAAGTTGACCTGCTGTGACGAAAAAACGAGTCAGTCCAGTTCAAACATGAAAAAGGTCATTTTAAAATCACCATAAATAACCAAAATTACAAAAGTTTCAAACACAAATAAATGCTTACCGTAGAAAAAAATATATCGTGTTAGGCACCCTCCTCTTACTCTGTGGTGCAATAGATGTCCCTTTCTCCAAAAATGTACTCAATGGTACCGTAATGTTGTAACCACACACAAGTTGACCTGCTGTGAGGAAAAAACAAGTTAGTACGTTTCAAACATGCAAATGGTCATTTTTTAATCAACATGAAAAACCAAAATCTAAAAGTATCAAACACAAAAAATTGCTTACTGAAGAAAGAAAATGTATCGTGCTAGGCACCCTCCTCCCGCCTTGTGGTGCAACAGATGTCCCTTTCTCCAAAAATGAACTCAATGGGACTGTAATATTGCAACCACACACAAGGTGACCTGCTGTGAGGAAAAAACGAGTTAATACATTTCAAACATGAAAAAGGTCATTTTAAAATCAACATGAAAAACCAAAATTCCAAAAGTATCAAACACAAAAAAATGCTAACCGAAGAAACGAAATGTATCGTGGTAGGCACCCTCCTCCCGCCCTGTGGTGCAACTGATGTCCCTCTCTCCAAAAATGTACTCAATGGGACCGTAATGTTGCAACCACACACAAGTTGACCTGCTGTGAGGAAAATAACGAGTTAATACATTTCAAACATGAAAAAGGGCATTTTAAAATCAACATGAAAAACAAAAATTCCAAAAGTAGCAAACACAAAAAAATGTTTACGAAAGAAAAAAAATGTATCGTGCTAGGCACCCTCCTCCCGCCCTGAGGTGCAACTGATGTCCCTTTCTCCAAAAATGTACTCAATGGACCGTAATGTTGCAACCACACACAAGTTGACCTGCTGTGACGAAAAAACGAGTCAGTCCATTTCAAACATGAAAAAGGTCATTTTAAAATCACCATAAATAACCAAAATTACAAAAGTTTCAAACACAAAAAAATGCTTACCGAAGAAAAAAATATATCGTGTTAGGCACCTTCCTCCCACTCTGTGGTGCAATATATGTCCCTTTCTCCAAAAATGAACTCAATGGGACCGTAATGTTGTAACCACACACAAGTTGACTTGCTGTGAGGAAAAAACGAGTTAGTACGTTTCAAACATGCAAATGGTCATTTTTAAATCAACATGAAAAACCAAAATTAAAAGTATCAAACACAAAAAAATGCTTCCCGAAGAAAAAAAATGTATCGTGCTAGGCACCCTCCTCCAGCCCTATGGTGCAACTGATGTCCCTCTCTCCAAAAATGTACTCAATGGGACCGTAATGTTGCAACCACACACAAGATGACCTGCTGTGAGGAAAAAACGAGTTATTACATTTCAAACATGCAAAAGTTCCTTTTTAGAATCAAAATGAAAAACCAAAATTCCTAAAGTATCGGACACAAAAAAATTGCTTACCGAAGAAAGAAAATGTATCGTGCTAGGCACCCTCCTCCCGCCTTGAGGTGCAACTGACGTCCCTTTCTCCAAAAATGTACTCAATGGGACCGTAATGTTGCAACCACACACAAGTTGACCTGCTGTGAGGAAAAAACGAGTTAATACATTTCAAACATGAAGGAGGTCATTTTAAAATCAACATGAAAAACCAAAATTCCAGAAGTATCAAACACAAAAAAATGCTAACCGAAGAAACGAAATGTATCGTGGTAGGTACCCTCCTCCCGCCCTGTGGTGCAACTGATGTCCCTCTCTCCAAAAATGTACTCAATGGGACCGTAATGTTGCAACCACACACAAGTTGACCTGCTGTGAGGAAAAAACGAGTTAATACATTTCAAACATTAAAAAGGTCATTTCAAAATCAACATGAGAAACCAAAATTCCAAAAGTATCAAACACAAAAAAATGTTTACGAAAGAAAAAAAATGTATCGTGCTAGGCACCCTCCTCCCGCCCTGAGGTGCAACTGATGTCCCTTTCTCCAAAAATGTACTCAATGGGACCGTAATTTTACAACCACACACATGTTGACCTGCTGTGAGGAAAAAACGAGTTAATACATTTCAAACATGAAAAAGGTCATTTTAAAATCAACATGAAAAACCAAAATACCAAAAGTATCAAACACAAGAAAATGCTTACCGAAGAAAGAAAATGTAACGTGCTAGGCAAACTCCTCCTGCCCTGAGGTGCAACACATGTCCCTTTCTCCAAAAATGAACTCAATGGGACCGTAATGTTGCAACCACACACAAGTTGACCTGCTGTAAGGAAAAAATGAGTTAGTACATTTCAAACATGCAAAAGGTCATTTTAAAATCAACATGAAAAACCAAAATTCCAAAAGTATCAAACACAAAAAAATGCTTACCAAAGAAACAAAATGTATCGTGCTAGGCACCCTCCTCCTGATCTGTGGTGCAACTTATGTCCCTTTCTCCAAAAATGTACTCAATGGGACCGTAATGTTACAACCACATACAAGTTGATCCGCTTTGAGGAAAAAACGAGTTAATACATTTCAAACAAGAAAAAGGTCATTTTAAAATCAACATGAAAAACCAAAATTCCAAAAGTATCAAACACAAAAAAATGCTTACCGAAGAAACAAAATGTATCGTGCTAGTCACCCTCCTCCTGATCAATGGTGCAACTTATGTCCCTTTCTCCAAAAATGAACTCAATGGGACAGTAATGTTGCAACCACACACAAGTTGACCTGCTGTGAGGAAAAAACGAGTTAGTATATTTCAAACTTGCGAAAGGTCATTTTAAAATCAACATGGAAAACCAAAATTCCAAATGTATCAAACACAAAAAAATGCTTACTGAAGAAACAAAATGTATCGTGCTAGGCACCCTCCTCCCGCCCTGTGGTGCAACTGATGTCCGTTTCTCCAAAAATGAACTCAATGGGACCGTAATGTTGAAGCCACACACAAGTTGACCTGCTGTGAGGAAAAAACGAGTTAATACATAATCAAACATGAAAAAAGTAATTTTAAAATCAACATGAAAAACCAAAATTCTAAAAGTATCAAACACAAAAAAATGCTTACCAAAGAAACGAAATGTATCGTGCTAGGCACCCTCCTCCTGCTCTGTGGTGCAACTGATGTCCCTTTCTCCAAAAATGTACTCAATGGGACCGTAATGTTGCAACCACACACAAGTTGATCTGCTGTGAGGAAAAAACGTATCAGTACATTTAAAACATGAAAAAGGTCATTTCAAAATCAACATGAAAAACCCAAATTCCACAAGTATCAAACAAGAAAAAATGCTTTCCGAAGAAACAAAATATATCGTGCTAGTCACCCTCCTCCTGATCTGTGGTGCAACTTATGTCCCTTTCTCCAAAAATGAACTCAATGGGACCGTAATGTTGCAACCACACACAAGTTGACCTGCTGTGAGGAAAAAACTAGTTAGTACATTTCAAACATGAAAAAGGTCATTTTAAAATCAACATGAGAAAACCAAATTTCCAAAAGTGTCAAACACAAAAAAATGCTTACCGAAGAAAGAAAATGTATCGTGCTATGCACACTCCTCACGCCCTGTGGTGCAACTGATGTCCCTTTCTCCAAAAAGGTACTCAATGGGACCGTAATGTTGCAACCACACACCAGTTGACCTGCTGTGAGGAAAAAACGAGTTTGTACATTTCAAACAAGAAAAAAGTCATTTTAAAAACACCACGAAATATCAAAATTCCAAAAGTACCAAACACAAAAAAATGCTTACCGAAGAAAGAAAATGTATCGGGCTAAGAACCCTCCTCCCGCCCTGTGGTGCAACAGATGTCCGTTTCTCCAATAATGTACTCAATGGGACCGTAATGTTGCAACCACACACAAGTTGACCTGCTGTGAAGAAAAAAACGAGTTAGTACATCTCAAACATGAAAAAGGTCATTTCCAAATCAACATGAAAAACCAAAGTTCCAAAACTTTCAAACACAAAAAAATCCTTACCGAAGAAAAAAAATGTATCGTGCTAGGCACACTCCTCCCGCCCTGTGGTGCAACTGATGTCCCTCTCTCCAAAAATGTACTCAATGGGACCGTAATGTTGAGACCACACACAAGTTGACGTGCTGTGAGGAAAAAACGAGTTAGTACATTTCAAACATGCAAAAGATTATTTTAAAATCAACATGAGAAACCAAAATTCCAAAAGTATCAAACACAAAAAAATGTTTACCGAAGAAAGTAAATGTATCGTGCTAGGCACCCTCCTCCCGCCCTGAGGTGCAACTGACGTCCCTTTCTCCAAAAATGTACTCAATGGGACCGTAATGTTGCAACCATCCACAAGTTGACCTGCTGTTAGGAAAAAACGAGTTAGTACATTTCTAACATGAAAATGGTCATTTTAAAATCAACATGAAAAACCAAAATACCAAAAGTATCAAACACAAGAAAATGCTTACCGAAGAAAGAAAATGTATCGTTCTAGGCATCCTCCTCCCGCGCTGTGGTGCAACTGATGTCCCTCTCTCCAAAAATGTACTCAATGGGACCGTAATGTTGCAACCACACACAAGTTGACCAGCTGTGAGGAAAATAACGAGTTAATACATTTCAAACATGAAAAAGGGCATTTTAAAATCAACATGAAAAACCAAAATTCCAAAAGTATCAAACACAAAAAAATGTTTACGAAAGAAAAAAAATGTATCGTGCTAGTCACCCTCCTCCCGCCCTGAGGTGCAACTGATGTCCCTTTCTCCAAAAATGTATCAATGGACCGTAATGTTGCAACCACACACAAGTTGACCTGCTGTGACGAAAAAACGCGTCAGTCCATTTCAAACATGAAAAAGGTCATTTTAAAATCACCATAAATAACCAAAATTACAAAAGTTTCAAACACAAAAAAATGCTTACCGAAGAAAAAAATATATCGTGTTAGGCACCTTCCTCCCACTCTGTGGTGCAATAGATGTCCCTTTCTGCAAAAATGTACTCAATGGGACCGTAATGTTGTAACCACACACAAGTTGACTTGCTCTGAGGAAAAAATGAGTTAGTATGTTTCAAACATGCAAATGGTCATTTTTAAATCAACATGAAAAACCAAAATCTAAAAGTATCAAACACAAAAAAATGCTTACTGAAGAAAGACAATGTATCGTGCTAGGCACACTCCTCCCGCCCTGTGATGCAACAGAGGTCGCTTTCTCCAAAAATGAACTCAATGGGACTGAAATATTGCAACCACTCACAAGTTGACCTGCTGTGAGGAAAAAACGAGTTAGTACATTTCAAACATCAAAAAGGTCATTTTAAAATCAACATGAAAAACCAAAATTCCGAAAGTATCAAACACAAAAAAATGCTTCCCGAAGAAAAAAAATGTATCGTGCTAGGCACCCTCCTCCCGCCCTGTGGTGCAACTGATGTCCCTCTCTCCAAAAATGTACTCAATGGGACCGTAATGTTGCAACCACACACAAGATAACCTGCTGTGAGGAAACAACGAGTTATTACATTTCAAACATGCAAAAGTTAATTTTTAAAATCAACATGAAAAACCAAAATTCCAAAAGTATCAGACACAAAAAATTGCTTACCGAAGAAAGAAAATGTATCGTGCTAGGCACCCTCCTCCCGCCCTGAGGTGCAACTGACGTCCCTTTCTCCAAAAATGTACTCAATGGGACCGTAATGTTGCAACCACACACAAGTTGACCTGCTGTGAGGAAAAAACGAGTTAATACATTTCAAACATTAAAAAGGTCATTTCAAAATCAACATGAGAAACCAAAATTCCAAAAGTATCAAACACAAAAAAATGTTTACCGAAGAAAATAAATGTATCGAGCTAGGCACCCTCCACCCGCCCTGAGGTGCAACTGACGTCCCTTTCTCCAAAAATGTACTCAATGGGACCGTAATGTTGCAACCACCCACAAGTAGACCTGCTGTGAGGAAAAAACGAGTTAGTACATTTCTAACATGAAAAAGGTCATTTTAAAATCCACATGAAAAACCAAAATACCAAAAGTATCAAACACAAGAAAATGCTTACCGAAGAAAGAAAATGTATCGTTCTAGGCATCCTCCTCCCGCGCTGTGGTGCAACTGATGTCCCTCTCTCCAAAAATGTACTCAATGGGACCGTAATGTTGCAACCACACACAAGTTGACCTGCTGTGAGGAAAATAACGAGTTAATACATTTCAAACATGAAAAAGGTCATTTTAAAATCAACATGAAAACCAAAATTCCAAAAGTATCAAACACAAAAAAATGTTTACGAAAGAAAAAAAATGTATCGTGCTAGGCACCCTCCTCCCGCCCTGAGGTGCAACTGATGTCCCTTTCTCCAAAAATGTACTCAATGCGACCGTAATGTTACAACCACACACAAGTTGACCTGCTGTGAGGAAAAAACGAGTTAATACATTTCAAACATGAAAAAGGTCATTTTAAAATCAACATGAAAAACCAAAATTCCAAAAGTATCAAACACAAAAAAATGCTTACCGAAGAAACAAAATGTATCGTGCTAGGCACCCTCCTCCTGATCTGTGGTGCAACTTATGTCCCTTTCTCCAAAAATGTACTCAATGGGACCGTAATGTTACAACCACACACAAGATGATCCGCTGTGAGGAAAAAACGAGTTAATACATTTCAAACAAGAAAAAGGTCATTTTAAAATCAACATGAAAAACCAAATTTCCAAAAGTATCAAACTCAAAAGAAAGCTTACCGAAGAAACAAAATGTATCGTGCTAGTCACCCTCCTCCTGATCAATGGTGCAACTTATGTCCCTTTCTCCAAAAATGAACTCAATGGGACAGTAATGTTGCAACCACACACAAGTTGACCTGCTGTGAGGAAAAAACGAGTTAGTATATTTCAAACTTGTGAAAGGTCATTTTAAAATTAACATGGAAAACCAAAATTCCAAATGTATCAAACACAAAAAAATGCTTACTGAAAAAAAAATGTATCGTGCTAGGCACCCTCCTCCCGCCCTGTGGTGCAACTGATGTCCCTTTCTCCAAAAATGTACTCAATGGGACCGTAATGTTGAAACCACACACAAGTTGACCTGCTGTGAGGAAAAAACGAGTTAATACATAATCAAACATGAAAAAAGTCATTTTAAAATCAACATGAAAAACCAAAATTCTAAAAGTATCAAACACAAAAAAATGCTTACCAAAGAAACGAAATGTATCGTGCTAGGCACCCTCCTCCTGCTCTGTGGTGCAACTGATGTCCCTTTCTCCAAAAATGTACTCAATGGGACCGTAATGTTGCAACCACACACAAGTTGATCTGCTGTGAGGAAAAAACGTAATAGTACGTTTAAAACATGAAAAAGGTCATTTTAAAATCAACATGAGAAACCAAAATTCCAGAAGTATCAAACAAGAAAAAATGCTTTCCGAAGAAACAAAATATATCATGCTAGTCACCCTCCACCTGCTCTGTGGTGCAACTTATGTCCCTTTCTCCAAAAATGAACTCAATGGGACCGTAATGTTGCAACCACACACAAGTAGACCTGCTGTGAGGAAAAAACGAGTAAGTACATTTCAAACATGAAAAAGGTCATTTTAAAATCAACATGAATAACCAAAATTCCAAAAGTATCAAACACAAAAAAATGCTTACCGAAGAAAGAAAATGTATCGTTCTAGGCATCCTCCTCCCGCGCTGTGATGCAACTGATGTCCCTCTCTCCAAAAATGTACTCAATGGGACCGTAATGTTGTAACCACACACAAGTTGACTTGCTGTGAGGAAAAAACGAGTTAGTACGTTTCAAACATGCAAATGGTCATTTTTAAATCAACATGAATAACCAACATCTAAAAGTATCAAACACAAAAAAATGCTTACTGAAGAAAGACAATGTATCGTGCTAGGCACCCTCCTCCCGCCCTGTGGTGCAACAGAGGTCGCTTTCTCCAAAAATGAACTCAATGGGACTGTAATATTGCAACCACTCACAAATTGACCTGCTGTGAGGAAAAAACCAGTTAGTACATTTCAAACATCAAAAAGGTCATTTTAAAATCAACATGAAAAACCAAAATTCCGAAAGTATCAAACACAAAAAATGCTTCCCGAAGAAAAAAAATGTATCGTGCTAGGCACCCTCCTCCCGCCCTGTGGTGCAACTGATGTCCCTCTCTCCAAAAATGTACTCAATGGGACCGTAATGTTGCAACCACACACAAGATGACCTGCTGTGAGGAAAAAACGAGTTATTACATTTCAAACATGCAAAAGTTAATTTTTAAAATCAACATGAAAAACCAAAATTCCAAAAGTATCAGACACAAAAAATTGCTTACCGAAGAATAAAAATGTATCGTGCTAGGCACCCTCCTCCCGCCCTGAGGTTCAACTGACGTCCCTTTCTCCAAAAATGTACTCAATGGGACCGTAATGTTGCAACCACACACAAGTTGACCTGCTGTGAGGAAAAAACGAGTTAATACATTTCAAACATTAAAAAGGTCATTTCAAAATCAACATGAGAAACCAAAATTCCAAAAATATCAAACACAAAAAAATGTTTACGAAAGAAAAAAAATGTATCGTGCTAGGCATCCTCCTCCCGCCCTGAGGTGCAACTGATGTCCCTTTCTCCAAAAATGTACTCAATGGGACCGTAATGTTACAACCACACACAAGTTGACCTGCTGTGAGGAAAAAACGAGTTAATACATTTCAAACATGAAAAAGGACATTTTAAAATCATCATGAAAAACCAAAATACCAAAAGTAACAAACACAAGAAAATGCTTAACAAAGAAAGAAAATGTATCGTGCTAGGCACACTCCTCCAGCCCTGTGGTGCAACACATGTCCCTTTCTCCAAAAATGAACTCAATGGGACCGTAATGTTGCAACCACACACAAGTTGACCTGCTGTAAGGAAAAAATGAGTTAGTACATTTCAAACATGCAAAAGGTCATTTTAAAATCAACATGAAAAACCAAAATTCCAAAAGTATCAAACACAAAAAAATGCTTACCGAAGAAACAAAATGTATCGTGCTAGGCACCCTCCTCTTGATCTGTGGTGCAACTTATGTCCCTTTCTCCAAAAATGTACTCAATGGGACCGTAATGTTACAACCACACACAAGTTGATCCGCTGTGAGGAAAAAACGAGTTAAAACATTTCAAACAAGAAAAAGGTCATTTTAAAATCAACATGAAAAACCAAAATTCCAAAAGTATCAAACACAAAAAAATGCTTACCGAAGAAACAAAATGTATCGTGCTAGTCACCCTCCTCCTGATCAATGGTGCAACTTATGTCCCTTTCTCCAAAAATGAACTCAATGGGACAGTAATGTTGCAACCACACACAAGTTGACCTGCTGTGAGGAAAAAACGAGTAAGTACATTTCAAACATGAAAAAGGTCATTTTAAAATCAACATGAATAACCAAAATTCCAAAAGTATCAAACACAAAAAAATGCTTACCGAAGGAAGAAAATGTATCGTGCTAGTCACCCTCCTCCTGATCAATGGTGCAACTTATGTCCCTTTCTCCAAAAACGAACTCAATGGGACAGTAATGTTGCAACCACACACAAGTTGACCTGCTGTGAGGAAAAAACGAGTTAGTATATTTCAAACTTGTGAAAGGTCATTTTAAAATCAACATGGAAAACCAAAATTCCAAATGTATCTACACAAAAAAATGCTTACCGAAGAAAGAAAATGTATCACG
The DNA here is from genome assembly GCF_023864275.1 of Schistocerca cancellata. Lineage (NCBI taxonomy): Eukaryota > Metazoa > Arthropoda > Insecta > Orthoptera > Acrididae > Schistocerca > Schistocerca cancellata. The sequence goes on along the minus strand of NC_064633.1, from coordinate 616,542,085 downwards.
CGAGGAACCCTCCTCCCGCCCTGTGGTGCAACTGATGTCCCTCTCGCCAAAAATGTACTCAATGGGTCCGTAATGTTGCAACCACACACAAGTTGACCTGCTGTGAGGAAAAAACGAGTTAGTACATCTCAAACATGAAAAAGGTCATTTCAAAATCAACATGAAAAACCAAAGTTCCAAAAGTTTCAAACACAAAAAAATCCTTACCGAAGAAAAAAAATGTATCGTGCTAGGCACCCTCCTCCCACCCTGAGGTGCAAATGACGTCCCTTTCTCCAAAAATGTACTCAATGGGACCGTAATGTTGCAACCACCCACAAGTTGACCTGCTGTGAGGAAAAAACGAGTTAGTACATTTCTAACATGAAAATGGTCATTTTAAAATCAACATGAAAAACCAAAATACCAAAAGTATCAAACACAAGAAAATGCTTACCGAAGAAAGAAAATGTATCGTTCTAGGCATCCTCCTCCCGCGCTGTGGTGCAACTGATGTCCCTCTCTCCAAAAATGTACTCAATGGGACCGTAATGTTGCAACCACACACAAGTTGACCTGCTGTGAGGAAAATAACGAGTTAGTACATTTAGAACATGAAAAAGGGCATTTTAAAAACAACATGAAAAACCAAAATTCCAAAAGTATCAAACACAAAAAAATGTTTACGAAAGAAAAAAAATGTATTGTGCTAGTCACCCTGTTACCGCCCTGAGGTGCAACTGATGTCCCTTTCTCCAAAAATGTACTCAATGGACCGTAATGTTGCAACCACCCACAAGCTGACCTGCTGTGAGGAAAAAACGAGTGAGTACGTTTCAAACATGCAAATGGTCATTTTTAAATCAACATGAAAAACCAAAATCTAAAAGTATCAAACACAAAGAAATGCTTACTGAAGAAAGACAATGTATCGTGCTAGGAACCCTCCTCCCGCCCTGTGGTGCAACAGAGGTCGCTTTCTCCAAAAATGAACTCAATGGGACTGTAATATTGCAACCACTCACAAGTTGACCTGCTGTGAGGAAAAAACGAGTTAGTACATTTCAAACATCAAAAAGGTCATTTTAAAATCAACATGAAAAACCAAAATTCCGAAAGTATCAAACACAAAAAAATGCTTCCCGAAGAAAAAAAATGTATCGTGCTAGGCACCCTCCTCCCGCCCTGTGGTGCAACTGATGTCCCTCTCTCCAAAAATGTACTCAATGGGACCGTAATGTTGCAACCACACACAAGATGACCTGCTGTGAGGAAAAAACGAGTTATTACATTTCAAACATGCAAAAGTTCCTTTTTAAAATCAACATGAAAAACCAAAATTCCAAAAGTATCAGACACAAAAAATTGCTTACCGAAGAAAGAAAATGTAACGTGCTAGGCATCCTCCTCCCGCCCTGAGGTGCAACTGACGTCCCTTTCTCCAAAAATGTACTCAATGGGACCGTAATGTTGCAACCACACACAAGTTGACTTGCTGTGAGGAAAAAACGAGTTAATACATTTCAAACATTATAAAGGTCATTTCAAAATCAACATGAGAAACCAAAATTCCAAAAGTATCAAACACAAAAAAATGTTTACCGAAGAAAATAAATGTATCGTGCTAGGCACCCTCCACCCGCCCTGAGGTGCAACTGACGTCCCTTTCTCCAAAAATGTACTCAATGGGACCGTAATGTTGCAACCACCCACAAGTTGACCTGCTGTGAGGAAAAAACGAGTTAGTACATTTCTAACATGAATAAGGTCATTTTAAAATCCACATGAAAAACCAAAATACCAAAAGTATCAAACACAAGAAAATGCTTACCGAAGAAAGAAAATGTATCGTTCTAGGCATCCTCCTCCCGCGCTGTGGTGCAACTGATGTCCCTCTCTCCAAAAATGTACTCAATGGGACCGTAATGTTGCAACCACACACAAGTTGACCTGCTGTGAGGAAAATAACGAGTTAATACATTTCAAACATGAAAAAGGTCATTTTAAAATCAACATGAAAACCAAAATTCCAAAAGTATCAAACACAAAAAAATGTTTACGAAAGAAAAAAAATGTATCGTGCTAGGCACCCTCCTCCCGCCCTGAGGTGCAACTGATGTCCCTCTCTCCAAAAATGAACTCAATGGGACCGTAATGTTGCAACCACACACAAGTTGACCTGCTGTAAGGAAAAAATGAGTTAGTACATTTCAAACATGCAAAAGGTCATTTTAAAATCAACATGAAAAACCAAAATTCCAAAAGTATCAAACACAAAAAAATGCTTACCGAAGAAACAAAATGTATCGTGCTAGGCACCCTCCTCCTGATCTGTGGTGCAACTTATGTCCCTTTCTCCAAAAATGTACTCAATGGGACCGTAATGTTACAAACACACACAAGTTGATCCGCTGTGAGGAAAAAACGAGTTAATACATTTCAAACAAGAAAAAGGTCATTTTAAAATCAACATGAAAAACCAAAATTCCAAAAGTATCAAACACAAAAAAATGCTTACCGAAGAAACAAAATGTATCGTGCTAGTCACCCTCCTCCTGATCAATGGTGCAACTTATGTCCCTTTCTCCAAAAATGAACTCAATGGGACAGTAATGTTGCAACCACACACAAGTTGACCTGCTGTGAGGAAAAAACGAGTTAGTATATTTCAATCTTGCGAAAGGTCATTTTAAAATCAACATGGAAACCCAAAATTCCAAATGTATCAAACACAAAAAAATGCTTACTGAAGAAACAAAATGTATCGTGCTAGGCACCCTCCGCCCGCCCTGTGGTGCAACTGATGTCCCTTTCTCCAAAAATGTACTCAATGGGACCGTAATGTTGAAACCACACACAAGTTGACCTGCTGTGAGGAAAAAACGAGTTAATACATAATCAAAGATGAAAAAGGTCATTTTAAAATCAACATGAAAAACCAAAATTCTAAAAGTATCAAACACAAAAAAATGCTTACCAAAGAAACGAAATGTATCGTGCTAGGCACCCTCCTCCTGCTCTGTGGTGCAACTGATGTCCCTTTCTCCAAAAATGTACTCAATGGGACCGTAATGTTGCAACCACACACAAGTTGATCTGCTGTGAGGAAAAAACGTAATAGTACATTTAAAACATGAAAAAGGTCATTTTAAAATCAACATGAAAAACGAAAATTCCAGAAGTATCAAACAAGAAAAAATGCTTTCCGAAGAAACAAAATATATCGTGCTAGTCACCCTCCTCCTGATCTGTGGCGCAACTTATGTCCCTTTCTCCAAAAATGAACTCAATGGGACCGCAATGTTGCAACCACACACAAGTTGACCTGCTGTAAGGAAAAAATGAGTATGTACATTTCAAACATGCAAAAGGTCATTTTAAAATCAACATGAAAAACCAAAATTCCAAAAGTATCAGACACAAAAAATTGCTTACCGAAGAAAGAAAATGTAACGTGCTAGGCACCCTCCTTACGCCCTGAGGTGCAACTGACGTCCCTTTCTCCAAAAATGTACTCAATGGGACCGTAATGTTGAAACCACACACAAGTTGACTTGCTGTGAGGAAAAAACGAGTTAATACATTTCAAACATTATAAAGGTCATTTCAAAATCAACATGAGAAACCAAAATTCCAAAAGTATCAAACACAAAAAAATGTTTACCGAAGAAAATAAATGTATCGTGCTAGGCACCCTCCACCCGCCCTGAGGTGCAACTGACGTCCCTTTCTCCAAAAATGTACTCAATGGGACCGTAATGTTGCAACCACCCACAAGTTGACCTGCTGTGAGGAAAAAACGAGTTAGTACATTTCTAACATGAAAAAGGTCATTTTAAAATCCACATGAAAAACCAAAATACCAAAAGTATCAAACACAAGAAAATGCTTACCGAAGAAAGAAAATGTATCGTTCTAGGCATCCTCCTCCCGCGCTGTGGTGCAACTGATGTCCCTCTCTCCAAAAATGTACTCAATGGGACCGTAATGTTGCAACCACACACATGTTGACCTGCTGTGAGGAAAATAACGAGTTAATACATTTCAAACATGAAAAAGGTCATTTTAAAATCAACATGAAAACCAAAATTCCAAAAGTATCAAACACAAAAAAATGTTTACGAAAGAAAAAAAATGTATCGTGCTAGGCACCCTCCTCCCGCCCTGAGGTGCAACTGATGTCCCTTTCTCCAAAAATGAACTCAATGGGACCGTAATGTTGCAACCACACACAAGTTGACCTGCTGTAAGGAAAAAATGAGTTAGTACATTTCAAACATGCAAAAGGTCATTTTTAAATCAACATGAAAAACAAAAATTCCAAAAGTATCAAACACAAAAAAATGCTTACCGAAGAAACAAAATGTATCGTGCTAGGCACCCTCCTCCTGATCTGTGGTGCAACTTATGTCCCTTTCTCCAAAAATGTACTCAATGGGACCGTAATGTTACAAACACACACAAGTTGATCCGCTGTGAGGAAAAAACGAGTTAATACATTTCAAACAAGAAAAAGGTCATTTTAAAATCAACATGAAAAACCAAAATTCCAAAAGTATCAAACACAAAAAAATGCTTACTGAAGAAACAAAATGTATCGTGCTAGGCACCCTCCGCCCGCCCTGTGGTGCAACTGATGTCCCTTTCTCCAAAAATGAACTCAATGGGACCGTAATGTTGAAACCACACACAAGTTGACCTGCTGTGAGGAAAAAACGAGTTAATACATAATCAAACATGAAAAAGGTCATTTTAAAATCAACATGAAAAACCAAAATTTTAAAAGTATCAAACACAAAAAAATGCTTACCAAAGAAACGAAATGTATCGTGCTAGGCACCCTCCTCCTGCTCTGTGGTGCAACTGATGTCCCTTTCTCCAAAAATGTACTCAATGGGACCGTAATGTTGCTACCACACACAAGTTGATCTGCTGTGAGGAAAAAACGTAACAGTACATTTAAAACATGAAAAAGGTCATTTTAAAATCAACATGAAAAACCAAAATTCCAGAAGTATCAAACAAGAAAAAATGCTTTCCGAAGAAACAAAATATATCGTGCTAGTCACCCTCCTCCTGATCTGTGGTGCAACTTATGTCCCTTTCTCCAAAAATGAACTCAATGGGACCGTAATGTTGCAACCACACACAAGTTGACCTGCTGTAAGGAAAAAATGAGTATGTACATTTCAAACATGCAAAAGGTCATTTTAAAATCAACATGAAAAACCAAAATTCCAAAAGTATCAAACACAAAAAAATGCTTACCGAAGAAACAAAATGTATCGTGCTAGTCACCCTCCTCCTGATCAATGGTGCAACTTATGTCCCTTACTCCAAAAATGAACTCAATGGGACAGTAATGTTGCAACCACACACAAGTTGACCTGCTGTGAGGAAAAAACGAGTTAGTATATTTCAAACTTGCGAAAGGTCATTTTATAATCAACATGGAAAACCAAAATTCCAAATGAATCAAACACAAAAAAATGCTTACCGAAGAAACAAAATGTATCGTGCTAGGCACCCTCCGCCCGCCCTGTGGTGCAACTGATGTCCCTTTCTCCAAAAATGTACTCAATGGGACCGTAATGTTGAAACCACACACAAGTTGACCTGCTGTGATGAAAAAACGAGTTAATACATAATCAAACATGAAAAAGGTCATTTTAAAATCAACATGAAAAACCAAAATTCTAAAAGTATCAAACACAAAAAAATGCTTACCAAAGAAACGAAATGTATCGTGCTAGGCACCCTCCTCCTGCTCTGTGGTGCAACTGATGTCCCTTTCTCCAAAAATGTACTCAATGGGACCGTAATGTTGCAACCACACACAAGTTGATCTGCTGTGAGGAAAAAACGTAATAGTATATTTAAAACATGAAAAAGGTCATCTTAAAATCAACATGAAAAACCAAAATTCCAGAAGTATCAAACAAGAAAAAATGCTTTCCGAAGAAACAAAATATATCGTGCTAGTCACCCTCCTCCTGATCTGTGGTGCAACTTATGTCCCTTTCTCCAAAAATGAACTCAATGGGACCGTAATGTTGCAACCACACACAAGTTGACCTGCTGTGAGGAAAAAACGAGTAAGTACACTTCAAACATGAAAAAGGTCATTTTAAAATCAACATGAATAACCAAAATTCCAAAAGTATCAAACACAAAAAAATGCTTACCGAAGGAAGAAAATGTATCGTGCGAGGAACCCTCCTCCTGCCCTGTGGTGCAGCCGATGTCCCTCTCTCCAAAAATGTACTCCATGGGACCGTAATGTTGCAACCACACACAAGCTGATTTGCTGTGAGGAAAAAACTAGTTAGTACATTTCAAACATGAAAAAGGTCATTTTAAAATCAACATGAGAAAACCAAATTTCCAAAAGTGTCAAACACAAAAAAATGCTTACCGAAGAAAGAAAATGTATCGTGCTATGCACACTCCTCACGCACTGTGGTGCAACTGATGTCCCTTTCTCCAAAAAGGTACTCAATGGGACGGTAATGTTGCAACCACACACAAGTTGACCTGCTGTGAGGAAAAAACGAGTTTGTACATTTCAAACAAGAAAAAAGTCATTTTTAAAACACCACGAAATATCAAAATTCCAAAAGTATCAAACACAAAAAAATGCTTACCGAAGAAAGAAAATGTATCGGGCTAAGCGCCCTCCTCCCGCCCTGTGGTGCAAGAGATGTCCCTCTCTCCAAAAATGTACTCAATGGGTCCGTAATGTTGAGACCACACACAAGTTGACGTGCTGTGAGGAAAAAACGAGTTAGTACATTTCAAACATGCAAAAGATTATTTTAAAATCAACATGAGAAACCAAAATTCCAAAAGTATCAAACACAAAAAAATGCTTACCGAAGAAAGAAAATGTATCATGCGAGGAACCATCCTCCCGCCCTGTGGTGCAACTGATGTCCCTCTCTCCAAAAATGTACTCAATGGGTCCTTAATGTTGCAACCACACACAAGTTGACCTGCTGTGAGGAAAAAACGAGTTAGTACATCTCAAACATGAAAAAGGTCATTTCCAAATCAACATGAAAAACCAAAGTTCCAAAAGTATCAAACACAAAAAAATGCTTACCGAAGAAAAAAAATGTATCGTGCTAGGCACACTCCTCCCGCCCTGTGGTGCAACTGATGTCCCTCTCTCCAAAAATGTACTCAATGGGTCCGTAATGTTGAGACCACACACAAGTTGACGTGCTGTGAGGAAAAAACGAGTTAGTACATTTCAAACATGCAAAAGATTATTTTAAAATCAACATGAGAAACCAAAATTCCAAAAGTATCAAACACAAAAAAATGTTTACCGAAGAAAATAAATGTATCGTGCTAGGCACCCTCCTCCCGCCCTGAGGTGCAACTGACGTCCCTTTCTCCAAAAATGTACTCAATGGGACCGTAATGTTGCAACCACCCACAAGTTGACCTGCTGTGAGGAAAAAACGAGTTACTACATTTCTAACACGAAAAAGGTCATTTTAAAATCAACATGAAAAACCAAAATACCAAAAGTATCAAACACAAGAAAATGCTTACCGAAGAAAGAAAATGTATCGTTCTAGGCATCCTCCTCCCGAGCTGTGGTGCAACTGATGTCCCTCTCTCCAAAAATGTACTCAATGGGACCGTAATGTTGCAACCACACACAAGTTGACCTGCTGTGAGGAAAATAACGAGTTAATACATTTCAAACATGAAAAAGGGCATTTTAAAATCAACATGAAAAACCAAAATTCCAAAAGTATCAAACACAAAAAAATGTTTACGAAAGAAAAAAAATGTATCGTGCTAGGCACCCTCCTCCCGCCCTGAGGTGCAACTGATGTCCCTTTCTCCAAAAATGTACTCAATGGACCGTAACGTTGCAACCACACACAAGATGACCTGCTGTGACGAAAAAACGTGTCAGTCCATTTCAAACATGAAAAAGGGCATTTTAAAATCACCATAAATAACCAAAATTACAAAAGTTTCAAACACAAAAAAATGCTTACCGAAGAAAAAATATATCGTGTTAGGCACCTTCCTCCCACTCTGTTGTGCAATAGATGTCCCTTTCTCCAAAAATGTACTCAATGGGACCGTAATGTTGTAACCACACACAAGTTGACTTGCTGTGAGGAAAAAACGAGTTAGTACGTTTCAAACATGCAAATGGTCATTTTTAAATCAACATGAAAAACCAAAATCTAAAAGTATCAAACACAAAAAAATGCTTACTGAAGAAAGACAATGTATCGTGCTAGGCACCCTCCTCCCGCCCTGAGGTGCAACTGACGTCCCTTTCTCCAAAAATGTACTCAATGGGACCGTAATGTTGCAACCACACACAAGTTGACCTGCTGTGAGGAAAAAACGAGTTAGTACATTTCAAACATGAAAAAGGTCATTTTAATATCAACATGAAAAGCCAAAATTCCAGAAGTATCAAACACAAAAAAATGCTAACCGAAGAAATGAAATGTATCGTGGTAGGCACCCTCCTCCCGCCCTGTGGTGCAACTGAAGTCCCTCTCTCCAAAAATGTACTCAATTGGGACCGTAATGTTGCAACCACACACAAGTTGACCTGCTGTGAGGAAAAAACGAGTTAATACATTTCTAACATTAAAAAGGTCATTTGAAAATCAACATGAGAAACCAAAATTCCAAAAGTATCAAACACAAAAAAATGTTTACCGAAGAAAATAAATGTATCGTGCTAGGCACCCTCCTCCCGCCCTGAGGTGCAACTGACGTCCCTTTCTCCAAAAATGTACTCAATGGGACCGTAATGTTGCAACCACACACAAGTTGACCTGCTGTGAGGAAAAAACGAGTTAGTACATTTCTAACATGAAAAAGGTCATTTTAAAATCCACATGAAAAACCAAAATACCAAAAGTATCAAACACAAGAAAATGCTTACCGAAGAAACAAAATGTATCGTGCTAGGCACCCTCCTCCTGATCTGTGGTGCAACTTATGTCCCTTTCTCCAAAAATGTACTCAATGGGACCGTAATGTTACAACCACACAAAAGTTGATCTGCTGTGAGGAATAAACGAGTTATTACATTTCAAACAAGAAAAGGGTCATTTTAAAATCAACATGAAAAACCAAAATTCCAAAAGTATCAAACACAAAAAAATGCTTACCGAAGAAACAAAATGTATCGTGCTAGTCACCCTCCTCCTGATCAATGGTGCAACTTATGTCCCTTACTCCAAAAATGAACTCAATGGGACAGTAATGTTGCAACCACACACAAGTTGACCTGCTGTGAGGAAAAAACGAGTTAGTATATTTCAAACTTGCGAAAGGTCATTTTATAATCAACATGGAAAACCAAAATTCCAAATGAATCAAACACAAAAAAATGCTTACCGAAGAAACAAAATGTATCGTGCTAGGCACCCTCCGCCCGCCCTGTGGTGCAACTGATGTCCCTTTCTCCAAAAATGTACTCAATGGGACCGTAATGTTGAAACCACACACAAGTTGACCTGCTGTGATGAAAAAACGAGTTAATACATAATCAAACATGAAAAAGGTCATTTTAAAATCAACATGAAAAACCAAAATTCTAAAAGTATCAAACACAAAAAAATGCTTACCAAAGAAACGAAATGTATCGTGCTAGGCACCCTCCTCCTGCTCTGTGGTGCAACTGATGTCCCTTTCTCCAAAAATGTACTCAATGGGACCGTAATGTTGCAACCACACACAAGTTGATCTGCTGTGAGGAAAAAACGTAATAGTATATTTAAAACATGAAAAAGGTCATCTTAAAATCAACATGAAAAACCAAAATTCCAGAAGTATCAAACAAGAAAAAATGCTTTCCGAAGAAACAAAATATATCGTGCTAGTCACCCTCCTCCTGATCTGTGGTGCAACTTATGTCCCTTTCTCCAAAAAGGTACTCAATGGGACGGTAATGTTGCAACCACACACAAGTTGACCTGCTGTGAGGAAAAAACGAGTTTGTACATTTCAAACAAGAAAAAAGTCATTTTTAAAACACCACGAAATATCAAAATTCCAAAAGTATCAAACACAAAAAAATGCTTACCGAAGAAAGAAAATGTATCGGGCTAAGCGCCCTCCTCCCGCCCTGTGGTGCAAGAGATGTCCCTCTCTCCAAAAATGTACTCAATGGGTCCGTAATGTTGAGACCACACACAAGTTGACGTGCTGTGAGGAAAAAACGAGTTAGTACATTTCAAACATGCAAAAGATTATTTTAAAATCAACATGAGAAACCAAAATTCCAAAAGTATCAAACACAAAAAAATGCTAACCGAAGAAAGAAAATGTATCATGCGAGGAACCATCCTCCCGCCCTGTGGTGCAACTGATGTCCCTCTCTCCAAAAATGTACTCAATGGGTCCTTAATGTTGCAACCACACACAAGTTGACCTGCTGTGAGGAAAAAACGAGTTAGTACATCTCAAACATGAAAAAGGTCATTTCCAAATCAACATGAAAAACCAAAGTTCCAAAAGTATCAAACACAAAAAAATGCTTACCGAAGAAAAAAAATGTATCGTGCTAGGCACACTCCTCCCGCCCTGTGGTGCAACTGATGTCCCTCTCTCCAAAAATGTACTCAATGGGTCCGTAATGTTGAGACCACACACAAGTTGACGTGCTGTGAGGAAAAAACGAGTTAGTACATTTCAAACATGCAAAAGATTATTTTAAAATCAACATGAGAAACCAAAATTCCAAAAGTATCAAACACAAAAAAATGTTTACCGAAGAAAATAAATGTATCGTGCTAGGCACCCTCCTCCCGCCCTGAGGTGCAACTGACGTCCCTTTCTCCAAAAATGTACTCAATGGGACCGTAATGTTGCAACCACCCACAAGTTGACCTGCTGTGAGGAAAAAACGAGTTACTACATTTCTAACACGAAAAAGGTCATTTTAAAATCAACATGAAAAACCAAAATACCAAAAGTATCAAACACAAGAAAATGCTTACCGAAGAAAGAAAATGTATCGTTCTAGGCATCCTCCTCCCGAGCTGTGGTGCAACTGATGTCCCTCTCTCTAAAAATGTACTCAATGGGACCGTAATGTTGCAACCACACACAAGTTGACCTGCTGTGAGGAAAATAACGAGTTAATACATTTCAAACATGAAAAAGGGCATTTTAAAATCAACATGAAAAACCAAAATTCCAAAAGTATCAAACACAAAAAAATGTTTACGAAAGAAAAAAAATGTATCGTGCTAGGCACCCTCCTCCCGCCCTGAGGTGCAACTGATGTCCCTTTCTCCAAAAATGTACTCAATGGACCGTAACGTTGCAACCACACACAAGATGACCTGCTGTGACGAAAAAACGTGTCAGTCCATTTCAAACATGAAAAAGGGCATTTTAAAATCACCATAAATAACCAAAATTACAAAAGTTTCAAACACAAAAAAATGCTTACCGAAGAAAAAATATATCGTGTTAGGCACCTTCCTCCCACTCTGTTGTGCAATAGATGTCCCTTTCTCCAAAAATGTACTCAATGGGACCGTAATGTTGTAACCACACACAAGTTGACTTGCTGTGAGGAAAAAACGAGTTAGTACGTTTCAAACATGCAAATGGTCATTTTTAAATCAACATGAAAAACCAAAATCTAAAAGTATCAAACACAAAAAAATGCTTACTGAAGAAAGACAATGTATCGTGCTAGGCACCCTCCTCCCGCCCTGAGGTGCAACTGACGTCCCTTTCTCCAAAAATGTACTCAATGGGACCGTAATGTTGCAACCACACACAAGTTGACCTGCTGTGAGGAAAAAACGAGTTAGTACATTTCAAACATGAAAAAGGTCATTTTAATATCAACATGAAAAGCCAAAATTCCAGAAGTATCAAACACAAAAAAATGCTAACCGAAGAAATGAAATGTATCGTGGTAGGCACCCTCCTCCCGCCCTGTGGTGCAACTGAAGTCCCTCTCTCCAAAAATGTACTCAATTGGGACCGTAATGTTGCAACCACACACAAGTTGACCTGCTGTGAGGAAAAAACGAGTTAATACATTTCTAACATTAAAAAGGTCATTTGAAAATCAACATGAGAAACCAAAATTCCAAAAGTATCAAACACAAAAAAATGTTTACCGAAGAAAATAAATGTATCGTGCTAGGCACCCTCCTCCCGCCCTGAGGTGCAACTGACGTCCCTTTCTCCAAAAATGTACTCAATGGGACCGTAATGTTGCAACCACACACAAGTTGACCTGCTGTGAGGAAAAAACGAGTTAGTACATTTCTAACATGAAAAAGGTCATTTTAAAATCCACATGAAAAACCAAAATACCAAAAGTATCAAACACAAGAAAATGCTTACCGAAGAAACAAAATGTATCGTGCTAGGCACCCTCCTCCTGATCTGTGGTGCAACTTATGTCCCTTTCTCCAAAAATGTACTCAATGGGACCGTAATGTTACAACCACACACAAGTTGATCTGCTGTGAGGAATAAACGAGTTATTACATTTCAAACAAGAAAAGGGTCGTTTTAAAATCAACATGAAAAACCAAAATTCCAAAAGTATCAAACACAAAAAAATGCTTACCGAAGAAACAAAATGTATCGTGCTAGTCACCCTCCCCCTGATCAATGGTGCAACTTATGTCCCTTTCTCCAAAAATGAACTCAATGGGACAGTAATGTTGCAACCACACACAAGTTGACCTGCTGTGAGGAAAAAACGAGTTAGTACATTTCAAACTTGCGAAAGGTCATTTTAAAATCAACATGGAAAACCAAAATTCCAAATGTATCAAACACAAAAAAATGCTTACTGAAGAAACAAAATGTATCGTGCTAGGCACCCTCCTCCCGCCCTGTGGTGCAACTGATGTCCCTTTCTCCAAAAATGTACTCAATGGGACCGTAATGTTGAAACCACACACAAGTTTACCTGCTGTGAGGAAAAAACGAGTTAATACATAATCAAACATGAAAAAAGTCATTTTAAAATCAACATGAAAAACCAAAATTCTAAAAGTATCAAACACAAAAAAATGCTTACCGAAGAAACGAAATGTATCGTGCTAGGCACCCTCCTCCTGCTCTGTGGTGCAACTGATGTCCCTTTCTCCAAAAATGAACTCAATGGGACCGTAATGTTGCAACCACACACAAGTTGACCTGCTGTGAGGAAAAAACGAGTAAGTACATTTCAAACATGAAAATGGTCATTTTAAAATCAACATGAATAACCAAAATTCCAAAAGTATCAAACACAAAAAAATGCTTACCGAAGGAAGAAAATGTATCGTGCGAGGAACCCTCCTCCTGCCCTGTGGTGCAGCCGATGTCCCTCTCTCCAAAAATGTACTCCATGGGACCGTAATGTTGCAACCACACACAAGCTGATTTGCTGTGAGGAAAAAACTAGTTAGTACATTTCAAACATGAAAAAGGTCATTTTAAAATCAACATGAGAAAACCAAAATTCCAAAAGTATCAAACACAAAAAAATGCTTACCGAAGAAAGAAAATGTATCGTGCTAGGCACACTCCTCACGCCCTGTGGTGCAACTGATGTCCCTCTCTCCAAAAATGAACTCAATGGGACCGTAATGTAGAAACCACACACAAGTTGACCTGCTGTGAGGAAAAACGAGTTTGTACATTTCAAACAAGAAAAAAGTCATTTTAAAAACACCACGAAATATCAAAATTCAAAAAGTATCAAACACAAAAAAATGCTTACCGAAGAAAGAAAATGTATCGGGCTAAGCACCCTCCTCCCGCCCTGTGGTGCAACAGATGTCCGTTTCTCCAATAATGTACTCAATGGGACCGTAATGTTGCAACCACACACAAGTTGACCTGCTGTGAGAAAAAAACGAGTTAGTACATTTAAAACATTAAAAGACCATTTTAAAATCAACATGAAAAACCAAAATTCCAAAAGTATCAAACACAAAAAAATGCTTACCGCAGAAAGGAAATGTATCGTGCTAGGCACCCTCCTCCCGCCCTGTGGTGCAACTGATGTCCCTTTCTCCAAAAATGAACTCAATGGGACCGTAATGTTGTAACCACACACAAGTTGACCTGCTGTGAGGAAAAAACGAGTTAGTACATTTCAAACATGCAAAAGATTACTTTAAAAACAACATGAAAAACCATAATTCCAAAAGTATCTACACAAAAAAATGCTTACCGAAGAAAGAAAATGTATCATGCGAGGAACCCTCCTCCCGCCCTGTGGTGCAACTGATGTCCCTCTCTCCAAAAATGTACTCAATGGGTCCGTAATGTTGCAACCACACACAAGTTGACCTGCTGTGAGGAAAAAACGAGTTAATACATCTCAAACATGAAAAAGGTCATTTCCAAATCAACATGAAAAACCAAAGTTCCAAAAGTATCAAACACAAAAAAATGCTTACCGAAGAAAAAAATGTATCGTGCTAGGCACACTCCTCCCGCCCTGTGGTGCAACAGATGTCCCTCTCTCCAAAAATGTACTCAATGTGACCGTAATGTTGAGACCACACACAAGTTGACCTGCTGTGAGGAAAAAACGAGTTAGTACGTTTCAAACATGCAAAAGTTACTTTTTAAAATCAACATGAAAAACCAAAATTCCAAAAGTATCAAACACAAAAAAATGCTTACCGAAGAAACAAAATGTATCGTGCTAGGCACACTCGTCCCGCCCTGAGGTGCAACTGATGTCCCTTTCTCCAAAAATGATCTCAATGGGACCGTAATGTTGCAACCACACACAAGTTGACCTGCTGTGAGGAAAAAACGAGTTAGTTCATTTCAAACATGCAAAAGATTATTTTAAAATCAACATGAAAAAAAAAATTCCAAAAGTATCAAACACAAAAAAATGCTTACAGAAGAATGAAAATGTATCGTGCTAGGCACCCTCCTCCCGCCCTGTGGTGCAACAGATGTTCCTTCCTCCAAAAATGAACTCAATGGGACCGTAATGTTGCAACCACACACAAGTTGACCTGCTGTGAAGAAATAATGAGTTAATACATTTCAAACATGAAAAAGGTCATTTAAAAATCAACATGAAAAATCAAAATTCTAAAAGTATCAAACACAAAAAAATGCTTACCGAAGAAAGAGAATGTATCATGCTACGCACACTCCTCCCGCCCTGTGGTGCAACTGTTGTCCCTTTCTCCAAAAAGGTACCCAATATGACCGTAATGTTGCAACCACACACAAGATGACCTGCTGTGAGGAAAAAACGAGTTTGTACATTTCAAATATGAAAAAGGTCATTTTAAAATCACCACGAAAAATCAAAATTCCAAAAGTATCAAACACAAAAAAATGCTTACCGAAGAAAGAAAATGTATCGTGCTCGGCACCCTCCTCCAGCCCTGTTGTGCAACTGATGTCCCTCCCTCCAAAAATGTAATCAATGGGATCGTTATGTTGCAACCACACACAAGTTGACCTGCTGTGAGGAAAAAACGAGTTAATAAATCTCAAACATGAAAAAGGTCATTTTCAAATCAACATGAAAAATCAAAATTCTAAAAGAATCAAACACAAAAAAATACTTACCGAAGAAAGAAAATGTATTGTGCGAGGAACACTCCTCCCGCCCAGTGGTGCAACAGATGTCCGTTTCTCCGAAAATGAACTCAATGGGACCGTACTGTTGCAGCCACACACAAGTTGACCTGCTGTGAGGAAAAAACGAGTTCGTACATTTAAAACATGAACAAGGTCATTTTAAAATCAACATGAGAAACCAAAATTCCAAAAGTATCAAACACAAAAAAATGCTTAACGAAGAAATAAAATGTATCATGCTAGGCACCCTCTTCCCGCCCTGTGAAGCAACAGACGTCCCTTTCTCCAAAATTGAACTCAATGGGACCGTAATGTTGAAACCACACACAAGTTGACCTGCTGTGAGGAAAAAACGAGTTAGTACATTTCAAACATGCAAAAGTTCCTCTTTAAAATCAACATGCAAAACCAAAATTCCAAAAGTAATAAATATAGTAAGAAATAATGTGTTAATACATTTCAAACATGAAAAAGGTCATTCAAAAATCAACATGAAAAACCAAAATTAAAAAAGTATCAAACCCAAAGAAATGCTTACCGAAGAAACAAAATGTATCGTGCCAGGCACCATCCTCCCGCACTGTGTAGCAACTGACGTCCCTTTCTCCAAAAATGTACTCAATGGGGACCGTAATTTTGTAACCACACACATGTTGACCTGCTCTGAGGAAAAAACGAGTTAGTACATTTCAAACATGCAAAAGGTCATTTTAAAATCAACATGAAAAACCAAAATTCTAAAAGTATCAAAAACAAAAAAATGCTTACCAAAGAAAGAAAATGTATCGAGCTTGGCACCCTCTTCCCGCCCTGTGGTGCAAGTGATGTCCCTCTCTTCAAAAATGTACTCAATGGGACCGTAATGTTGCTACCACACACAAGCTGACCTGCTGTGAGGAAAAAACGAGTTAGTACATTTCAAACATGAAAAAGGTCATTTTAAAATAAACAAGAGGAACTGAAATTCCAAAAGGATCAAACACAAAAAAATGTTTACCGAAGAAACAAAATTTATCGTGCTAGGCACCCTCGTCCCGCCCTGTGGTGCAACCGATGTCCCTCTCTCCAAAAATGTACTCAATGGGACCGTAATGTTGCAACCATACACAAGCTGACCTGCTGTGAGGAAAAAACTAGTAAGTACATTTCAAACATGAAAAAGGTCATTTTAAAATCAACATGAAAAACCAAAATTCCAAAAGTATCAAACACAATAAAATGCTTACCGAAGAAAGAAAATGTATTTTGCTAGGCACCCTCCTCCTGCCCTGTGATGCAACTGATGTCCCTCTCTCCAAAAATGTACTCAATGGGACCGTGTTGTTCCAACCACACACAAGTTGACCTGCTGTGTGGAAAAAACGAGTTAGTACATTTCAAACATGAAAAAGGTCATTTTAAAATCACCACGAAAAATCAAAATTCCAAAAGTATCAAACAGAAAAAAATGCTTACCGAAGAAAGACAATGTATCGTGCTAAGCACCCTCCTCCCGCCCTGTGGTGCAACAGATGTCCCTTTCTCCAAAAATGAACTCAATGGGACCATAATGTTGCAACCGCACAGCCGTTGACCTGCTGTGAGGGAAAAACGAGTTAGTACATTTCAAACATGCAAAAGGTCATTTTAAAATGAACATTAGAAACCAAAATTCCAAAAGTATCAAACACAAAATACTGCTTACCGAAGAAAGAAAATGTATCGTGCTAGGCACCGTCCTCCCGCCCTGTGGTGCAACTAATGTCCCTCTCTCCAAAAATGTACTCAATGGGACCGTAATGTAGCAACCACACACAAGTTGACCTGCTGTCAGGAAAACACGAGTTAGGTCATTTCAAACATGCAAAAGTTCATTTTTAAATCAACATGAAAAACTAAAATCCAAAAGTATCAAACACAAAAAAATGCTTACCGAAGAAAGAAAATGTATCGTGCTAGGCACTCTCCTCCCGTCCTGTGGTGCAACTGATGTCCCTCTCTCCAAAAATGTACTCAATGGGACCGTAATGTTGCAACCACACACAAGTTGACCTGCTGTGAGGAATAAATGAGTTAGTACATTTCAAACATGCAAAAGTTCCTTTTTAAAATCAACATGAAAAACCAAAATTCCAAAAGTATCAAACACAAAATACTGCTTACCGAAGAAACAAAAAGTATCGTGCTAGGCACCCTCTTCCCGCCCTGTGGTGCAGCTGATGTCCCTTTCTCCAAAAATGTTCTCAATGGGACCGTAATGTTTCAACCACACACAAGTTGATCTGCTGTGAGGATAAACGAGTTAGTACATTTCAAACATGCAAAAGTTCATTTTTAAATCAACATCAAAAACCAAAATCCAAAAGTATCAAAGACAAAAAAATGCTAACCGAAGAAACAAAATGTATCGTGCCAGGCACCGTCGTCCCGCCCTGTGTTGCAGCTGATGTCCTTTTCTCCAAAAATGTACTCAGTGGGACCGTAATGTTGCAACCACACACAAGTTGACCTGCTGTGAGGAAAAAACGAGTTAGTACATTTCAAACATGAAAAAGGTCATTTTAAAATCAACATGAAAAACCAAAATTCCAAAAGTATCAAACACAAAAAAATGCTTACTGAAGAAAGAAAATGTATCGTGCTTGGCACCCTCCTCCCGCCCTGTGGTGCAACTGACATCCCTTTCTACAAAAATGTACTCAATGGGACCGTAATGTTGTAACCACACACAAGTTGATTTGCTGTGAGGAAAAAACGAGTTAGTACATTTCAAACATGCAAAAGTTCCTTTTCAAAATCAACATGAAAAACCAAAATTCTAAAAGTATCAAACACAAAATAATGCTTACCGAAGAAAGATAATGTATCGTGCTAGGCACCCTCCTCCCGCTCTGTGGTGCAACAGTAGTCTCTTTCTCCAAAAATGAACTCAATGGGACTGTAATGTAGCAACCACACACAAGTTGACCTGCTGTCAAGAAAAAACGAGTTTGTACATTTCAAACATGAAAAAGGTCATTTTAAAATCAACATGAAAACCAAAATTCCAAAAGTATCAAACACAAAAAAAATGGTCCCCGAAGAAAGAAAATGTATCGTGCTAGGCACCCTCCTCCCGCCCTGTGGTGCAACTGATGTCCCTCTCTCCAAAAATGTACTCAATGGGACCATAATGTTGCAACCACACAGAAGCTGACCTGCTGTGAGGAAAAAACGAGTTAATACATTTCAAACATGAAAAAGGTCATTTTAAAATGAACTTGAAAAACCAAAATTCCAAAAGTATCAAACACAAAAAAAATCTTTCCGAAGAAACAAAATGTATCGTGCTAGGCATCCTCCTCCCGCCCTGTGTTGCAGTTGATGTCCCTTTCTCCAAAAATGTACTCAATGGGACCGTATTTTTGCAACCACACATAAGTTGACCTGCTGTGAGGAAAAAAGGAGTTAGTACATTTCAAACATGAAAAAGGTCATTTTAAAATCACCACGAAAAATCAAAATACCCAAAGTATCAAACAGAAAAAAATGCTTACCGAAGAAAGACAATGTATCGTGCTAAGCACCCTCCTCCCGCCCTGTGGTGCAACAGATGTCCCTTTCTCCAAATATGAACTCAATGGGACCGTAATGTTGCAACCACACACAAGTTGACCTGCTGTGAGGAAAAATCGAGTTAGTACATTTAAAACATGAAAAAGGTCATTTTAAA
Organism: Schistocerca cancellata; assembly: GCF_023864275.1. Lineage (NCBI taxonomy): Eukaryota > Metazoa > Arthropoda > Insecta > Orthoptera > Acrididae > Schistocerca > Schistocerca cancellata. The sequence goes on along the minus strand of NC_064633.1, from coordinate 616,522,833 downwards.
ATCAACATGAAAAACCAAAATTCCAAAAGTATCAAACACAAAAAAATGTTTACCGAAGAAAGAAAATGTATCGTGCTAGGCACCCTCCTCCCGCCCTGTAGTGCAACAGATGTACCTTTCTCCAAAAATGTACTCAATGGGACCGTAATGTAGCAACCATACACAAGTTGACCTGCTGTCAGGAAAACACGAGTTAGGTCATTTCAAACATGCAAAAGTTCATTTTTAAATCAACATGAAAAACCAAAATCCAAAAGTATCAAACACAAAAAAATGCTTACCGAAGAAAGAAAATGTATCGTGCTAGGCACCCTCCTCCCGCCCTGTGGTGCAACTGATGTCCCTCTCTCCAAAAATGTACTCAATGGGACCGTATTGTTGCAACCACACACAAGTTGACCTGCTGTGAGGAATAAATGAGTTAGTACATTTCAAACATGCAAAAGTTCCTTTTTAAAATCAACATGAAAAACCAAAATTCCAAAAGTATCAAACACAAAATACTGCTTACCGAAGAAACAAAATGTATCGTGCTAGGCACCCACTTCCCGCCCTGTGGTGCAGCTGATGTCCCTTTCTCCAAAAATGTTCTCAATGGGACCGTAATGTTGCAACCACACACAAGTTGACCTGCTGTGAGGATAAACGAGTTAGTACATTTCAAACTAGCAAATGTTCATTTTTAAATCAACATGAAAAACCAAAATCCAAAAGTATCAAAAACAAAAAAATGCTAACCGAAGAAACAAAATGTATCGTGCTAGGCACCGTCGTCCCGCCCTGTGTAGCAGCTGATGTCCTTTTCTCCAAAAATGTACTCAGAGGGACCGGGATGTTTCAACCACACACAAGTTGACCTGCTGTGAGGAAAAAACGAGATAGTACATTTCAAACATGAAAAAGGTCATTTTAAAATCAACATGAAAAACCAAAATTAGAAAAGTATCAAACACAAAAAAATGCTTATTGAAGAAAGAAAATGTATCGTGCTTGGCACCCTCCTCCCGCCCTGTGGTGCAACTGACGTCCCTTTCTACAAAAATGTACTCAATGGGACCGTAATGTTGTAACCACATACAAGTTGATTTACTGTGAGGAAAAAACGAGTTACTACATTTCAAACATGCAAAAGTTCCTTTTTAAAATCAACATGAAAAACCAAAATTCTAAGAGTATCAAACACAAAATAATGCTTACCGAAGGAAGATAATGTATCGTGCTAGGCACCCTCCTCCCGCACTGTGGTGCAACAGATGTCTCTTTCTCCAAAAATGAACTCAATGGGACTGTAATGTTACAACTACACACAAGTTGACAAGCTGTGAGGAAAAAACGAGTTAGTACATTTCAAACATGCAAAAGGTCATTTTAAAATCAACATGAAAAACCAAAATTCCAAAATTATCAAACACAAAAAAATGCTTACCGAAGAAAGAAAATGTATCGTGCTAGGCACCCTCCTCCCGCCCTGTGGTGCAACTGATGTCCCTCTATCCAAAAATGTACTCAATGGGACCAAATGTTGCAACCACAAACAAGCTGACCTGCTGTGAGGAAAAAACGAGTTAGTACATTACAAATATGAAAAAGGTCATTTTAAAATGAACTTGAAAAACCAAAATTCCAAAAGTATCAAACACAAAAAAAAGCTTTCCGAAGAAACAAAATGTATCGTGCTAATCACCCTCCTCCCGCCCTGTGTTGCAGCTGATGTCCCATTCTCCAAAAATGTACTCAATGGGACCGTAATGTTGCAACCACACACAAGTTGACCTGCTGTGAGGAAAAAACGAGTTAGTATATTTCAATCGTGAAAAAGGTAAATTTTATAATCAACATGAAAACCAAAATTCCAGAAGTATCAAACACAAAAGAATGCTTACCGAAGAAACAAAATGTATCGTGCTAGGCACCCTCCTCCCGCCCTGTGGTGCAACAGATGTCTCTTTCTCCAAAAATGAACTCAATGGGACCGTAATGTAGCAACCACACACAAGTTGACCTGCTGTCAAGAAAAAACGAGTTTGTACATTTCAAACATGAAAAAGGTCATTTTAAAATGAACTTGAAAAACCAAAATTCCAAAAGTATCAAACACAAAAAAAGGCTTTCCGAAGAAACAAAATGTATCGTGCTAGGCACCCTCCTCCCGCCCTGTGTTGCAGTTCATGTCCCTTTCTCCAAACATGTACTCAATGGGACCGTATTTTTGCATCCACACACAAGTTGACCTGCTGTGAAGAAAAAACGAGTTAGTACATTTCAAACATGAAAAAGGTCATTTTAAAATCACCACGAAAAATGAAAATTCCCAAAGTATCAAACAGAAAAAAATGCTTACCGAAGAAAGACAATGTATCGTGCTAAGCACCCTCCTCCCGCCCTGTGGTGCAACAGATGTCCCTTTCTCCAAAAATGAACTCAATTGGACGGTAATGTTGCAACCACACACAAGTTGACCTGCTGTGAGGAAAAAACGAGTTAGTACATTTCAAACATGCAAAAGGTCATTTTAAAATGAACATGAGAAACCAAAATTCCAAAATTATCAAACACAAAAAAATGCTTACCATAGAAAGAAAATGTATCGTGCTAGGCACCCTCCTACCGCCCTGTGGTGCAACTGATCTCCCTCTCTCCAAAAATGTACTCAATGGGACCGTAATGTTGCAACCACACACAAGTTGACCTGCTGTGAGGAAAAATCGAGTTAGTACATTTAAAACATGAAAATGGTCATTTTAAAATCAACATGAAAAACCAAAATTCCAAAAGTATCAAACACAAAAAAATGTTTACCGAAGAAAGAAAATGTATCGTGCTAGGCACCCTCCTCCCGCCCTGTAGTGCAACAGATGTCCCTTTCTCCAAAAATGAACTCAATGGGACAGTAATGTTGCAACCTCACACAAGGTGACCATCTGTGAGGAAAAAACGAGTTAGTACATTTCAAACATGCAAAAGTTCATTTTTAAAATCAACATGAAAAACCAAAATCCAAAAGTATCAAAAACAAAAAAATGCTAACCGAAGAAACAAAATGTATCGTGCTAGGCACCGTCGTCCCGCCCTGTGTAGCAGCTGATGTCCTTTTCTCCAAAAATGTACTCAGTGGGACCGTAATGTTGCAACCACACACAAGTTGACCTGCTGTGAGGAAAAAACGAGTTAGTACATTTCAAACATGAAAAAGGTCATTATAAAATCAACGTGAAAAACCAAAATTCCAAAAGTATCAAACACAAAAAAATGCTTACTGAAGAAAGAAAATGTATCTTGCTTGGCACCCTCCTCCCGCCCTGTGGTGCAACTGACGTCCCTTTCTACAAAAATGTACTCAATGGGACCGTAATGTTGTAACCACACACAAGTTGATTTACTGTGAGGAAAAAACGAGTTAGTACACATCAAACATGCAAAAGTTCCTTTTTAAAATCAACATGAAAAACCAAAATTCTAAAAGTATCAAACACAAAATAATGCTTACCGAAGAAAGATAATGTATCGTGCTAGGCACCCTCCTCCCGCACTGTGGTGCAACAGATGTCTCTTTCTCCAAAAATGAACTCAATGGGACTGTAATGTTACAACTACACACAAGTTGACAAGCTGTGAGGAAAAAACGAGTTAGTACATTTCAAACATGCAAAAGGTCATTTCAATATCAACATGAAAAACCAAAATTCCAAAATTATCAAACACAAAAAAATGCTTACCGAAGAAAGAAAATGTATCGTGCTAGGCACCCTCCTCCCGCCCTGTGGTGCAACTGATGTCCCTCTATCCAAAAATGTACTCAATGGGACCAAATGTTGCAACCACAAACAAGCTGACCTGCTGTGAGGAAAAAACGAGTTAGTACATTACAAATATGAAAAAGGTCATTTTAAAATGAACTTGAAAAACCAAAATTCCAAAAGTATCAAACACAAAAAAAAGCTTTCCGAAGAAACAAAATGTATCGTGCTAGGCACCCTCCTCCCGCCCTGTGTTGCAGTTGATGTCCCTTTCTCCAAAAATGTACTCAATGGGACCATAATGTTGCAACCACACACAAGTTGACCTGGTGTGAGGAAAAAACGAGTTAGTACATTTCAAGCATGCATAAGTTCATTTTTAAATCAACATAAAAAACCAAAATCCAAAAGTATCAAACACTAAAAAATGCTTACCGAAGAAACAAAATGTGTCCTGCTAGGGACCCTCCTCCCGCCCTGTAGTGCAACAGACGTCTCTTTCTCCAAAAATGAACTCAATGGGCCGTAATGTTGCAACCACACACAAGTTGACCTGCTGTGAGGAAAAAACGAGTTAATACATATCAAACATAAAAAAGGTCTTTTAAAATCAACATGATAAACCAAATTTCCAAAAGTATCAGACACAAAAAATGCTTACCGAAGAAACAAAATTTATCGTGCTAGGCACCCTCCTCCCGCCCTATGTTGCAGCCGATGTCCCTCTCTCCACAAGTGTACGCAATGGGTCCGTAATGTTGCAACCAAACACAAGTTGACCTGCTGTGAGGAAAAAACGAGTTAGTACATTTCAAACATGCAAAAGGTCATTTTTATATCAATATAAAAAACCAAAATTCCAAAATTATCAAACACAAAAAAATGCTTACCGAAGAAAGAAAATGTATCGTGCTAGGCACCCTCCTACCGCCCTGTGGTGGAACTGATGTCCCTCTCTCCAAAAATGTACTCAATGGTACCGTAATGTTGCAACCACACACAAGATTACCTGCTGTGAGGAAAAAACGAGTTAATACATTTCAAACATAAAAACGGTCGTTTTAAAATCAACATGAAAAACCAAAATTCCAAAAGTATCAAACACAAAAAAATGTTTACCGAAGAAGCAAAATGTATCGTGCTAGGCACCCTCCTCCCGCCCTGTGGTGCAGCCGATGTCCCTTGCTCCAAAAATGTACTCAATGGGACCATAATGTTGCAACCACACACAAGCTGACCTGCTGTGAGGAAAAAACGAGTCAGTACATTTCAAACATGCAAAAGGTCATTTTAACATCAACATGAAAACCAAAATTCCAAAATTATCGAACACAAAAAATGCTTACCGAAGAAAGAAAATGTATCGTGCTAGGCACCCTCCTCCCGCCCTGTGGTGCAACTGATGTCCCTCTCTCCAAAAATGAACTCAATGGGACCATAATGTTGCAACCACACACAAGCTGACCTGCTGTGAGGAAAAAACGAGTTAGTACATTTCAAACATGAAAAAGGTCATTTTAAAATGAACGTGAAAAACCAAAATTCCAAAAGTATCAAACACAAAAAAATGCTTACCGAAGAAAGAAAATGTATCGCGCTAGGCACCCTGCTCCCGCCCTGTGGTGCAGCAGATGTCCCTTTCTCCAAAAATGTACTCAATGGGACCGTAATGTTGCAACCACTCACAAGTTGTCTGCTGTGAGGAAAAAACGAGTTAGTACATTTCAAACATGAAAAAGGTCATTTTAAAATCCACATGAGAAACCAAAATTCCAAAAGTATCAAACACAAAAAAATGCTTACCGAAGAAAGAAAATGTATCGTGCTAAGCGCCCTCCTCCCGCCCTGTGGTGCAACTGATGTCCCTTTCTCCAAATAAGAACTCAAAGGGACCAAAATGTTACAACAACACACAAGTTGACCTGCTGTAAGGAAAAAACGAGTTAGTACAGTTCATACATGCAAAAGGTCATTTTAAAATCAACATGAAAAACCAAAATTCCAAAATTATCAAACACAAAAAAATGCTTACCAAAAAAAAAAGAAAATGTATCGTGCTAGGCACCCTCCTCCCGCCCTGTGGTGCAACTGATGTCCCTTTCTCCAAAAATGTACTCAATGAGACCGTAATGTTGCAACCACACACAAGTCCACCTGCTGTGAGGTAAAAACGAGTTAGTACGTTTCAAACATGCAAAAGTTCATTTTTAAATCAACATGAAAAACCAAAATCCAAAAGTATCAAACACAAAAAAATGCTTACCGCAGATACAAAATGTATCGTGCTAGGCACCCTCCTCCCGCCCTGTTGTGCAACTGATGTCCCTCCCTCCAAAAATTTACTCAATGGGACCGTAATGTTGCAACCACACACAAGTTGACCTCCTGTGAGGATAAAACGAGTTAAAACGTTTCAAACATGCAAAAGTTCCTTTTTAAATTCAACATGAAAAACCAAAATTCCAAAAGTATCAAACACAAAAAAATGCTTACCGAAGAAAGAAAATGTATCATGCGAGGCACCCTCCTCCCGCTCTGTGGTGCAACAGATGTCCCTTTCTCCAAAAATGAACTCAATGGCACCGTAATGTTGCAACCACACACAAGTTGACCTGCTGTGAGGAAAAAACGAGTTAGTACATTTCAAACAGGAAAAAGGGCATTTTAATACAACATGAAAAACCAAAATTCCAATAGTATCAAACACAAAAAAACGCTTACCGAAGAAAAAAAATGTATCGTGCTAGGCACACTTCTCCCGCCCTGTGGTGCAACTGATGTCCCTCCCACCAAAAATGTACTCAATGGGACCGTAATGTTGCAACCACACACAAGTTGACCTGGTGTGAGGAAAAAACGAGTTAGTACATTTCAAGCATGCAAAAGATTATTTTAAAATCAACATAAAAAAACAAAATTCCAAAAGTATCAAACACAACAAAATGCTTACCGAAGAAAGAAAATGTATCGTGCTAGGCACCCTCCTCTCGCCCTGTGGTGCAACTGACGTCCCTTTCTACAAAAATGTACTCAGTGGGACCGTAATGTTGTAACCACACACAAGTCGACCTGCTGTGAGGAAAAAACGAGTTAGTACATTTCAAACAGGAAAAAGGACATCTTTAAATCAACATGAAAAACCAAAATTCCAAAAGTATCAAACACAAAAAAATGCTTACTGAAGAAAGAAAATGTATCGTGCTTGGCACCCTCCTCCCGCCCTGTGGTGCAACTGACATCCCTTTCTACAAAAATGTACTCAATGGGACCGTAATGTTGTAACCACACACAAGTTGATTTGCTGTGAGGAAAAAACGAGTTAGTACATTTCAAACATGCAAAAGTTCCTTTTCAAAATCAACATGAAAAACCAAAATTCTAAAAGTATCAAACACAAAATAATGCTTACCGAAGAAAGATAATGTATCGTGCTAGGCACCCTCCTCCCGCTCTGTGGTGCAACAGTAGTCTCTTTCTCCAAAAATGAACTCAATGGGACTGTAATGTAGCAACCACACACAAGTTGACCTGCTGTCAAGAAAAAACGAGTTTGTACATTTCAAACATGAAAAAGGTCATTTTAAAATCAACATGAAAACCAAAATTCCAAAAGTATCAAACACAAAAAAAATGGTCCCCGAAGAAAGAAAATGTATCGTGCTAGGCACCCTCCTCCCGCCCTGTGGTGCAACTGATGTCCCTCTCTCCAAAAATGTACTCAATGGGACCATAATGTTGCAACCACACACAAGCTGACCTGCTGTGAGGAAAAAACGAGTTAATACATTTCAAACATGAAAAAGGTCATTTTAAAATGAACTTGAAATACCAAAATTCCAAAAGTATCAAACACAAAAAAAATCTTTCCGAAGAAACAAAATGTATCGTGCTAGGCATCCTCCTCCCGCCCTGTGTTGCAGTTGATGTCCCTTTCTCCAAAAATGTACTCAATGGGACCGTATTTTTGCAACCACACATAAGTTGACCTGCTGTGAGGAAAAAACGAGTTAGTACATTTCAAACATGAAAAAGGTCATTTTAAAATCACCACGAAAAATCAAAATACCCAAAGTATCAAACAGAAAAAAATGCTTACCGAAGAAAGACAATGTATCGTGCTAAGCACCCTCCTCCCGCCCTGTGGTGCAACAGATGTCCCTTTCTCCAAATATGAACTCAATGGGACCGTAATGTTGCAACCACACACAAGTTGACCTGCTGTGAGGAAAAATCGAGTTAGTACATTTAAAACATGAAAAAGGTCATTTTAAAATCAACATGAAAAACCAAAATTCCAAAAGTATCAAACACAAAAAAATGTTTACCGAAGAAAGAAAATGTATCGTGCTAGGCACCCTCCTCCCGCCCTGTAGTGCAACAGATGTACCTTTCTCCAAAAATGTACTCAATGGGACCGTAATGTAGCAACCATACACAAGTTGACCTGCTGTCAGGAAAACACGAGTTAGGTCATTTCAAACATGCAAAAGTTCATTTTTAAATCAACATGAAAAACCAAAATCCAAAAGTATCAAACACAAAAAAATGCTTACCGAAGAAAGAAAATGTATCGTGCTAGGCACCCACTTCCCGCCCTGTGGTGCAGCTGATGTCCCTTTCTCCAAAAATGTTCTCAATGGGACCGTAATGTTGCAACCACACACAAGTTGACCTGCTGTGAGGATAAACGAGTTAGTACATTTCAAACTAGCAAATGTTCATTTTTAAATCAACATGAAAAACCAAAATCCAAAAGTATCAAAAACAAAAAAATGCTAACCGAAGAAACAAAATGTATCGTGCTAGGCACCGTCGTCCCGCCCTGTGTAGCAGCTGATGTCCTTTTCTCCAAAAATGTACTCAGAGGGACCGGGATGTTTCAACCACACACAAGTTGACCTGCTGTGAGGAAAAAACGAGATAGTACATTTCAAACATGAAAAAGGTCATTTTAAAATCAACATGAAAAACCAAAATTAGAAAAGTATCAAACACAAAAAAATGCTTATTGAAGAAAGAAAATGTATCGTGCTTGGCACCCTCCTCCCGCCCTGTGGTGCAACTGACGTCCCTTTCTACAAAAATGTACTCAATGGGACCGTAATGTTGTAACCACATACAAGTTGATTTACTGTGAGGAAAAAACGAGTTACTACATTTCAAACATGCAAAAGTTCCTTTTTAAAATCAACATGAAAAACCAAAATTCTAAGAGTATCAAACACAAAATAATGCTTACCGAAGAAAGATAATGTATCGTGCTAGGCACCCTCCTCCCGCACTGTGGTGCAACAGATGTCTCTTTCTCCAAAAATGAACTCAATGGGACTGTAATGTTACAACTACACACAAGTTGACAAGCTGTGAGGAAAAAACGAGTTAGTACATTTCAAACATGCAAAAGGTCATTTTAAAATCAACATGAAAAACCAAAATTCCAAAATTATCAAACACAAAAAAATGCTTACCGAAGAAAGAAAATGTATCGTGCTAGGCACCCTCCTCCCGCCCTGTGGTGCAACTGATGTCCCTCTATCCAAAAATGTACTCAATGGGACCAAATGTTGCAACCACAAACAAGCTGACCTGCTGTGAGGAAAAAACGAGTTAGTACATTACAAATATGAAAAAGGTCATTTTAAAATGAACTTGAAAAACCAAAATTCCAAAAGTATCAAACACAAAAAAAAGCTTTCCGAAGAAACAAAATGTATCGTGCTAATCACCCTCCTCCCGCCCTGTGTTGCAGCTGATGTCCCATTCTCCAAAAATGTACTCAATGGGACCGTAATGTTGCAACCACACACAAGTTGACCTGCTGTGAGGAAAAAACGAGTTAGTATATTTCAATCGTGAAAAAGGTAAATTTTATAATCAACATGAAAACCAAAATTCCAGAAGTATCAAACACAAAAGAATGCTTACCGAAGAAACAAAATGTATCGTGCTAGGCACCCTCCTCCCGCCCTGTGGTGCAACAGATGTCTCTTTCTCCAAAAATGAACTCAATGGGACCGTAATGTAGCAACCACACACAAGTTGACCTGCTGTCAAGAAAAAACGAGTTTGTACATTTCAAACATGAAAAAGGTCATTTTAAAATGAACTTGAAAAACCAAAATTCCAAAAGTATCAAACACAAAAAAGGCTTTCCGAAGAAACAAAATGTATCGTGCTAGGCACCCTCCTCCCGCCCTGTGTTGCAGTTCATGTCCCTTTCTCCAAACATGTACTCAATGGGACCGTATTTTTGCATCCACACACAAGTTGACCTGCTGTGAAGAAAAAACGAGTTAGTACATTTCAAACATGAAAAAGGTCATTTTAAAATCACCACGAAAAATGAAAATTCCCAAAGTATCAAACAGAAAAAAATGCTTACCGAAGAAAGACAATGTATCGTGCTAAGCACCCTCCTACCGCCCTGTGGTGCAACAGATGTCCCTTTCTCCAAAAATGAACTCAATTGGACGGTAATGTTGCAACCACACACAAGTTGACCTGCTGTGAGGAAAAAACGAGTTAGTACATTTCAAACATGCAAAAGGTCATTTTAAAATGAACATGAGAAACCAAAATTCCAAAATTATCAAACACAAAAAAATGCTTACCATAGAAAGAAAATGTATCGTGCTAGGCACCCTCCTACCGCCCTGTGGTGCAACTGATCTCCCTCTCTCCAAAAATGTACTCAATGGGACCGTAATGTTGCAACCACACACAAGTTGACCTGCTGTGAGGAAAAATCGAGTTAGTACATTTAAAACATGAAAATGGTCATTTTAAAATCAACATGAAAAACCAAAATTCCAAAAGTATCAAACACAAAAAAATGTTTACCGAAGAAAGAAAATGTATCGTGCTAGGCACCCTCCTCCCGCCCTGTAGTGCAACAGATGTCCCTTTCTCCAAAAATGAACTCAATGGGACAGTAATGTTGCAACCTCACACAAGGTGACCATCTGTGAGGAAAAAACGAGTTAGTACATTTCAAACATGCAAAAGTTCATTTTTAAAATCAACATGAAAAACCAAAATCCAAAAGTATCAAAAACAAAAAAATGCTAACCGAAGAAACAAAATGTATCGTGCTAGGCACCGTCGTCCCGCCCTGTGTAGCAGCTGATGTCCTTTTCTCCAAAAATGTACTCAGTGGGACCGTAATGTTGCAACCACACACAAGTTGACCTGCTGTGAGGAAAAAACGAGTTAGTACATTTCAAACATGAAAAAGGTCATTATAAAATCAACGTGAAAAACCAAAATTCCAAAAGTATCAAACACAAAAAAATGCTTACTGAAGAAAGAAAATGTATCTTGCTTGGCACCCTCCTCCCGCCCTGTGGTGCAACTGACGTCCCTTTCTACAAAAATGTACTCAATGGGACCGTAATGTTGTAACCACACACAAGTTGATTTACTGTGAGGAAAAAACGAGTTAGTACACATCAAACATGCAAAAGTTCCTTTTTAAAATCAACATGAAAAACCAAAATTCTAAAAGTATCAAACACAAAATAATGCTTACCGAAGAAAGATAATGTATCGTGCTAGGCACCCTCCTCCCGCACTGTGGTGCAACAGATGTCTCTTTCTCCAAAAATGAACTCAATGGGACTGTAATGTTACAACTACACACAAGTTGACAAGCTGTGAGGAAAAAACGAGTTAGTACATTTCAAACATGCAAAAGGTCATTTCAATATCAACATGAAAAACCAAAATTCCAAAATTATCAAACACAAAAAAATGCTTACCGAAGAAAGAAAATGTATCGTGCTAGGCACCCTCCTCCCGCCCTGTGGTGCAACTGATGTCCCTCTATCCAAAAATGTACTCAATGGGACCAAATGTTGCAACCACAAACAAGCTGACCTGCTGTGAGGAAAAAACGAGTTAGTACATTACAAATATGAAAATGGTCATTTTAAAATGAACTTGAAAAACCAAAATTCCAAAAGTATCAAACACAAAAAAAAGCTTTCCGAAGAAACAAAATGTATCGTGCTAGGCACCCTCCTCCCGCCCTGTGTTGCAGTTGATGTCCCTTTCTCCAAAAATGTACTCAATGGGACCATAATGTTGCAACCACACACAAGTTGACCTGGTGTGAGGAAAAAACGAGTTAGTACATTTCAAGCATGCATGAGTTCATTTTTAAATCAACATAAAAAACCAAAATCCAAAAGTATCAAACACTAAAAAATGCTTACCGAAGAAACAAAATGTGTCCTGCTAGGGACCCTCCTCCCGCCCTGTAGTGCAACAGACGTCTCTTTCTCCAAAAATGAACTCAATGGGCCGTAATGTTGCAACCACACACAAGTTGACCTGCTGTGAGGAAAAAACGAGTTAATACATATCAAACATAAAAAAGGTCTTTTAAAATCAACATGATAAACCAAATTTCCAAAAGTATCAGACACAAAAAATGCTTACCGAAGAAACAAAATTTATCGTGCTAGGCACCCTCCTCCCGCCCTATGTTGCAGCCGATGTCCCTCTCTCCACAAGTGTACGCAATGGGTCCGTAATGTTGCAACCAAACACAAGTTGACCTGCTGTGAGGAAAAAACGAGTTAGTACATTTCAAACATGCAAAAGGTCATTTTTATATCAATATAAAAAACCAAAATTCCAAAATTATCAAACACAAAAAAATGCTTACCGAAGAAAGAAAATGTATCGTGCTAGGCACCCTCCTACCGCCCTGTGGTGGAACTGATGTCCCTCTCTCCAAAAATGTACTCAATGGTACCGTAATGTTGCAACCACACACAAGATTACCTGCTGTGAGGAAAAAACGAGTTAATACATTTCAAACATAAAAACGGTCGTTTTAAAATCAACATGAAAAACCAAAATTCCAAAAGTATCAAACACAAAAAAATGTTTACCGAAGAAGCAAAATGTATCGTGCTAGGCACCCTCCTCCCGCCCTGTGGTGCAGCCGATGTCCCTTGCTCCAAAAATGTACTCAATGGGACCATAATGTTGCAACCACACACAAGCTGACCTGCTGTGAGGAAAAAACGAGTCAGTACATTTCAAACATGCAAAAGGTCATTTTAACATCAACATGAAAACCAAAATTCCAAAATTATCGAACACAAAAAATGCTTACCGAAGAAAGAAAATGTATCGTGCTAGGCACCCTCCTCCCGCCCTGTGGTGCAACTGATGTCCCTCTCTCCAAAAATGAACTCAATGGGACCATAATGTTGCAACCACACACAAGCTGACCTGCTGTGAGGAAAAAACGAGTTAGTACATTTCAAACATGAAAAAGGTCATTTTAAAATGAACGTGAAAAACCAAAATTCCAAAAGTATCAAACACAAAAAAATGCTTACCGAAGAAAGAAAATGTATCGCGCTAGGCACCCTGCTCCCGCCCTGTGGTGCAGCAGATGTCCCTTTCTCCAAAAATGTACTCAATGGGACGGTAATGTTGCAACCACTCACAAGTTGACCTGCTGTGAGGAAAAAACGAGTTAGTACATTTCAAACATGAAAAAGGTCATTTTAAAATCCACATGAGAAACCAAAATTCCAAAAGTATCAAACACAAAAAAATGCTTACCGAAGAAAGAAAATGTATCGTGCTAAGCGCCCTCCTCCCGCCCTGTGGTGCAACTGATGTCCCTTTCTCCAAATAAGAACTCAAAGGGACCAAAATGTTACAACAACACACAAGTTGACCTGCTGTAAGGAAAAAACGAGTTAGTACAGTTCATACATGCAAAAGGTCATTTTAAAATCAACATGAAAAACCAAAATTCCAAAATTATCAAACACAAAAAAATGCTTACCAAAAAAAAAAGAAAATGTATCGTGCTAGGCACCCTCCTCCCGCCCTGTGGTGCAACTGATGTCCCTCTCTCCAAAAATGTACTCAATGGGACCGTAATGTTGCAACCACACACAAGATGACTTGCTGTGAGGAAAAAACGAGTTAGTACATTTCAAACAAGAAAAAGGTCATTTTAAAATGAACGTGAAAAACCAAAATTCCAAAAGTATCAAACACAAAAAAATGCTTACCGAAGAAAGTTAATGAATCGTGCTAAGCACCCTCCTCCCGCCCTGTGGTGCAGCTGATGTCCCTTTCTCCAAAAATGTACTCAATGAGACCGTAATGTTGCAACCACACACAAGTCCACCTGCTGTGAGGTAAAAACGAGTTAGTACGTTTCAAACATGCAAAAGTTCATTTTTAAATCAACATGAAAAACCAAAATCCAAAAGTATCAAACACAAAAAAATGCTTACCGCAGATACAAAATGTATCGTGCTAGGCACCCTCCTCCCGCCCTGTTGTGCAACTGATGTCCCTCCCTCCAAAAATTTACTCAATGGGACCGTAATGTTGCAACCACACACAAGTTGACCTGCTGTGAGGATAAAACGAGTTAAAACGTTTCAAACATGCAAAAGTTCCTTTTTAAATTCAACATGAAAAACCAAAATTCCAAAAGTATCAAACACAAAAAAATGCTTACCGAAGAAAGAAAATGTATCATGCGAGGCACCCTCCTCCCGCTCTGTGGTGCAACAGATGTCCCTTTCTCCAAAAATGAACTCAATGGCACCGTAATGTTGCAACCACACACAAGTTGACCTGCTGTGAGGAAAAAACGAGTTAGTACATTTCAAACAGGAAAAAGGGCATTTTAATACAACATGAAAAACCAAAATTCCAATAGTATCAAACACAAAAAAACGCTTACCGAAGAAAAAAAATGTATCGTGCTAGGCACACTTCTCCCGCCCTGTGGTGCAACTGATGTCCCTCCCACCAAAAATGTACTCAATGGGACCGTAATGTTGCAACCACACACAAGTTGACCTGGTGTGAGGAAAAAACGAGTTAGTACATTTCAAGCATGCAAAAGATTATTTTAAAATCAACATAAAAAAACAAAATTCCAAAAGTATCAAACACAACAAAATGCTTACCGAAGAAAGAAAATGTATCGTGCTAGGCACCCTCCTCTCGCCCTGTGGTGCAACTGACGTCCCTTTCTACAAAAATGTACTCAGTGGGACCGTAATGTTGTAACCACACACAAGTCGACCTGCTGTGAGGAAAAAACGAGTTAGTACATTTCAAACAGGAAAAAGGACATCTTTAAATCAACATGAAAAACCAAAATTCCAAAAGTATCAAACACAAAAAAATGCTTACCGAAGAAACAAAATGTATCGTGCTAGGCAACCTCCTCCCGTCCTGTGGTGCAGAGGATGTCCCTCTCTGCAAAAGTGTACGCAATGGGACCGTAATGTTGCAACCACAGACAAGTTGACCTGCTGTGAGGAAAAAACGAGTTAGTACATTTCAAACAGGAAAAAGGTCATTTTAAAAACAACATGAAAAACCAAAATTCCGAAAGTATCAAACACAAAAAAAGGCTTACCGAAGAAAAAAAATGTATAGTGCTAGGACCCTTCTCCCGCCCTATGGTGCAACTGATGTCCCTCTCTCCAAAAATGTACTCAATGGGACCGTAATGTTGCAACCACACATAAGCTGATCTGCTGTGAGGAAAAAACGAGTTAGTACATTTCAAACATGCAAAAGTTCCTTTTTAAAATCAACATGAAAAACCAAAATTCGAAAAGCATCAAACACAAAATAATGCTTATCGAAGAACGTAAATTTATTGTGCTAGGCACCCTCCTCCCGCATTGTGGTGCAACAGATGACTCTTTTTCCAAAAATGAACTCAATGGGACCGTAATGTAGCAACCACACACAAGTTGACCTGCTGTCAGGAAAAAACGAGATAGTACATTTCAAACATGAAAAAAGTCATTTTAAATCAACATGAAAAACCAAAATTCCAAAAGTATATAACACAAAAAAATGCTTACGAAGAAAGAAAATGTATCGTGCTATGCACCCTCCTCCTGCATGTGGTTCAACTGACGACCCTTTCTACAAAAATGTACTCAATGGGTCCGTAATGTTGTAACCACACACATGTTGACCTGCTGTGAGGAAAAAACGAGTTAGTACATTTCAAACATGCAAAAGGTCATTTTTAGGTCAACATGAAAGACCAAAATCCAAAAGTATCAAACACAAAAAAATGCTTACTGAAGAAAGAAAATGTATCATGCTTGCAACCCTCCTCCTGCCCTCTGGTGCAACTGACGTCCCTTTCTAAAAAAATGTACTCAATGGGACCATAATGTTGTAACCACACACAAATTGACCTGCTGTGAGGAAAAAACGAGTTAGTACATTTCAAACAGGAAAAAGGTCATTTTAAAAACAACATGAAAAACCAAAATTCCGAAAGTATCAAACACAAAAAAACGCTTACCGAAGAAAAAAAATGTATCGTGCTAGGCACCCTTCTCCCGCCCTGTGGTGCAACTGATGTCCCTCCCTCCAAAAATGTACTCAATGTGACCGGAAAGTTGCAACCATACGCAAGTTGACCTGCTGTGAGGTAAAATGAGTCAGTACAATTCAAGCATGCAAAAGATTATTTTAAAATCAACATGAAAAACCAAAATTCCAAAAGTATCAAACACAACAAAATGCTTACTGAAGAAAGAAAATGTATCGTGCTAGGCACCCTCCACCCACCCTTTGGTGCAACTGACGTCCCTTTCTACAAAAATTTACTCAGTGGGACCGTAATGTGGTAACCACACACAAGTTGACCTGCTGTGAGGAAAAAACGAGTTAGTACATTTCAAACAGGAAAAAGGTCATCTTCAAATCAACATGAAAAACCAAAATTCGAAAAGTATCAAACACAAAAAAATGCTTACCGAAGAAAGAAAATGTATTGTGCGGGGAACCCTTCTCCCGCCCTGTGGTGCAACAGATGTACCTTTCTCCAAAAGTGAACTCAATGGGACCGTAATGTTGCAACCACATACAAGTTGACTTGCTGTGAGGATAAACAAGTTAGTACATTTCAAACAGGAAAAAGGTCATTTTAAAAACAACATGAAATACCAAAATTCCAAAAGTATCAAACACAAAAAAACGCTTAACGAAGAAAAAAAATGTATCGTGCTAGGCACCCTTCTCCCACCCTGTGGTGCAACTGATGTCCCTCCCTCCAAAAATGTACTCAATGGGACCGTAATGTTGCAACCACACACAAGTTGACCTGCTGTGAAGAAAAAACGAGTTAGTACATTTCAAACATGCAAAAGTTCCTTTTTAAAATCAACAAGAGAAACCAAAATTCCAAAAGCATCAAACACAAAATAATGCTTAACGAAGAAAAAAAAGTATCGTGCTATGCACCCTCCTCCCGCCCTGTGGTTCAACTGACGACCCTTTCTACAAAAATGTACTCAATGGGTCCGTAATGTTGTAACCACACACAAGTTGACCTGCTGTGAGGAAAAAACGAGTTAGTACATTTCAAACATGCAAAAGGTCATTTTTAAATCAACATGAAAGACCAAAATCCAAAAGTATCAAACACAAAAAAATGCTTACTGAAGAAAGAAAATGTATCGTGCTTGGAACCCTGTCCCCGCCCTGTGGTGCAACTTACGTCGCTTTCTAAAAAAATGTACTCAATGGGACGGTAATATTGTAACCACACACAATTTGACCTGCTGTGAGGAAAAAACGAGTTAGTACATTTAAAACAGGAAAAAGGTCATTTAAAAAACAGCATGAAAAACCAAAATTCCAAAAGTATCAAACACAAAAAAACGTTACCGAAGAAAAAAAATGTATCGTGCTAGGCACCCTTCTCCCGCCCTGTGGTGCAACTGATGTCCCTCCCTCAAAAAATGTACTCAATGGGACCGTAAAGTTGCAACCATACACAAGTTGACCTGCTGTGAGGAAAAAACGAGTTAGTACATATCAAGCATGCAAAAGAATATTTTAAAATCAACATGAAAAACCAAAATTCCAAAAGTATCAAACACAACAAAATGCTTACCGAAGAAAGAAAATGTATCGTGCTAGGCTCCCTCCTCCCGCATTGTGGTGCAACAGATGACTCTTTTTCCATAAATGAATTGAATGGGACCGTAATGTAGCAACCACACACAAGTTGACCTGCTGTCAGGAAAAATCGAGATAGTACATTTCAAACATGAAAAATGTCATTTTAAAATCAACATAAAAAACCAAAATTCCAAAAGTATCAAACAAAAAAAATGCTTACGAAGAAAGAAAATGAATCGTGCTATGCACCCTCCTCCCGCCCTGTGGTTCAACTGACGACCCTTTCTACAAAAATGTACTCAAGGGGTCCGTAATGTTGTAACCACAAACAAGTTGACATGCTATGAGGAAAAAACGAGTTAGTACATTTCAAACATGCAAAAGGTCATTTTTAAATCAACATGAAAGACCAAATCCAAAAGTATCAAACACAAAAAAATGCTTACTGAAGAAAGAAAATGTATCGTGCTTGGAACCCTCCTCCCGCCCTGTGGTGCAACTGACGTCCCTTTCTAAAAAAATGTACTCAACGGGACCGTAATGTTGTAACCATACACAATTTGACCTGCTGTGAGGAAAAAACGAGTTAGTACATTTCAAGCATGCAAAAGATTATTTTAAAATCAACATGAAAAACCAAAATTCCAAAATTATCAAACACAACAAAATGCTTACCGAGGAAAGAAAATGTATCGTGCTAGGCACCCTCTACCCGCCTGTGGTGCAACTGACGTCCCTTACAACAAAAATGTACTCAGTGGGACCGTAACGTGGTAACCACACACAAGTTGACCTGCTGTGAGGAAAAAACGAGTTAGTACATTTCAAACAGGAAAAAGGTCATCTTCAAATCAACATGAAAAACCAAAATTCCAAAAGTATCAAACACAAAAAAATGCTTACCGAAGAAACAAAATTTATCGTGCTAGGCAACCTCCTCCCGTCCTGTGGTGCAGAGGATGTCCCTCTCTCCAAAAGTGTACGCAATGGGACCGTAATGTTGCAACCACAGACAAGTTGACCTGCTGTGAGGAAAAAACGAGTTAGTACATTTCAAACATGCAATAAATCATTTTTAAATCAACATGAAAGACCAAAATTCAAAAGTATCAAACACAAGAAATGCTTACTGAAGAAAGAAAATGTATCGTGCTTGGCACCCCCCTCCCGCCCAGTGGTGCAACTGACGTCCCTTTCTACAAAAATGTACTCAATAG
This sequence comes from Schistocerca cancellata, assembly GCF_023864275.1. Classification (NCBI taxonomy): domain Eukaryota; kingdom Metazoa; phylum Arthropoda; class Insecta; order Orthoptera; family Acrididae; genus Schistocerca; species Schistocerca cancellata. The sequence goes on along the minus strand of NC_064633.1, from coordinate 616,503,944 downwards.
GACCGTAATGTTGCAACCACCCACAAGTTGACCTGCTGTGAGGAAAACGAGTTAGTACATTTCAAACATGAAAAAGGTCATTTTAAAATAAACATAAAAAACCAAAATTCCAAAAGTATCAAACACAAAAAAATGCTTACCGATGAAAGAAAATGTATCCTGCTAAGCACCCTCCTCCCGCCCTGTGGTGTAACAGATGTCCCTTTCTCCAAAATTGAACTCAATGGGACCGTAATGTTACAACCACACACAAGTGGACCTGCTGTGAGGAAGAAACGAGTTAGTACATTTCAAACATGCAAAAGGTAATTTTAAAATCAACATGAAAAACCAAAATTCCAAAAGTATCAAACACAAAAAAATGCTTACCGAAGAAAGAAAATGTATCGTGTGGGAAACCCTTCTCCCGCACTGTGGTGCAACAGATGTCCCTTTCTCCAAAAGTGAACTCAATGGGACCGTAATGTTGCAACCACACACAAGTTGACTTGCTGTGAGGAAAAAACGAGTTAGTACATTTCAAACAGGAAAAAGGTCATTTTAAAAACAACATGAAATACCAAAATTCCAAAAGTATCAAACACAAAAAAACACTTACCGAAGAAAAAAAATGTATCGTGCTAGGCACCCTTCTCCCACCCTGTGGTGCAACTGATGTCCCTCCCTCCAAAAATGTACTCAATGGGACCGTAATGTTGCAACCACCCACAAGTTGACCTGCTGTGAGGAAAAAACGAGTTAGTACATTTCAAACATGCAAAAGGTAATTTTAAAATCAACATGAAAAACCAAAATTCCAAAAGCATCAAACACAAAATAATGCTTACCGAAGAAAGAAAATGTATCGTGCGAGGCACCCTCCTCCCGCATTGTGGTGCAACAGATGCCTCTTTCCCCAAAAATGAACTCAATGGGACCGTAATGTAGCAACCACACACAAGTTTACCTGCTGCAGGAAAAAAACGAGATAGTACATTTCAAACATGAAAAAGGTCATTTTAAAATCAACATGAAAAAACAAAATTCCAAATGTATCAAACACAAAAAAATGCTTACCGAAGAAAGAAAATGTATCGTGCTAAGCACCCTCCTCCCGCCCTGTGGTGCAACTGATGTCCCTCTGTCCAAAAATGTACTCAATGGGACCGTAATGTTGCAACCACACATAAGCTGATCTGCTGTTAGGAAAAAACGAGTTAGTACATTTCAAACATGAAAAAGGTCATTTTAAAATGAACGTGAAAAAGCAAAATTTCAAAAGTATCAAACACAAAAAAATGCTTACCGTAGAAAGAAAATGTATCGTGCTAGGCACCCTCCTCCTGCCCTGTGGTGCAGCTGATGTCCCTTTCTCCAAAAATGTACTCAATGGGACCGTAATGTTGCAACCACACACAAGTTGACCTGCTGTGAGGTAAAAACGAGTTAGTACATTTCAAACATGCAAAAGTTCATTTTTAAATCAACATGAAAAACCAAAATCCAAAAGTATCAAACACAAAAAAATGCTTACCGCAGAAACAAAATGTATCGTGCTAGGCACCCACCTCCCGCCCTGTTGTGCAACTGATGTCCCTCCCTCCAAAAATGTACTCAGTGGGACCGTAATGTTGCAACCACACACAAGTTGACCTGCTGTGAGGAAAAAACGTGTTAGTACATTTCAAACATGCAAAAGTTCCTTTTTAAATTCAACATGAAAAACCAAAATTCCAAAAGCATCAAACACAAAAAAATGCTTACCGTAGAAAGACAATGTATCATGCTGGGCACCCTCCTTCAGCCCTGTGGTGCAACTGATGTCCCTTTCACCAAAAATGTACTCAATGGGACCGTAATGTTGCAACCACACACAAGTTGACCTGCTGTGAGGAAAAAACGAGTTAGTACATTTTAAACATGCAAAAGTTCCTTTTTAAATTCAACATGAAAAACCAAAATTCCAAAAGTATCAAACACAAAATAATGCTTACCGAAGAAAGAAAATGTATCATGGTAGGAACCCTCCTCCCTCACTGTGGTGCAACAGATGTCTCTTTCTCCAAATATCAACTCAATGGTAACGTAATGTTGCAACCACACACAAGTTGACCTGCTGTGAGGAAAAAACGAGTTAGTACATTTCAAACATGCAAAGGATTATTTTAAAATCAACATGAAAAACCAAAATTCCAAAAGTTTCAAACACCATAAAATGCTTACCGGAGAAAGAAAATGTATCGTGCGAGGCACCCTCCCCCGCTCTGTGGTGCAACAGATGTCTCTTTCTCCAAAAATGAACTCAATGGGGCCATAATGTTGCAACCACACACAAGTTGACCTGCTGTGAGGATAAAACGAGTTAGTACATTTCAGTCATGCAAAAATTTCTTTTTAAATTCAACATGAAAAACCAAATTCCAAAAGTATCAAACACAAAAAAATGCTTACCGAAGAAAGAAAATGTATCGTGCTAGGCACCCTTCTCCCGCCCTGTGGTGCAACAGATGTCCCTTTCTCCAAAAATGTACTCAATGGGACCGTAATATTGCAACCACACACAAGTTGACCTGCTGTGAGGAAAAAACGAGTTAGTACATTTCAACCATGAAAAAGGTCATTTTAAAATCACCACGAAAAATCAAAATTCCAAAAGTAACAAACACAAAAAAATGCTTACCGAAGAAACAAAATGTATCGTGACTAGCACCCTCCTCCCGCCCTGTGGTGCAACTGATGTCCCTTTCTCCAAAAATGAACTGAATGGGACCGTAATGTTGCAACCACACACAAGTTGACCTGCTGTGAGGAAAAAACGAGTTAGTACATTTCAAACATGAAAAAGGTCATTTTAAAATCAACATGAAAAACGAAAATACCAAAACTGTCAAACACAAGAAAATGCTTACCTAAGAAAGAAAATGTATCGTGCGAGGAAACCTCCTCCCGCCCTGTGGTGCAACTGATGTCCCTCTCTCCAAAAATGTACTCAATGGGACCGTAATGTTGCAACCACACACAAGTTGACCTGCTGTGAGGAAAAAACGAGTTAGTACATTTCAAACATGATAAAGGTCTTTTAAAAATCACCATGGGTAACCGAAATTCCAAAAGTTTCAAACACAGAAAAATGCTTACCAAAGAAAGAAAATGTATCGTGCGAGTAACCCTCCTCCCGCTCTGTGGTGCAACAGATGTCCCTTTGTCCAAAAATGAACTCAATGGGACAGTAATGTTGCAACCACACACAAGTTGACCTGCTGTGAGGAAAAAACGAGTTAGTACATTTCAAACATGCAAAAGATTATTTTAAAATCAACATGAAAAACCAAAATTCCAAAAGTTTCAAACACAAAAAAATGCTTACCGAAGAAGGAAAAAGTATCGTGCTGGGCACCCTCCTTCCGCCCTGTGGTGCAACTGATGTCCCTTTATCCAAAAATTTACTCAATGGGACCGTAATCTTGCAACCACACACAAGTTGACCCACTGTGAGGAAAAAACGAGTTAGCACATTTCAAACATGCAAAAGATTATATTAAATTCAACATGAAAAACCAAAATTCCAATAGTTTCAAACACAAAAAAATGCTTACCGAAGAAAGAAAATGTTTCGTGCGAGGAATCCTCTTCCCGCCCTGTGGTGCAACTGATGTCCCTCTCTCTAAAAATGTACTCAATGGGACCGTACTGTTGCAACCACACACAAGTTGACCTGCTGTGAGGAAAAAACGAGTTAGTACATTTCAAACATGCAAAAGATTATTTTAAAATCAACACAAAAAACCAAAATTCCAAAAGTTTCAAAAACAAAAAAATGCTTACCGAAGAAAGAAAATGTATCGTGCGAGGCACCCTCTTCCCGCTCTGTGGTGCAACAGATGTCCCTTTCTCCAAAAATGAACTCAATGGGACCGTAATGTTGCAACCACACACAAGTTGACCTGCTGTGAGGAAAAAACGAGTTAGTACATTTCAAACATGCAAAAGATTATTTTAAAATCAACATGAAAAACGAAAATTCCAAAAGTTTCAAACACAAAAAAATGCTTACCGAAGAAAGAAAATGTATCGTGCGAGGCACCCTCCTCCCGCTCTGTGGTGCAACAGATGTCCCTTTCTCCAAAAATGAACTCAATGGGTCCGTAATGTTGCAACCACACACAAGTTGACCTGCTGTGAGGAAAAAACAAGTTCATACATTTCAAACATGAAAAAGGTCGTTTTAAAATCACAATAAATAACCAAAGTTCCAAAAGTTTCAAAAACAAAAAATTGCTTACCGAAGAAAAAAATGTATTGTGCGAGGCACCCTCCTCCCGCTCTGTGGTGCAACAGATGTCCCTTTCTCCAAAAATTAACTCAATGGGACCGTAATGTTGCAACCACATACAAGTTGACCTGCTGTGAGGAAAAAACGAGTTAGTACATTTCAAACCTGCAAAAGATTATTTTCAAATCTACATCAAGAACCAAAATTCCAAAAGTTTCAAACACAAAAAAATGCTTACCGAAGAAAGAAAATGTATCGTGCGAGGACCCTCCTCCTGCCCTGTGGTGCAACTGATGACCCTCTCTCCAAAAATGTACTCAATGGGACCGTAATGTTGCAACCACACATAAGCTGATCTGCTGTGAGGAAAAAACGAGTTAGTACATTTCAAACATGAAAAAGGTCATTTTAAAATCAACATGAAAAAACAAAATTCCAAATGTATCAAACACAAAGAAATGCTTACCGAAGAAAGAAAATGTATCGTGCTAAGCACCCTCCTCCCGCCCTGTGGTGCAACTGATGTCCCTCTGTCCAAAAATGTACTCAATGGGACCGTAATGTTGCAACCACACATAAGCTGATCTGCTGTGAGGAAAAAACGAGTTAGTACATTTCAAACATGAAAAAGGTCATTTTAAAATGAACGTGAAAAAGCAAAACTCCAAAAGTATCAAACACAAAAAAAATGCTTACCGTAGAAACAAAATGTATCGTGCTAGGCACCCTCCTCCTGCCCTGTGGTGCAGCTGATGTCCCTTTCTCCAAAAATGTACTCAATGGGACCGTAATGTTGCAACCACACACAAGTTGACCTGCTGTGAGGTAAAAACGAGTTAGTACATTTCAAACATGCAAAAGTTCATTTTTAAATCAACATGAAAAACCAAAATCCAAAAGTATCAAACACAAAAAAATGCTTACCGCAGAAACAAAATGTATCGTGCTAGGCACCCTCCTCCCGCCCTGTTGTGCAACTGATGTCCCTCCCTCCAAAAATGTACTCAGTGGGACCGTAATGTTGCAACCACATACAAGTTGACCTGCTGTGAGGAAAAAACGTGTTAGTACATTTCAAACATGCAAAAGTTCCTTTTTAAATTCAACATGAAAAACCAAAATTCCAAAAGTATCAAACACAAAAAAATGCTTACCGTAGAAAGACAATGTATCATGCTGGGAACCCTCCTTCGGCCCTGTGGTGCAACTGATGTCCCTCTCTCTAAAAATGTACTCAATGGGACCGTAATGTTGCAACCACACACAAGTTGACCTGCTGTGAGGAAAAAACGAGTTAGTACATTTCAAACATGCAAAAGATTATTTTAAATTCAACACGAAAAACCAAAATTCCAAAAGTTTCAAAAACAAAAAAATGCTTACCGAAGAAAGAAAATGTATCGTGCGAGGCACCCTCTTCCCGCTCTGTGGTGCAACAGATGTCCCTTTCTCCAAAAATGAACTCAATGGGACTGTAATGTTGCAACCACACACAAGTTGACCTGCTGTGAGGAAAAAACGAGTTAGTACATTTCAAACATGCAAAAGATTATTTTAAAATCAACATGAAAAACGAAAATTCCAAAAGTTTCAAACACAAAAAAATGCTTACCGAAGAAAGAAAATGTATCGTGCGAGGCACCCTCCTCCCGCTCTGTGGTGCAACAGACGTCCCTTTCTCCAAAAATGAACTCAATGGGTCCGTAATGTTGCAACCACACACAAGTTGACCTGCTGAGAGTAAAAAACGAGTTAGTATATTTCAAACATGCAAAAGATTATTTTAAAATCAACATGAAAAACCAAAATTCCAAAAGTTTCAAACACAAAAAAATGATTACCGAAGAAAGAAAATGTATCGTGCGAGGACCCTCCTCCTGCCCTGTGGTGCAACTGATGACCCTCTCTCCTAAAATGTACTCAATGGGACCGTAATGTTGTAACCACACACAAGTTGACCTGCTGTGAGGAAAAAACAAGTTCATACATTTCAAACATGAAAAAGGTCGATTTAAAATCACCATAAATAACCAAAGTTCCAAAAGTTTCAAAAACAAAAAAATGCTTACCGAAGAAAAAAATGTATTGTGCGAGGCACCCTCCTCCCGCTCTGTGGTGCAACAGATGTCCCTTTCTCCAAAAATGAACTCAATGGGACCGTAATGTTGCAACCACATACAAGTTGACCTGCTGTGAGGAAAAAACGAGTTAGTACATTTCAAACATGCAAAAGATTATTTTCAAATCTACATCAAGAACCAAAATTCCAAAAGTTTCAAACACAAAAAAATGCTTACCGAAGAAAGAAAATGTATCGTGCGAGGACCCTCCTCCTGCCCTGTGCTGCAACTGATGACCCTCTCTCCAAAAATGTACTCAATGGGACCGTAATGTTGCACCCACACACAAGTTGACCTGCTGTGAGGAAAACACGAGTTAGTACATTTCAAACATGCAAGAGATTATTTTAAAATCAACATGGAAAACCAAAATTCCTAAAATATCAAACACAAAAAAATGCTTACCGAAGAAAGAAAATGTATCGTGCGAGGAACCCTCTTCCCGCCCTGTGGTGCAACTGATGTCCCTTTCTCCAAAAATGTACTCAATGGGACCGGAATGTTGCAACCACACACAAGTGGACATGCTGTGAGGAAAAAACGAGTTAGTACATTTCAAACATGAAAAAGGTCATTTTAAAATCAACATGAAAAAACAAAATTCCAAATGTATCACCCACACAAAAAAATGCTTACCGAAGAAAGAAAATGTATCGTGCTAAGCACCCTCCTCCCGCCCTGTGGTGCAACTGATGTCCCTCTGTCCAAAAATGTACCCAATGGGACCGTAATGTTGCAACCACTCATAAGCTGATCTGCTGTGAGGAAAAAACGAGTTAGTACATTTCAAACATGAAAAAGGTCATTTTAAAATGAACGTGAAAAAGCAAAATTCCAAAAGTATCAAACACAAAAAAATGCTTACCGTAGAAAGAAAATGTATCGTGCTAGGCACCCTCCTCCTGCCCTGTGGTGCAGCTGATGTCCCTTTCTCCAAAATGTACTCAATGGGACCGTATTGTTGCAACCACACACAAGTTGACCTGCTGTGAGGTAAAAACGAGTTAGTACATTTCAAACATGCAAAAGTTCATTTTTAAATCAACATGAAAAACCAAAATCCAAAAGTATCAAACACAAAAAAATGCTTACCGCAGAAACAAAATGTATCGTGCTAGGCACCCTCCTCCCGCCCTTTTGTGCAACTGATGTCCCTCCCTCCAAAAATGTACTCAGTGGGACCGTAATGTTGCAACCACACACAAGTTGACCTGCTGTGAGGAAAAAACGTGTTAGTACATTTCAAACATGCAAAAGTTCCTTTTTAAATTCAACATGAAAAACCAAAATTCCAAAAGTATCAAACACAAAAAAATGCTTACCGTAGAAAGACAATGTATCATGCTGGGCACCTTCCTTCGGCCCTGTGGTGCAACTGATGTCCCTCTCTCTAAAAATGTACTCAATGGGACCGTAATGTTGCAACCACACACAAGTTGACCTGCTGTGAGGAAAAAACGAGTTAGTACATTTCAAACATGCAAAAGATTATTTTAAATTCAACACGAAAAACCAAAATTCCAAAAGTTTCAAAAACAAAAAAATGCTTACCGAAGAAAGAAAATGTATCGTGCGAGGCACCCTCTTCCCGCTCTGTGGTGCAACAGATGTCCCTTTCTCCAAAAATGAACTGAATGGGTCTGTAATGTTGCAACCACACACAAGTTGACCTGCTGTGAGTAAAAAACGAGTTAGTATATTTCAAACATGCAAAAGATTATTTTAAAATCAACATGAAAAACCAAAATTCCAAAAGTTTCAAACACAAAAAAATGATTACCGAAGAAAGAAAATGTATCGTGCGAGGACCCTCCTCCTGCCCTGTGGTGCAACTGATGACCCTCTCTCCTAAAATGTACTCAATGGGACCGTAATGTTGTAACCACACACAAGTTGACCTGCTGTGAGGAAAAAACAAGTTCATACATTTCAAACATGAAAAAGGTCGATTTAAAATCACCATAAATAACCAAAGTTCCAAAAGTTTCAAAAACAAAAAAATGCTTCCCGACGAAAAAAATGTATTGTGCGAGGAACCCTCCTCCCGCTCTGTGGTGCAACAGATGTCCTTTTCTCCAAAAATGAACTCAATGGGACCGTAATGTTGCAACCACATACAAGTTGACCTGCTGTGAGGAAAAAACGAGTTAGTACATTTCAAACATGCAAAAGATTATTTTCAAATCTACATCAAGAACCAAAATTCCAAAAGTTTCAAACACAAAAAAATGCTTACCGAAGAAAGAAAATGTATCGTGCGAGGACCCTCCTCCTGCCCTGTGGTGCAACTGATGACCCTCTCTCCAAAAATGTACTCAATGGGACCGTAATGTTGCACCCACACACAAGTTGACCTGCTGTGAGGAAAACACGAGTTAGTACATTTCAAACGTGCAAGAGATTATTTTAAAATCAACATGGAAAACCAAAATTCCTAAAATATCAAACACAAAAAAATGCTTACCGAAGAAAGAAAATGTATCGTGCGAGGAACCCTCTTCCTGCCCTGTGGTGCAACTGATGTACCTTTCTCCAAAAATGTACTCAATGGGACCGGAATGTTGCAACCACACACAAGTGGACATGCTGTGTGGAAAAAACGAGTTAGTACATTTCAAACATGAAAAAGGTCATTTTAAAATCAACATGAAAAAACAAAATTCCAAATGTATCAAACACAAAAAAATGCTTACCGAAGAAAGAAAATGTATCTTGCTAAGCACCCTCCTCCCGCCCTGTGGTGCAACTGATGTCCCTCTGTCAAAAAATGTACTCAATGGGACCGTAATGTTGCAACCACTCATAAGCTGATCTGCTGTGAGGAAAAAACGAGTTAGTACATTTCAAACATGAAAAAGGTCATTTTAAAATGAACGTGAAAAAGCAAAATTCCAAAAGTATCAAACACAAAAAAATGCTTACCGTAGAAAGAAATTGTATCGTGCTAGGCACCCTCCTCCTGCCCTGTGGTGCAGCTGATGTCCCTTTCTCCAAAAATGAACTCAATGGGACCGTAATGTTGCAACCACACACAAGTTGACCTGCTGTGAGGTAAAAACGAGTTAGTACATTTCAAACATGCAAAAGTTCATTTTTAAATCAACATGAAAAACCAAAATCCAAAAGTATCAAACACAAAAAAATGCTTACCGCAGAAACAAAATGTATCGTGCTAGGCACCCTCCTCCCGCCCTTTTGTGCAACTGATGTCCCTCCCTCCAAAAATGTACTCAGTGGGACCGTAATGTTGCAACCACACACAAGTTGACCTGCTGTGAGGAAAAAACGTGTTAGTACATTTCAAACATGCAAAAGTTCCTTTTTAAATTCAACATGAAAAACCAAAATTCCAAAAGTATCAAACACAAAAAAATGCTTACCGTAGAAAGACAATGTATCATGCTGGGCACCCTCCTTAAGGCCCTGTGGTGCAACTGATGTCCCTTTCACCAAAAATGTACTCAATGGGACCGTAATGTTGCAACCACACACAAGTTGACCTGCTGTGAGGAAAAAACGAGTTAGTACATTTCAAACATGCAAAAGTTCCTTTTTAAATTCAACTTGAAAAACCAAAATTCCAAAAGTATCAAACACAAAATAATGCTTACCGAAGAAAGAAAATGTATCATGGTAGGAAGCCTCCTCCCTCACTGTGGTGCAACAGATGTCCCTTTCTCCAAAAATCAACTCAATGGTAACGTAATGTTGCAACCACACACAAGTTGACCTGCTGTGAGGAAAAAACGAGTTAGTACATTTCAAACATGCAAAGGATTATTTTAAAATCAACATGAAAAACCAAAATTCCAAAAGTTTCAAACACAAAAAAATGCTTACCGGAGAAAGAAAATGTATCGTGCGAGGCACCCTCCCCCATTCTGTGGTGCAACAGATGTCCCTTTTTGTCCTAAAATGAACTCAATGGGACTGTAATGTTGCAACCACACACAAGTTGACCTGCTGTGAGGAAAAAACGAGTTAGTACATTTCAGTCATGCAAAAGTTTCTTTTTAAATTCAACATGAAAAACCAAATTTCCAAAAGTATCAAACACAAACAAATGCTTACCGAAGAAAGAAAATGTATCGTGCTAGGCACCCTTGTCCCGCCCTGTGGTGCAACAGATGTCCCTTTCTCCAAAAATGTACTCAATGGGACCGTAATATTGCAACCACACACAAGTTGACCTGCTGTGAGGAAAAAACGAGTTAGTACATTTCAAACATGAAAAAGGTCATTTTAAAATTACCACGAATAACCGAAATTCCAAAAGTAACAAACACAAAAAAATGCTTACCGAAGAAACAAAATGTATCGTGACTAGCACCGTCCTCCCGCCCTGTGGTGCAACTAATGTCCCTTTCTCCAAAAATGAACTCAATGGGACCGTAATGTTGCAACCACACACAAGTTGACCTGCTGTGAGGAAAAAACGAGTTAGTACATTTCAAACATGAAAAAGGTCATTTTAAAATCAACATGAAAAACGAAAATACCAAAACTATCAAACACAAGAAAATGCTTACCGAAGAAAGAAAATGTATTGTGCGAGGAAACCTCCTCCCGCCCTGTGGTGCAACTGATGTCCCTCTCTCCAAAAATGTACTCAATGGGACCGTAATCTTGCAACCACACACAAGTTGACCTGCTGTGAGGAAAAAACGAGTTAGTACATTTCAAACATGATAAAGGTCTTTTAAAAATCACCATGAGTAACCGAAATTCCAAAAGTTTCAAACACAGAAAAATGCTTACCAAAGAAAGAAAATGTATCGTGCGAGTAACCCTCCTCCCGCTCTGTGGTGCAACAGATGCCCTTTGTCCAAAAATGAACTCAATGGGACAGTAATGTTGCAACCACACACAAGTTGACCTGCTGTGAGGAAAAAACGAGTTAGTACATTTCAAACATGGAAAAGATTATTTTAAAATCAACATGAAAAACCAAAATTCCAAAAGTTTCAAACACAAAAAAATGCTTACCGAAGAAAGAAAATGTATCAAGCGAGGCACCCTCCTCCCGCTCTGTGGTGCAACAGATGTCCCTTTCTCCAAAAATGAACTCAATGGGACCGTAATGTTGCAATCACACACAAGTTGGCCTGCTGTGAGGAAAAATCGAGTTAGTACATTTCAAACATGCAAAAGTTCCTGTTTAAATTCAACATGAAAAACCAAAATTCCAAAAGTATCAAACACAAAAAAATGCTTACCGAAGAAGGAAAATGTATCGTGCTGGGCACCCTCCTTCCGCCCTGTGGTGCAACTGATGTCCCTTTCTCCAAAAATTTACTCAATTGGACCGTAATCTTGCAACCACACACAAGTGGACCCACTGTGAGGAAAAAACGACTTAGCACATTTCAAACATGCAAAAGATTATATTAAAATCAACATGAAAAACCAAAATTCCAATAGTTTCAAACACAAAAAAATGCTTACCGAAGAAAGAAAATGTTTCGTGCGAGGAATCCTCTTCCCGCCCTGTTGTGCAACTGATGTCCCTCTCTCTAAAAATGTACTCAATGGGACCGTAAAGTTGCAACCACACACAAGTTGACCTGCTGTGAGGAAAAAACGAGTTAGTACATGTCAAACATGCAAAAGATTATTTTAAAATCAACACGAAAAACCAAAATTCCAAAAGTTTCAAACACAAAAAAATGCTTACCGGAGAAACAAAATGTATCGTGCGAGGCACCCTCCCCCATTCTGTGGTGCAACAGATGTCCCTTTTTGTCCAAAAATGAACTCAATGGGACCGTAATGTTGCAACCACACACAAGTTGACCTGCTGTGAGGAAAAAACGAGTTAGTACATTTCAGTCATGCAAAAGTTTCTTTTTAAATTCAACATGAAAAACCAAATTTCCAAAAGTATCAAACACAAACAAATGCTTACCGAACAAAGAAAATGTATCGTGCTAGGCACCCTTGTCCCGCCCTGTGGTGCAACAGATGTCCTTTTCTCCAAAAATGTACTCAATGGGACCGTAATATTGCAACCACACACAAGTTGACCTGCTGTGAGGAAAAAACGAGTTAGTACATTTCAAACATGAAAAAGGTCATTTTAAAATTACCACGAATAATCAAAATTCCAAACGTAACAAACACAAAAAAATGCTTACCGAAGAAACAAAATGTATCGTGACTAGCACCCTCCTCCCGCCCTGTGGTGCAACTGATGTCCCTTTCTCCAAAAATGAACTCAATGGGACCGTAATGTTGCAACCACACACAAGTTGACCTGCTGTGAGGAAAAAACGAGTTAGTACATTTCAAACATGAAAAAGGTCATTTTTAAATCAACATGAAAAACGAAAATACCAAAACTATCAAACACAAGAAAATGCTTACCGAAGAAAGAAGATGTATTGTGCGAGGAAACCTCCTCCCGCCCTGTGGTGCAACTGATGTCCCTCTCTCCAAAAATGTACTCAATGGGACCGTAATCTTGCAACCACACACAAGTTGACCTGCTGTGAGGAAAAAACGAGTTAATACATTTCAAACATGATAAAGGTCTTTTAAAAATCACCATGAGTAACCGAAATTCCAAAAGTTTCAAACACAGAAAAATGCTCACCAAAGAAAGAAAATGTATCGTGCGAGTAACCCTCCTCCCGCTCTGTGGTGCAACAGATGCCCTTTGTCCAAAAATGAACTCAATGGGACAGTAATGTTGCAACCACACACAAGTTGACCTGCTGTGAGGAAAAAACGAGTTAGTACATTTCAAACATGGAAAAGATTATTTTAAAATCAACATGAAAAACCAAAATTCCAAAAGTTTCAAACACAAAAAAATGCTTACCGAAGAAAGAAAATGTATCAAGCGAGGCACCCTCCTCCCGCTCTGTGGTGCAACAGATGTCCCTTTCTCCAAAAATGAACTCAATGGGACCGTAATGTTGCAATCACACACAAGTTGACCTGCTGTGAGGAAAAATCGAGTTAGTACATTTCAAACATGCAAAAGTTCCTGTTTAAATTCAACATGAAAAACCAAAATTCCAAAATAATCAAACACAAAAAAATGCTTACCGAAGAAGGAAAATGTATCCTGCTGGGCACCCTCCTTCCGCCCTGTGGTGCAACTGATGTCCCTTTCTCCAAAAATTTACTCAATGGGACCGTAATCTTGCAACCACACACAAGTGGACCCACTGTGAGGAAAAAACGAGTTAGCACATTTCAAACATGCAAAAGATTATATTAAAATCAACATGAAAAACCAAAATTCCAATAGTTTCAAACACAAAAAAATGCTTACCGAAGAAAGAAAATGTTTCGTGCGAGGAATCCTCTTCCCGCCCTGTGGTGCAACTGATGTCCCTCTCTCTAAAAATGTACTCAATGGGACCGTAATGTTGTAACCACACACAAGTTGACCTGCTGTGAGGAAAAAACGAGTTAGTACATTTCAAACATGCAAAAGATTATTTTAAAATCAACACGAAAAACCAAAATTCCAAAAGTTTCAAAAACAAAAAAATGCTTACCGAAGAAATAAAATGTATCGTGCGAGGAACCCTCCTCCCGCCCTGTGGTGCAACTGATGTCCCTCTCTCCAAAAATGTACTCAATGGGACCGTAATGTTGCAACCACATACAAGTTGACCTGCTGTGAGGAAAAAACGAGTTAGTACATTTCAAACATGCAAAAGATTATTTTCAAATCTACATCAAGAACCAAAATTCCAAAAGTTTCAAACACAAAAAAATGCTTACCGAAGAAATAAAATATATCGTGCGAGGAACCCTCCTCCCGCCCTGTGGTGCAACTGATGTCCCTCTCTCCAAAAATGTACTCAATAGGACCGTAATGTTGCAACCACACACAAGTTGGCCTGCTGTGAGGAAAAAACGAGTTAGTACATTTCAAACATGGTAAAGGTCATTTAAAAATCACCATGAATAACCAAAATTCCAAAAGTTTCAAACACAAAAAAATGCTTACCGAAGAAAAAAATGTATCGTGCGAGGCACCCTCCTCCCGCTCTGTGGTGCAACAGATGTCCCTTTCTCCAAAAATGAACTCAATGGGACCGTAATGTTCCAACGACATACAAGTTGACCTGCTGTGAGGAAAAAACGAGTTAGTACATTTCAAACATGCAAAAGATTATTTTCAAATCTACATCAAGAACCAAAATTCCAAAAGTTTCAAACACAAAAAAATGCTTACCGAAGAAAGAAAATGTATCGTGCGAGGCACCCTCTTCCCGCCCTAGGGTGCAACTGATGTCCCTTTCTCCAAAAATATACTCAATGGGACCGGAATGTTGCAACCACACACAAGTGGACATGCTGTGAGGAAAAAACGAGTTAGTACATTTCAAACATGAAAAAGGTCATTTTAAAATCACCATAAGTAACCAAAGTTCCAAAAGTTTCAAACACAAAAAATGCTTATCGAAGAAAGAAAATGTATCGTGCTGGGCACCCTCCTTCCACCCTGTGGTGCAACTGATGTCGCTCTCTCCAGAAATGTACTCAATGGGACCGTAATGTTGCAACCACACACAAGTTGACCTGCTGTGAGAAAAAAATGAGATAGTACATTTCAAACATGATGAAGGTCATTTAAAAATCACCATGAATAACCGAAATTCCAAAAGTATCAAACACAAGAAAATGCTGACTGAAGAAAGAAAATGTATCGTGCTGGGTACCCTCCTTCCGCCCTGTGGTGCAACTGATGTCCCTTTCTCCAAAAATGTACTCAATGGGACCGTAATGCTGCAACCACACACAAGTTGACCCGCTGTGAGGAAAAAACGAGTTAGTACATTTCAAACATGCAAAAGATTATTTTAAAATCAACATGAAAAACCAAAATTCCAAAAGATTCAAACACAAAAAAATGCTTACCGAAGAAAGAAAATGTATCGTGAGAGGCACCCTCCTCCCGCTCTGTGGTGCAACAGATGTCCCTTTCTCCAAAAATGAACTCAATGGGACCGTAATGTTGCAACCACACACAAGTTGACCTGCTGTGAGGAAAAAACAAGTAAGTACATTTCAAACATGATAAAGGTCATTTAAAAATCTTCATGAATAACCGAAATTCCAAAAGTTTCAAACACAAAAAAATGCTTACCGAAGAAATAAAATGTATCGTGCGAGGAACCCTCCTCCCGCCCTGTGGTGCAACTGATGTCCCTCTCTCCAAAAATGTACTCAATGGGACCGTAATGTTGCAACCACATACAAGTTGACCTGCTGTGAGGAAAAAACGAGTTAGTACATTTCAAACATGCAAAAGATTATTTTCAAATCTACATCAAGAACCAAAATTCCAAAAGTTTCAAACACAAAAAAATGCTTACCGAAGAAATAAAATATATCGTGCGAGGAACCCTCCTCCCGCCCTGTGGTGCAACTGATGTCCCTCTCTCCAAAAATGTACTCAATAGGACCGTAATGTTGCAACCACACACAAGTTGGCCTGCTGTGAGGAAAAAACGAGTTAGTACATTTCAAACATGGTAAAGGTCATTTAAAAATCACCATGAATAACCAAAATTCCAAAAGTTTCAAACACAAAAAAATGCTTACCGAAGAAAAAAATGTATCGTGCGAGGCACCCTCCTCCCGCTCTGTGGTGCAACAGATGTCCCTTTCTCCAAAAATGAACTCAATGGGACCGTAATGTTCCAACGACATACAAGTTGACCTGCTGTGAGGAAAAAACGAGTTAGTACATTTCAAACATGCAAAAGATTATTTTCAAATCTACATCAAGAACCTTAATTCCAAAAGTTTCAAACACAAAAAAATGCTTACCGAAGAAAGAAAATGTATCGTGCGAGGACCCTCCTCCCGCCCTGTGGTGCAACTGATGACCCTCTCTCCAAAAATGTACTCAATGGGACCGTAATGTTGCACCCACACACAAGTGGACCTGCTGTGAGGAAAAAACGAGTTAGTACATTTCGAACATGAAAAAGGTCATTTTAAAATCACCATAAGTAACCAAAATTCCAAAAGTTTCAAACACAAAAAATGCTTACCGGAGAAAGGAAATGTATCGTGCGAGGCACCCTCCTCCCGCCCTGTGGTGCAACTGATGTCCCTTTCTCCAAAAATGCACTCAATGGGACCGTAATGTTGCAACTACACACAAGTTGACCTGCTGTGGGGAAAAAACGAGTTAGTACATTTCAAACATGATAAAGGTCATTTAAAAATCACCATGAATAACCGAAATTCCAAAAGTATCAAACACAAAAAAATGCTACCGAAGAAAGAAAATGTATCGTGCTGGGCACCCTCTGTGCGCCCTGTGGTGCAACTGATGTCCCTTTCTCCAAAAATGTACTCAATGGGACCGTAATAATGCAACCACACACAAGTTGACCTGCTGTGAGGAGAAAACGAGTTAGTACATTTCAAACATGCAAAAGATTATTTTAAAATCAATATGAAAAACCAAAATTCCAAAAGTATCAAACACAAAAAAATGCTTACCGAAGAAAGAAAATGTATCGTGCGAGGAACCCTCCTCCCGTCCTGTGGTGCAACTGATGTCCTTTTCTCCAAAAATTAACTCAATGGGACCGTAATCTTACAACCCCACACCAGTTGACCTGCTGTGAGGAAAAAACGAGCTAGTACATTTCAAACATGAAAAAGGTCATTTTAAAATCACCATAAATAACCAAAGTTCCAAAAGTTTCAAACACAAAAAATGCTTACTGAAGAAAGAAAATGTATCGTGCGAGGCACCCTCCTCCCGCCCTGTGGTGCAACTGATGTCCCTTTCTCCAGAAATGTACTCAATGGGACCGTAATGTTGCAACCACACACAAGTTGACCTGCTGTGAGAAAAAAACGAGTAAGTACATTTCAAACATGATAAAGGTCATTTAAAAATCACCACGAATAACCGAAATTCCAAAAGTATCAAACACAAGAAAATGCTTACTGAAGAAATAAAATGTATCATGCTGGGCACCCTCCTTCCGCCCTGTGGTGCAACTGATGTCCCTTTCTCCAAAAATGAACTCAATAGGACCGTATGGTTGCAACCACACACAAGTTGACCTGCTGTGAGGAAAAAACGAGTTAGTACCATTCAAACATGCAAAAGATTATTTTAAAATCAACATGAAAAACCAAAATTACAAAAGTTTCAAACACAAAAAAAGCTTACCGAAGAAAGAAAATGTATCGTGCGAGGACCCTGCTCCCGCCCTGTGGTGCAACTGATGTCCCTCTCTCCAAAAATGTACTCAATGGGACCGTAATGTTGCAACCACACACAAGTTGACCTGCTGTGAGGAAAAAAGAGTTAGTACATTTCAAACATGCAAAAGATTATTTTAAAATCAACATGAAAAACAAAAATTCCAAAAGTTTCAAACACAAAAAAATGCTTACCGAAGAAAGAAAATGTAACGTGCGAGGACCCTCCTCCCGCCCTGTGGTGCAACT
Source organism: Schistocerca cancellata (assembly GCF_023864275.1). NCBI lineage: Eukaryota > Metazoa > Arthropoda > Insecta > Orthoptera > Acrididae > Schistocerca > Schistocerca cancellata. The sequence goes on along the minus strand of NC_064633.1, from coordinate 616,486,127 downwards.
GATGTCCCTCTCTCCAAAAATGTACTCAATGGGACCGTGATGTTGCAACCACACACAAGTTGACCTGCTGTGAGGAAAAAACGAGTTAGTACATTTCAAACATGCAAAAGATTATTTTAAAATCAACATGAAAAACCAAAATTCCAAAAGTATCAAACACAAAAAAATGCTTACCGAGGAAAGAAAATGTATCGTGCGAGGAACCCTCCTCCCGCGATGTGGTGCAACTAATGTCCCTTTCTCCAAAAATGTACTCAATGGGACCGTAATGTTGCAACCACACACAAGTTGACCTGCTGTGAGGAAAAAACGAGCTAGTACATTTCAAACATGAAAAAGGTCATTTTAAAATCACCATAAATAACCAAAACTCCAAAAGTTTAGACACAAAAAATGCTTACCGAAAAAAGAAAATGTATCGTGCGAGGCACCCTCCTCCCGCCCTGTGGTGCAACTGATGTCCCTTTCTCCAGAAATGTAGTCAATGGGACCGTAATGTTACAACCACACACAAGTTGACCTGCTGTGAGGAAATATCGAGTTAGTACATTTCAAACATGCAAAAGATTATTTTAAAATCAACGTGAAAAACCAAAATTCGAAAAGTATCAAACACAAAAAAATGCTAAGCGAAGAAGGAAAATGTATCGTGCGTGGAACCCTCCTCCCGCCCTGTGATGCAACTGATGTCCCTTTCTCCAAAAATGTATTCAATATGCACGTAATGTTGCAACCCCACACCAATTGACTTGCTGTGAGGAAAAAACGAGTTAGTACATTTCAAACATGCAAAAGGTCATTTTAAAATGAACATGAAAAACCAAAATTCCAAAATTATCAAACACAAAAAAATGCTTACTGAAGAAAGAAAATGTATCGTGCTATTCACCCTCCTCCCGCCCTGTGGTGCAACTATTGTCCCTCTCTCCAAAAATGTACTCAATGGGACGGTAATGTTGCAACCACACACAAGTTGACCTGCTGTGAGGAAGAAACGAGTTAGTACATTTAAAACATGATAAAGGACATTTTAAAATCAACATGAAAAACCAAAATTCCAAAAATATCAAACACAAAAAAATGCTTACCGAAGAAAGAAAATGTATCATGCTAGACACCCTCTTTCTGCCCTGTGGTGCAACAGACGTCCCTTTCTCCAAAAATGAACCCAATGGGACCGTAATGTTGCAACCACACAAAAGTTGACCTGCTGTGAGGAAATAACGAGTTAGTACATTTCAAACATGCAAAAGGTCAATTTTAAATCAACTTGAAAAACCAAAATCCAAAAGTATTAAACACAACAAAATGCTTACCGAAGAAAGAAAATGTATCGTGCTGTGCACCCTCCTTCTGCCCTGTGGTGCAACTGGTGTCCCTTTCTCCAAAAATGTACTCAATGGGACCGTAATGTTGCAACCACACACAAGTTGACCTGCTGTGAGGTAAAAACAAGTTAGTACATGTCAAACATGAAAAAGGTCATTTTAAAATCACCATAAATAACCAAAATTACAAAAGTTTCGAACACAAAAAAATGCTTACCAAAGAAAAAAATGTATCGAGCGAGGCACCCTCCACCCGCTCTGTGGTGCAACAGATGTCCCTTTCTCCAAAAATGAACTCAATGGGGCCGTAATGTTGCAAGCACACACAAGTTGACCTGCTGTGAGGAAAAAACGAGTTAATACATCTCAAACATGAGAAAGGTCATTTTCAAATCAACATGAAAAACCAAAATTCCAAAAGTATCAAACACAAAAAAATGCTTACCGAAGAAAGAAAATGAATTGTGCTAGGCACCCTCCTGCCTCCCTGTGGTGCAACAGATGTCCCTTTCTCCAAAAATGAACTCAATGGGACCGTAATGTTTCAACCACACACAAGTTGACCTGCTGTGAGGAAAAAACGAGTTAGTACATTTCAAACATGCAAAAGGTCATTTTAAAATCAACATTAAAAACCAAAATTCAAAAAGTATCAAACACAAAAAATGCTTACCGAAGAAACAAAATGAATTGTGCTAGGCACCCTCCTCCTGCCCTGTGATGCAAGTGATGTACCTTTCTCCAAAAATGTACTCAATGGGACCGTAATGTTGCAACCACACACAAGTTTACCTTCTGTGAGGAAAAAACGAGTTAGTACATTTGAAACATGGAAAAGGTCATTTTAAAATCAACATGAAAAACCAAAATTCCAAAAGTATCAAAAACAAAAAAATGCTTACCGAAGAAAGAAAAAGTATCGTGCTAGGCACCCTCCTCCCGCCCCGTGGTGCAACTGATGTCCCTCTCCCCAAAAATGTACCCAATGAGACCGTAATGTTCCAACCACACACAAGTTGACCTGCTGTGAGGAAATAACGAAATAATACATTTCAAACATGAAAAAGGTCATTTAATAATCAACATGAAAAACCAAAATTCCGAAAGTATCAAACACAAAAAAATGCTTACTGAAGAAAGAAAATGTATCGTGCTAGGCACCCTCCTGCCTCCCTGTGGTGCAACAGATGTCCCTTTCTCCAAAAATGAACTCAATGGGACCGTAATGTTTCAACCACAAACAAGCTGACCTGCTGTGAGGAAAAAACGAGTTAGTACTTTACAAACATGAAAAAGGTCATTTAAAAAACACCATGAATAACCGAAATTCCAAGACTTTCAAACACAAAAAAATGCTTACCGAAGAAAGAAAATGTATCGTGCGAGGAACTCTCCTATCGCCCTGTGGTGCAACAGATGCCCCTTTCTCCAAAAATGAACTCAATGGGACCGCAATGTTGCAACCACACACAAGCTGACCTGCTGTGAGGAAAAAACGAGTTAGTACATTTCAAAATTGCAAAAGATTATTTTAAAATCAACATGAAAAACCAAAATTCCAAAAGTATCAAACACAAAAAAATGCTTGGCGAAGAAAGAAAATGTATCGTGCAAGGAAACCTCCTCCCGCCCTGTGGTGCAACAGATGTCCCTCTCTCCAATAATGTACTCAATGGGACCCTAATGTTGCAACCACACACAAGTTGACCTGCTGTGAGGAAAAAACGAGTTAGTACATTTCAAACAGGAAAAAGGTCATTTTAAAATCAACATGAAAAACCAAAATTCGAAAAGTATCAAACACAAAAAAATGCTTACTGAAGAAAGAAAATGTATCGTGCTAGGCACCCTCCTCCCGACCTGTGGTGCAACAGATGTCCGTTTATTCAAAAATGAACTCAATGGGACTGTAATATTCCAACCACACACAAGTTGACCTGCTGTGAGGAAAAAATGAGTTAGTACATTTCAAACATGAAAAAGGTAATTTTAAAATCAACATGAAAAACCAAAATTCCAAATGTATCAAACACAAAAAAATGCTTACCGAAGAAAGAAAATGTATCGTGCTAAGCAACCTCCTCCCACACAGATGTCCCTTTCTCCAAAAATGAACTCAATGGACCGTAATGTTGCAACCACACACAAGTTGACCTGCTGTGAGGAAAAAACGAGTTAGTACATTTCAAACATGCAAAAGGTCATTTTAAAATGAACATGAAAAACCAAAGTTCCAAAATTATCAAACACAAAATAATGCTTATCGAAGAGAGAAAATGTATCGTGCTATTCACCCTCCTCCCGCACTGTGGTGCAACTATTGTCCCTCTGTCCAAAAATGTACTCAATGGGACTGTAATGTAGCAACCACACACAAGTTGACCTGCTATGAGGAAAACTCGAGTTAGTACATTTAAAACATGAAAAAGGACATTTTAAAATCAATCTGAAAAACCAAAATTCCAAAATTATCAAACACAAAAAAATGCTTACCGAAGAAAGAAAATGTATCGTGCTAGGCACCCTCTTCCCGCCCTGTGGTGCAACAGACGTCCCTTTCTCAAAAAATGAACTCAATGGGACCGTAATGTTGAAACCACACACAAGTTGACCTGCTGTGAGGAAAAAACGAGTTATAACATTTCAAACATGAAAAAGGTCATTTTAAAAGCAACATGAAAAACCAAAATTCCAAAAGTATTAAACACAATAAAATGCTTACCGAAGAAAGAAAATGTATCGTGCTGTGCACCCTCCTTCTGCCCTGTGGTGCAACTGGTGTCCCTTTCTCCAAAAATGTACTCAATGGGACCGTAATGTTGCAACCACACACAAGTTGACCTGCTGTGAGGTAAAAACAAGTTAGTACATGTCAATCATGAAAAAGGTCATTTTAAAATCACCATAAATAACCAAAATTACAAAAGTTTCGAACACAAAAAAATGCTTACCAAAGAAAAAAATGTATCGAGCGAGGCACCCTCCACCCGCTCTGTGGTGCAACAGATGTCCCTTTCTCCAAAAATGAACTCAATGGGGCCGTAATGTTGCTAGCACACACAAGTTGACCTGCTGTGAGGAAAAAACGAGTTAATACATCTCAAACATGAGAAAGGTCATTTTCAAATCAACATGAAAAACCAAAATTCCAAAAGTATCAAACACAAAAAAATGCTTACCGAAGAAAGAAAATGAATTGTGCTAGGCACCCTCCTGCCTCCCTGTGGTGCAACAGATGTCCCTTTCTCCAAAAATGAACTCAATGGGACCGTAATGTTTCAACCACACACAAGTTGACCTGCTGTGAGGAAAAAACGAGTTAGTACATTTCAAACATGCAAAAGGTCATTTTAAAATCAACATTAAAAACCAAAATTCAAAAAGTATCAAACACAAAAAAAGCTTACCGAAGAAACAAAATGAATTGTGCTAGGCACCCTCCTCCTGCCCTGTGATGCAAGTGATGTCCCTTTCTCCAAAAATGTACTCAATGGGACCGTAATGTTGCAACCACACACAAGTTTACCTTCTGTGAGGAAAAAACGAGTTAGTACATTTGAAACATGGAAAAGGTCATTTTAAAATCAACATGAAAAACCAAAATTCCAAAAGTATCAAAAACAAAAAAATGCTTACCGAAGAAAGAAAAAGTATCGTGCTAGGCACCCTCCTCCCGCCCCGTGGTGCAACTGATGTCCCTCTCCCCAAAAATGTACCCAATGAGACCGTAATGTTGCAACCACACACAAGTTGACCTGCTGTGAGGAAATAACGAAATAATACATTTCAAACATGAAAAAGGTCATTTAATAATCAACATGAAAAACCAAAATTCCGAAAGGATCAAACACAAAAAAATGCTTACTGAAGAAAGAAAATGTATCGTGCTAGGCACCCTCCTGCCTCCCTGTGGTGCAACAGATGTCCCTTTCTCCAAAAATGAACTCAATGGGACCGTAATGTTTCAACCACAAACAAGCTGACCTGCTGTGAGGAAAAAACGAGTTAGTACTTTACAAACATGAAAAAGGTCATTTAAAAAACACCATGAATAACCGAAATTCCAAGACTTTCAAACACAAAAAAATGCTTACCGAAGAAAGAAAATGTATCATGCGAGGAACTCTCCTATCGCCCTGTGGTGCAACAGATGCCCCTTTCTCCAAAAATGAACTCAATGGGACCGCAATGTTGCAACCACACACAAGCTGACCTGCTGTGAGGAAAAAACGAGTTAGTACATTTCAAAATTGCAAAAGATTATTTTAAAATCAACATGAAAAACCAAAATTCCAAAAGTATCAAACACAAAAAAATGCTTGGCGAAGAAAGAAAATGTATCGTGCAAGGAAACCTCCTCCCGCCCTGTGGTGCAACAGATGTCCCTCTCTCCAATAATGTACTCAATGGGACCCTAATGTTGCAACCACACACAAGTTGACCTGCTGTGAGGAAAAAACGAGTTAGTACATTTCAAACAGGAAAAAGGTCATTTTAAAATCAACATGAAAAACCAAAATTCGAAAAGTATCAAACACAAAAAAATGCTTACTGAAGAAACAAAATGTATCGTGCTAGGCACCCTCCTCCCGCCCTGTGGTGCAGAGGACGTCCCCCTCTCGAAAAGTGTACGCAATGGGACCGTAATGTTGCAACCACACACAAATTGACCCGCTGTGAGGAAAAAACGAGTTAGCACATTTCAAACATGAAAAAGGTCATTTTTAAATCGACATGAAAAACGAAAATCCAAAAGTACCAAACACAAAAAAATGCTTACTGAAGAAAGAAAATATATCATGCTTGGCACCCTCTTCCCGCCCTGTGGTGCAACTGACGTCCCTTTCTCCAAAAATGTACTCAATGGGACCGTAATGTTGCAACCACACACAAGTTGACTTGCTGTGAGTAAAAAACGGGTTAGTACATTTGAAACAGGAAAAAGGTGATTTTAAAATCAACATGAAAAGCCAAAATTCCAAAAGTATCAAACACAAAAAAATGCTTACTGAAGAAAGAAAGTGTATTGTGCTTGGCACCCTCCTCCCGCCCTGTGGTGCAACGGATGTCCCTTTCTACAAAAATGAACTGAATGGGACTGTAATATTGTAACCACACACAAGTTGACCTGCTGTGAGGAAAAAACGAGTTAGTAAATTTCAAACATGAAAAAGGTCATTTTAAAATCAACATGAAAAACCAAAATACCAAAAGTATCAAACACAAAATAATGCTTACCGAAGAAAGAAAATGTATCGTGATAGGCACCCTCCTCCCGCACTGTGGTGCAACACATGTCTCTTTCTCCAAAAATGAACTCAATGGGACCGTAATGTTGCAACCACAAACAAGCTGACCTGCTGTGAGGAAAAAACGAGTTAGTACATTGCAAACATGAAAAAGGTCGTTTTAAAATGAACATGAAAAACCAAAATTTAAAAAAATCAAACACATAAAAAAGATTACCGAAGAAACAAAATGTATCGTGCTAGGCACCCTCCTCCCGCCATGTGGTGCAACTTATGTCCCTCTCTCTAAAAATGTAGTCATTGGGACCGTGATGTTGCAACCACACACAAGTTGACCTGCTGTGAAGAAAAAACGAGTTAGTACATTTCAAACAAGAAAAAGGTCATTTTAAAGTCAACTGAAAAACCAAAATTACAAAAGTATCAAACACAAAAAAAAGGCTTACCGCAGTAACAAAATGTATCGTGTTAGGCACCCTCCTCCCGCCCTGTGGTGCAACTTACGTCCCTTTGTCCAAAAATGCACTTAATGGTGCCGTAATGTTGCAACCACACACAAGTTGACCTGCTGTGAGGAAAAAACGAGTTAGTACATTTCTAACATGAAAAAAGTCATTTTAAAATGAACATGAAGAACCAAAATTCCAAAAGTATCAAACACAAAAAAATGCTTACCGAAGAAAGTAAATGTATCATGCTAGGCACCCTCCTCCCGCCCTGTGGTGCAGCTGATGTCACTTTCTCCAAAAATGTACTCAATGGGACCGTAATGTTGCAAGCACACACAAGTTGACCTGCGGTGAGGAAAAAACGAGTTAGTACATTTCAAACATGCAAAAGTTCGTTATTAAATCAACATCAAAAACCAAATTACAACAGTGTCAAACACAAAAAAATGCTTAACGAAGAAACAAAATGTATCGTGCTAGGCACCCTCCTTCTGCCCTGTGGTGCAACTGTTGTCCATCTCTCCAAAAATGTACTCAATGGGACCGTAATGTTGCAACCACACACAAGTTGATCTGCTGTGAGGAAAAAACGAGTTAGTACAATTCAAACACGAAAAATATCATTTTTAAATCGATATGAAAAATCAAAATCCAAAAGTATCAAACACAAAAAAATGCTTACCGAAGAAACAAAATGTATCATGCTAGGCACCCTCCTCCCGCCCTGTGGTGCAACTGAAGTCCCTCTTTCCAAAAATGTGCTTAATGGGACCGTAATGTTACAAACACACACAATCTGACCTGCTGTGAAGAAAAAACGAGTTAGTACATTTCAAACATGAAAAAGGTCGTTTCAAAATCAACATGAAAAACCAAAATTCCAAAAGTATCAAACACAAAAAAATGCCTGCCGAAGAAACAAAACGTATCGTGCTAGGCACTCTCTTTCCGCCCTGTGGTGCAGCTGATGTCCCTTTCTCCAAAAATGTACTCAATGGGACCGTAATGTTGCAACCACACACTAGTTGACCTGCTGTGAGGAAAAAACGAGTTAGTACATTTCAAACATGAAAAAAGTCATTTTTAAATCAACATGAAGAACCAAAATTCCAAAAGTGTCAAACACAAAGAATGCTTACCGAAGAAAAAAAAAGTATCGTGCCAGATACCCTCCTCCCGCCCTGTTGTGCAACTTATGTCTCTTTCTCCAAAAATGTACTCAATTGGACCGTAATGTTGCAACCACACACAAGTTGACCTGCTGTGAGGAAAAAACGGGTTAGTACATTTCAAACATGAAAAAGGTCATTTTTAAATCAACATGAAAAACCAAAATTCCAAAAGTATCAAACACAAGAAAATGCATACCGAAGAAAAAAAATGTATCGTGCTAGATACTCTCCTCCCGCCCTGTGGTGCAACTTATGACCCTTTCTCCAAAAATGTACTCAATAGGACCGTAATGTTGCAACCACACACAAGTTGACCTGCTGTGAGGAAAAAACAAGTTATTACATTTCAAACATGAAAAAGGTCATTTTAAAATCAACATGAAAAACCAAAATTCGAAAAGTATCAAACACAAAAAAATGCATACCGAAGAAACGAAATGTATCGTGCTAGGCACCCTCCTCCCGCCCTGTGGTGCAGCTGATGTCCCTTTCTCCAAAAATGTACTCAATGGGACCGTAATGTTGCAACCACACACAACTTGACCTGCGGTGAGGAAAAACGAGTTAGTACATTTCAAACATGCAAAAGTTCATTTTTAAATCAACATGAAAAACCAAAATACAAAAGTATCAAACACAAAAAAATGCTTACCGAAGAAACAAAATGTATCGTGCTAGGCACCCTCCTCCCGCCCTGTTGTGCAACTGTTGTCCCTTTTTCCAAAAATGTACTCAATGGGACCGTAATGTTGCAACCACACACAAGCTGACCTGCTGTGAGGAAAAAACGAGTTAGTACATTTCAAACATGAAAAAGGTCGTTTTAAAGTCAACATGAAAAACCAAAATTCCAAAAGTATCAAACACAAAAAAATGCTTACCGAAGAAACCAAATGTATCGTGCTAGGCACCCTCCTCCCGCCCTGTGGTGCAACTTATGTCCCTCTCTCCAAAAATGTACTCAGTGGGACCGTAATGTTGCAACCACACACAAGTTGACCTGCTGTGAGGAAAAAACGAGTTAGTACATTTCAAACATGAAAAAGGTCGTTTTAAAATCAACTGAAAAACCAAAATTCCAAAAGTATCAAACACAAAAAAATGCTTACCGAAGAAACTAAATGTATCATGTTAGGCACACTCCTCACGCCCTGTGGTGCAGCTGATGTCACTTTCTCCAAAAATGTACTCAATGGGACCGTAATGTTGCAACCACACACAAGTTGACGTGCGGTGAGGAAAAAACGAGTTAGTATATTTCAAACATGCAAAAGTTCGTTATTAAATCAACATGAAAAACCAAATTACAAAAGTATCAAACACAAAAAATTCTTACCGAAGAAACAAAATGTATCGTGCCAGGCACCCTCCTACTGCCTTGTGGTGCAACTGTTGTCCATCTCTCCAAAAATGTACTCAATGGGACCGTAATGTTGCAACCACACACAAGCTGACCTGCTTTGAGGAAAAAACGAGTTAGTACATTTCAAACATTGAAAAGGTCGTTTTAAAATCAACATGAAAAACCAAAATTCCAAAAGTATCAAACACAAATAAATGCTTACCGAAGAAACAAAATGTATCATGCTAGGCACCCTCCTCCCGCCCTGTGGTGCAGCTCATGTCCCTTTCTCCAAAAATGTTTTCAATGGGACCATAATGTTGCAACCACACACAAGTTGATCTGCTGTGAGGAAAAAACGAGTTAGTACATTTCAAACATGAAAAATATCATTTTTAAATCAACATGAAAAATCAAAAACCAAAAGTATCAAACACAAAAATATGCTTACCGAAGAAACAAAATGTATCGTGCTAGGCACCCTCCTCCCGCCCTGTGGTGAAACTGATGTCCCTCTTTCCAAAAATCTGCTCAATGGGACCGTAATGTTACAACCACACACAAGCTGACCTGCTGTGAAGAAAAAACGAGCTAGTACATTTCAAACATGAAAATGGTCATTTTAAAATCAACATGAAAAACCAAAATTCCAAAAGTATCAAACACAAAAAAATGCCTGCCGAAGAAACAAAATGTATCGTGCTAGGCACTCTCCTTCCGCCCTGTGGTGCAGCTGATGTCCCTTTCTCCAAAAATGTACTCAATGGGACCGTAATGTTGCAACCACACACTAGTTGACCTGCTGTGAGGAAAAAACGAGTTAGTACATTTCAAACATGAAGAAGGTCATTTTTAAATCAACATGAAAAACCAAAATTCCAAAAGTATCAAACACAAAAAAATTGCTTACCGAAGAAAAAAAATGTATCGTGCTAGATACCCTCCTCCCGCCCTGTGGTGCAACTTATGTCACTTTCTCCAAAAATGTACTCAATAGGACCGTAATGTTGCAACCACACACAAGTTGACCTGCTGTGAGGAAAAAACAAGTTAGTACATTTCAAACATGAAAAAGGTCGTTTTAAAATCAACTGAAAAACCAAAATTCCAAAAGTATCAAACACAAAAAATTCTTACCGAAGAAACAAAATGTATCGTGCTAGGCACCCTCCTCCCGCCCTGTGGTGCAGCTCCTGTCCCTTTCTCCAAAAATGAACTCCATGGGATCGTAATGTTGCAACCACACACAAGGTGATGTGCTGTGAGGAAAAAACGAGTTAGTACATTTGAAACATGCAAAAGTTCATTTTTAAATCAACATGAAAAATCAAAATCCAAATGTATCAAACAGTAAAAAATGCCTACCGAAGAAACAAAAAGTATCGTGCTAGATACCCTCCTCCCGCCCTGCGGTGCAACTTATGTCACTTTCTCCAAAAATGTACTCAATAGGACCGTAATGTTGCAACCACACACAAGTTGACCTGCTGTGAGGAAAAAACAAGTTAGTACATTTCAAACATGAAAAAGGTCGTTTTAAAATCAACTGAAAAACCAAAATTCCAAAAGTATCAAACACAAAAAATTCTTACCGAAGAAACAAAATGTATCGTGCTAGGCACCCTCCTCCCGCCCTGTGGTGCAGCTCCTGTCCCTTTCTCCAAAAATGAACTCCATGGGATCGTAATGTTGCAACCACACACAAGGTGATGTGCTGTGAGGAAAAAACGAGTTAGTACATTTGAAACATGCAAAAGTTCATTTTTAAATCAACATGAAAAATCAAAATCCAAAAGTATCAAACAGTAAAAAATGCCTACCGTAGAAACAAAAAGTATCGTGCTAGGTACTCTGCTCCCGCCCTGTTGTGCAACTGTTGTCCCTCTTTCCAAAAATGTACTCAATGGGACCGTAATGTTGCAACCACACACAAGCTGACCTGCTGTGAGGAAAAAACGAGTTAGTACATTTCAAACATGAAAAAGGTCGTTTTAAAGTCAACATGAAAAACCAAAATTCCAAAAGTATCAAACACAAAAAAATGCTTACCGAAGAAACCAAATGTATCGTGCTAGGCACCCTCCTCCCGCCCTGTGGTGCAACTTATGTCCCTCTCTCCAAAAATGTACTCAGTGGGACCGTAGTGTTGCAACCACACACAAGTTGACCTGCTGTGAGGAAAAAACGAGTTAGTACATTTCAAACATGAAAAAGGTCGTTTTAAAATCAACTGAAAAACCAAAATTCCAAAAGTATCAAACACAAAAAAATGCTTACCGAAGAAACTAAATGTATCATGTTAGGCACACTCCTCACGCCCTGTGGTGCAGCTGATGTCACTTTCTCCAAAAATGTACTCAATGGGACCGTAATGTTGCAACCACACACAAGTTGACCTGCGGTGAGGAAAAAACGAGTTAGTATATTTCAAACATGCAAAAGTTCGTTATTAAATCAACATGAAAAACCAAATTACAAAAGTATCAAACACAAAAAAATGCTTAACGAAGAAACAAAATGTATCGTGCCAGGCACCCTCCTACTGCCCTGTGGTGCAAATGTTGTCCATCTCTCCAAAAATGTACTCAATGGGACCGTAATGTTGCAACCACACACAAGCTGACCTGCTTTGAGGAAAAAACGAGTTAGTACATTTCAAACATTAAAAAGGTCGTTTTAAAATCAACATGAAAAACCAAAATTCCAAAAGTATCAAACACAAAAAAATGCTTACCGAAGAAACAAAATGTATCATGCTAGGCACCCTCCTCCCGCCCTGTGGTGCAGCTCATGTCCCTTTCTCCAAAAATGTTTTCAATGGGACCGTAATGTTGCAACCACGCACAAGTTGATCTGCTGTGAGGAAAAAACGAGTTAGTACATTTCAAACATGAAAAATATCATTTTTAAATCAACATGAAAAATCAAAATCCAAAAGTATCAAACACAAAAATATGCTTACCGAAGAAACAAAATGTATCGTGCTAGGCACCCTCCTCCCGCCCTGTGGTGAAACTGATGTCCCTCTTTCCAAAAATGTGCTCAATGGGACCGTAATGTTAGAACCACACACAAGCTGACCTGCTGTGAAGAAAAAACGAGCTAGTACATTTCAAACATGAAAATGGTCGTTTTAACATCAACATGAAAAACCAAAATTCCAAAAGTATCAAACACAAAAAAATGCCTGCCGAAGAAACAAAATGTATCGTGCTAGGCACTCTCCTTCCGCCCTGTGGTGCAGCTCATGTCCCTTTCTCCAAAAATGTACTCAATGGGACCGTAATGTTGCAACCACACACTAGTTGACCTGCTGTGAGGAAAAAACGAGTTAGTACATTTCAAACATGAAAAAGGTCATTTTTAAATCAACATGAAAAACCAAAATTCCAAAAGTATCAAACACAAAAAAATTGCTTACCGAAGAACAAAAATGTATCGTGCTAGATACCCTCCTCCCGCCCTGTGGTGCAACTTATGTCACTTTCTCCAAAAGTGTACTCAATAGGACCGTAATGTTGCAACCACACACAAGTTGACCTGCTGTGAGGAAAAAACAAGTTAGTACATTTCAAACATGAAAAAGGTCGTTTTAAAATCAACTGAAAAACCAAAATTCCAAAAGTATCAAACACAAAACATTCTTACCGAAGAAACAAAATGTATCGTGCTAGGCACCCTCCTCCCGCCCTGTGGTGCAGCTCCTGTCCCTTTCTCCAAAAATGAACTCCATGGGATCGTAATGTTGCAACCACACACAAGGTGATGTGCTGTGAGGAAAAAACGAGTTAGTACATTTGAAACATGCAAAAGTTCATTTTTAAATCAACATGAAAAATCAAAATCCAAAAGTATCAAACAGTAAAAAATGCCTACCGAAGAAACAAAAAGTATCGTGCTAGATACCCTCCTCCCGCCCTGCGGTGCAACTTATGTCACTTTCTCCAAAAATGTACTCAATAGGACCGTAATGTTGCAACCACACACAAGTTGACCTGCTGTGAGGAAAAAACAAGTTAGTACATTTCAAACATGAAAAAGGTCGTTTTAAAATCAACTGAAAAACCAAAATTCCAAAAGTATCAAACACAAAAAATTCTTACCGAAGAAAGAAAATGTATCGTGCTAGGCACCCTCCTCCCGCCCTGTGGTGCAGCTCCTGTCCCTTTCTCCAAAAATGAACTCCATGGGATCGTAATGTTGCAACCACACACAAGGTGATGTGCTGTGAGGAAAAAACGCGTTAGTACATTTGAAACATGCAAAAGTTCATTTTTAAATCAACATGAAAAATCAAAATCCAAAAGTATCAAACAGTAAAAAATGCCTACCGTAGAAACAAAAAGTATCGTGCTAGGTACTCTGCTCCCGCCCTGTGTTGCAGCTGATGTCCCTTTCTCCAAAAATGTACTCAATGGGACCGTAATGTTGCAACCACACACAAATTGACCTGCTGCGAGGAAAAAACGAGTTAGTACATTTCAAACATGAAAAAGGTCATTTTTAAATCAACATGAAAAACCAAAATTCCAAAAGAATCAAACACAAAAAAATGCTTACTGAAGAAAGAAAATGTATCGTGCTAGGCACCCTCCTCCCGCCCTGTGGTGCAGCTGATGTCCCTTTCTCCAAAAATGTACTCAATAGGACCGTAATGTTGCAACCACACACAAGTTGACCTGCGGTGAGGAAAAAACGAGTTAGTACATTTCAAACATGCAAAAGTTCATTATTAAATCAACATGAAAAACCAAAATACAAAAGTATCAAACACAAAAAAATGCTTACCGAAGAAACAAAATGTATCGTGCTAGGCACCCTCCTCCCGCCTTGTGGTGCAACTGATGTCCCTCTCTCCAAAAATGTACTCAATGGGACTGTAATGTTGCAACCACACACAAGCTGACGTGCTGTGATGAAAAAAGGAGTTAGTACATTTCAAACATGAAAAAGGTCATTTTAAAATCAACATGAAAAACCAAAATTCCAAAAGTATCAAACACAAGAAAATGCATACCGAAGAAAAAAAATGTATCGTGCTAGATACTCTCCTCCCGCCCTGTGGTGCAACTTATGTCCCTTTCTCCAAAAATGTACTCAATAGGACCGTAATGTTGCAACCACACACAGGTTGACCTGCTGTGAGGAAAAAACAAGTTATTACATTTCAAACATGAAAAAGGTCATTTTAAAATCAACATGAAAAACCAAAATTGGAAAAGTATCAAACACAAAAAAATGCTTACCGAAGAAACGAAATGTATCGTGCTAGGCACCCTCCTCCCGCCCTGTTGTGCAACTGTTGTCCCTCTTTCCAAAAATGTACTCAATGGGACCGTAATGTTGCAACCACACACAAGCTGACCTGCTGTGAGGAAAAAACGAGTTAGTACATTTCAAACATGAAAAAGGTCATTTTTAAATCAACATGAAAAACCAAAATTCCAAAAGTATCAAACACAAAAAAATGCTTACCGAAGAAACCAAATGTATCGTGCTAGGCACCCTCCTCCCGCCCTGTGGTGCAACTTATGTCCCTCTCTCCAAAAATGTACTCAATGGGACCGTAATGTTGCAACCACACACAAGTTGACCTGCTGTGAGGAAAAAACGAGTTAGTACATTTCAAACATGAAAAAGTTCATTATTAAATCAACATGAAGAACCAAAATACAAAAGTATCAAACACAAAAAAATGCTTACCGAAGAAACAAAATGTATCGTGCTAGGCACCCTCCTCCCGCCTTGTGGTGGAACTGATGTCCCTCTCTCCAAAAATGTACTCAATGGGACTGTAATGTTGCAACCACACACAAGCTGACGTGCTGTGATGAAAAAAGGAGTTAGTACATTTCAAACATGAAAAAGGTCGTTTTAAAATCAACATGAAAAACCAAAATTCCAAAAGTATCAAACAAAAAAAAATGATTACCGAAGAAACAAAATGTATCGTGCTAGGCACCCTCCTCCCGCCCTGTGTTGCAACTTATGTCCCTTTCTCCAAAAATGTACTCAATAGGACCGTAATGTTGCAACCACACACAAGTTGACCTGCTGTGAGGAAAAAACGAGTTAGTACATTTCAAACATGAAAAAGGTCATTTTTAAATCAACATGAAAAACCAAAATACCAAAAGTATCAAACACAAAAAAATGCTTACCGAAGAAACAAAATGTATCGTGCTAGGCATCCCCCTCCCGCCCTGTGGTGCAGATGATGTCCCTTTCTCCAAAAATGTACTCAATGGGACTGTAATGTTGCAACCACACACAAGTTGACCTGCGGTGAGGAAAAACGAGTTAGTACATTTCAAAGATGAAAAAGGTCATTTTTAAATCAACATGAAAAACCAAAATTCCAAAAGTATCAAACAGAAAAAAATGCTTACCGAAGAAAAAGAATGTATCGTGCTAGATACCCTCCTCCCGCCCTGTGGTGCAACTAATGTCCCTTTCTCCAAAAATGTACTCAATAGGACCGTAATGTTGCAACCACACACAAGTTGACCTGCTGTGAGGAAAAAACAAGTTATTACATTTCAAACATGAAAAAGGTAATTTTTAAATCAACATGAAAAACCAAAATTCCAAAAGTATCAAACACAAAAAAATGCTTACCGAAGAAAGAAAATGTATCGTGCTAGATACCCTCCTCCCGCCCTGTGGTGCAGCTTATGTCCCTTTCTCCAAAAATGTACTCAATAGGACCGTAATGTTGCAACCCCACACAAGTTGACCTGCTGTGAGGAAAAAACGAGTTAGTACATTTCAAACATGAAAAAGGTCATTTTTAAATCAACATGAAAAACCAAAATTCCAAAAGTATCAGACACAAAAAAATTGCTTACCGAAGAAAAAAAATGTATCGTGCTGCATACCCTCCTCCCGGCCTGTGGTGCAACTTATGTCCCTTTTCCAAAAATTTATTCAATAGGACCGTAATGTTGCAACCACATACAAGTTGACCTGCTGTGAGGAAAAAACAAGTTAGTACATTTCAAACATGAAAAAGGTCATTTTTAAATCAACATGAAGAACCAAAATTCCAAAAGTGTCAAACACAAAGAATGCTTACCGAAGAAAAAAAAAGTATCGTGCCAGATACCCTCCTCCCGACCTGTTGTGCAACTTATGTCCCTTTCTCCAAAAATGTACTCAATTGGACCGTAATGTTGGAACCACACACAAGTTGACCTGCTGTGAGGAAAAAACGAGTTAGTACATTTCAAACATGAAAAAGGTCATTTTTAAATCAACATGAAAAACCAAAATTCCAAAAGTATCAAACACAAGAAAATGCATACCGAAGAAAAAAAATGTATCGTGCTAGATACTCTCCTCCCGCCCTGTGGTGCAACTTATGTCCCTTTCTCCAAAAATGTACTCAATAGGACCGTAATGTTGCAACCACACACAAGTTGACCTGCTGTGAGGAAAAAACAAGTTATTACATTTCAAACATGAAAAAGGTCATTTTTAAATCAACATGAAAAACCAAAATACAAAAGTATCAAACACAAAAAAATGCTTACCGAAGAAACAAAATGTATCGTGCTAGGCACCCTCCTCCCGCCCTGTGGTGCAGCTGATGTCCCTTTCTCCAAAAATGTACTCAATGGGACCGTAATGTTGCAACCACACACAACTTGACCTGCGGTGAGGAAAAACGAGTTAGTACATTTCAAACATGCAAAAGTTCATTTTTAAATCAACATGAAAAACCAAAACACAAAAGTATCAAACACAAAAAAATGCTTACCGAAGAAACAAAATGTATCGTGCTAGGCACCCTCCTCCCGCCCTGTTGTGCAACTGTTGTCCCTCTTTCCAAAAATGTACTCAATGGGACCGTAATGTTGCAACCACACACAAGCTGACCTGCTGTGAGGAAAAAACGAGTTAGTACATTTCAAACACGAAAAAGGTCGTTTTAAAGTCAACATGAAAAACCAAAATTCCAAAAGTATCAAACACAAAAAAATGCTTACCGAAGAAACCAAATGTATCGTGCTAGGCACCCTCCTCCCGCCCTGTGGTGCAACTTATGTCCCTCTCTCCAAAAATGTACTCAGTGGGACCGTAATGTTGCAACCACACACAAGTTGACCTGCTGTGAGGAAAAAACGAGTTAGTACATTTCAAACATGAAAAAGGTCGTTTTAAAATCAACTGAAAAACCAAAATTCCAAAAGTATCAAACACAAAAAAATGCTTACCGAACAATCTAAATGTATCATGTTAGGCACACTCCTCACGCCCTGTGGTGCAGCTGATGTCACTTTCTCCAAAAATGTACTCAATGGGACCGTAATGTTGCAACCACACACAAGTTGACCTGCGGTGAGGAAAAAACGAGTTAGTATATTTCAAACATGCAAAAGTTCGTTATTAAATCAACATGAAAAACCAAATTACAAAAGTATCAAACACAAAAAAATGCTTAACGAAGAAACAAAATGTATCGTGCCAGGCACCCTCCTACTGCCCTGTGGTGCAACAGTTGTCCATCTTTCCAAAAATGTACTCAATGGGACCGTAATGTTGCAACCACACACAAGCTGACCTGCTTTGAGGAAAAAACGAGTTAGTACATTTCAAACATTAAAAAGGTCGTTTTAAAATCAACATGAAAAACCAAAATTCCAAAAGTATCAAACACAAAAAAATGATTACCGAAGAAACAAAATGTATCATGCTAGGCACCCTCCTCCCGCCCTGTGGTGCAGCTCATGTCCCTTTCTCCAAAAATGTTTTCAATGGGACCGTAATGTTGCAACCACACACAAGTTGATCTGCTGTGAGGAAAAAACGAGTTAGTACATTTCAAACATGTAAAATATCATTTTTAAATCAACATGAAAAATCAAAATCCAAAAGTAACAAACACCAAAATATGCTTACCGAAGAAGCAAAATGTATCGTGCTAGGCACCCTCCTCCCGCCCTGTGGTGAAACTGATGTCCCTCTTTCCAAAAATGTGCTCAATGGGACCGTAATGTTACAACCACACACAAGCTGACCTGCTGTGAAGAAAAAACGAGCTAGTACATTTCAAACATGAAAATGGTCGTTTTAAAATCAACATGAAAAACCAAAATTCCAAAAGTATCAAACACAAAAAAATGCCTGCCGAAGAAACAAAATGTATCGTGCTAGGCACTCTCCTTCCGCCCTGTGGTGCAGCTGATGTCCCTTTCTCCAAAAATGTACTCAATGGGACCGTAATGTTGCAACCACACACTAGTTGACCTGCTGTGAGGAAAAAACGAGTTAGTACATTTCAAACATGAAAAAGGTCATTTTTAAATCAACATGAAAAACCATAATTCCAAAAGTATCAAACACAAAAAAATTGCTTACCGAAGAAAGAAAATGTATCGTGCTAGATACCCTCCTCCCGCCCTATGGTGCAACTTATGTCACTTTCTCCAAAAATGTACTCAATAGGACCGTAATGTTGCAACCACACACAAGTTGACCTGCTGTGAGGAAAAAACAAGTTAGTACATTTCAAACATGAAAAAGGTCGTTTTAAAATCAACTGAAAAACCAAAATTCCAAAAGTATCAAACACAAAAAATTCTTACCGAAGAAACAAAATGTATCGTGCTAGGCACCCTCCTCCCGCCCTGTGGTGCAGCTCCTGTCCCTTTCTCCAAAAATGAACTCCATGGGATCGTAATGTTGCAACCACACACAAGGTGATGTGCTGTGAGGAAAAAACGAGTTAGTACATTTGAAACATGCAAAAGTTCATTTTTAAATCAACATGAAAAATCAAAATCCAAAAGTATCAAACAGTAAAAAATGCCTACCGAAGAAACAAAAAGTATCGTGCTAGATACCCTCCTCCCGCCCTGCGGTGCAACTTATGTCACTTTCTCCAAAAATGTACTCAATAGGACCGTAATGTTGCAACCACACACAAGTTGACCTGCTGTGAGGAAAAAACAAGTTAGTACATTTCAAACAGGAAAAAGGTCGTTTTAAAATCAACTGAAAAACCAAAATTCCAAAAGTATCAAACACAAAAAATTCTTACCGAAGAAACAAAATGTATCGTGCTAGGCACCCTCCTCCCGCCCTGTGGTGCTGCTCCTGTCCCTTTCTCCAAAAATGAACTCCATGGGATCGTAATGTTGCAACCACACACAAGGTGATGTGCTGTGAGGAAAAAACGAGTTAGTACATTTGAAACATGCAAAAGTTCATTTTTAAATCAACATGAAAAATCAAAATCCAAAAGTATCAAACAGTAAAAAAAGCCTACCGAAGAAACAAAAAGTATCGTGCTAGGTACTCTGCTCCAGCCCTGTGTTGCAGCTGATGTCCCTTTCTCCAAAAATGTACTCAATGGGGCCGTAATGTTGCAACCACACACAAATTGACCTGCTGTGAGGAAAAAACGAGTTAGTACATTTCAAACATGAAAAAGGTCGTTTTAAAATCAACATGAAAAACCAAAATTCCAAAAGTATCAAACACAAAAAAATGATTACCGAAGAAACAAAATGTATCGTGCTAGGCACCCTCCTCCCGCCCTGTGTTGCAACTTATGTCCCTTTCTCCAAAAATGTACTCAATAGGACCGTAATGTTGCAACCACACACAAGTTGACCTGCTGTGAGGAAAAAACGAGTTAGAACATTTCAAACATGAAAAAGGTCATTTTTAAATCAACATGAAAAACCAAAATTCCAAAAGTATCAAACACAAAAATATGCTTACCGAAGAAAAAAAATGTATCGTGCTACATACCCTCCTCCCGCCCTGTGGTGCAGCTTATGTCCCTTTCTCCAAAAATGTACTCAATAGGACCGTAATGTTGCAACCCCACACAAGTTGACCTGCTGTGAGGAAAAAACGAGTTAGTATATTTCAAACATGAAAAAGGTCATTATTAAATCAACATGAAATACAAAAATTCCAAAAGTACCAATCACAAAAAAATGCTTACCGAAGAAAAAAAATATATCGTGCTAGATACCCTCCTCCTGCCCTGTGGTGCAACTTATGTCACTTTCTCCAAAAATGTACTCAATAGGACCGTAATGTTGCAACCACACACAAGTTGACCTGCTGTGAGGAAAAAACGAGTTAGTACATTTCAAACATGAAAAAGGTCACTTATAAATCAACATGAAAAACCAAAATTCCAAAAGTATCAAACACAAAAAAATGCTTACCGAAGAAACAAAATGCATCGTGCTAGGCACCCTCCTCCCGCCCTGTGGTGCAGCTGATGTCCCTTTCTCCAAAAATGTACTCAATGGGACCGTAATGTTGCAACCACACATAAGTTGACCTGCTGTGAGTAAGAAACGAGTTAGTGCATTTCAAACATGAAAAAGGTCATTTTAAAATCTACATGAAAAACCAAAATTCCAAAAGTATCAAACACAAAAAAATGCTTACCGAAGAAACAAAATGTATCGTGCTAGGCATTCTCCTCCCGGCCTGTGGTGCAACTGATGCCCCTTCCTCCAAAAATGTACTCAATGGGACCGTAATATTGCAAACACACACAAGTTGATCTGCTGTGAGGAAAAAACGAAATAGTACATTTCAAACATGAAAAAGGTCATTCTTAAATCAACATCAAAAACCAAAATTTTAAAGTATCAAACACAAAGAAATGCTTACCGAAGAAACAAAATTTATCGTGCTAGGCACCCTCCTCCCGCCCTGTGGTGCAACTGATGTCCCTCTCTCCAAAAATGTACTCAATGTCACCGTAATGTTGCAACCACACAGAAGCTGACCTGCTGTGAGGAAAAAACGAATTTTTACATTTCAAATATGAAAAACTTCATTTTAATATCAACATGAAAAATCAAACTTCCAAAAGTATGAAACACAAAAAAATGCTTACCGAAGAAACAAAACGTATCGTGCTAGGCACCCTCCTCCCGCCCTGTGGTGCAGCCGATGTCACTCGCTCAAAAAGTGTACGCAATGCGACTGTAATGTTGCAACCACACACAAGTTGACCTGCTGTGAGGAAAAAACGAGTTAGTAAATTTCAAACATGAAAAAGGTCACTTATAAATCAACATGAAAAACCAAAATTCCAAAAGTATCAAACACAAAAAAATGCTTACCGAAGAAACAAAATGCATCGTGCTAGGCACCCTCGACCCGCCCAGTGGTGCAGCTGATGACCCTTTCTCCAAAAATGTACTCAATGGGACCGTAATGTTGCAACCACACACAAGTTGACCTGCTGTGAGGAAAAAACGAGTTAGTACATTTCAAACAAGAAAAAGGTCATTTTAAAATCAACTTGAAAAACCAAAACTCCAAAAGTATCAAACACAAAAAAATGCTTACCGTGGAAACAAAATGTATCGTGCTAGGCACCCTCCTCCCGCCCTGAGGTGCAACTGATTTGCCTTTCTCCAAAAATGTACTCAATGGGACCGTAATGTTGTAACCGCACACAAGTTGACCTGCTGTGAGGAAAAACAGAGTTAGTACATTTCAAACATGCAAAAGGTCATTTTAAAATCAACATGAAAAACCAGAATTCCAAAAGTATCAAACACAAAAAAATGCTTACCGAAGAAACAAAATGTATCGTGCTAGTCACCCACCTCCCGCCCTGTTGTGCAATTGATGTCCCTTTCTCCAAAAATGTACTCAATGGGACCGTAAAGTTGCAACCACACACAACTTGATCTGCTGTGAGGAAAAAACGAGTTAGTACATTTCAAACATGAAAAAGGTCACTTTTAAATCAACTGAAACCCCAAAATTCCAAAAGTATCAAACACAGAAAAATGATTACCGAAGAAACAAAATGTATTGTGCTCCGTACCCTCCTCCTGCCCTGTGGTGCAACTGATGTCCCTCTCTCGAAAAATGTACACTACGGGACCATAATATTGCAACCACACACAAGTTGACCTGCTGTGAGGAAAAAACGAGTTAGTACATTTCAAACATGATAAAGGTCATTTAAAACTCAACTTGAAAAACCAAAATTCTAAACGTATCAAACCCAAAAAAATTCTTACCGAAGAAAGGAAATGTATTGTGCTAGGAACCCTCCTCCCGCCCTGTGGTGCAACTTATGTCCCTTTCTCCAAAAATGTACTCAATGGGACCGTAATGTTGCAACCACACACAAGTTGACTTGCTGTGAGGAAAACACGAGTTAGTACATTTCAAACATGAAAAAGGTCATTCTAAATCAACATGAAAAACCAAAATTCCAAAAGTATCAAACACAAAAAAATGCTTACCGAAGATACTAAATGTATCATGCTAGGCACCCTCCTCCTGCCCTGTGGTGCAGCTGATGTCACTTTCTCCAAAAATGTACTCAATGGGACCGTAATGTTGCAACCACACACAAGTTGACCTTCTGTGAGGAAAAAACGAGTTAATACATTTCAAACATGAAAAAGGTCATTTTAAAATCAACATGAAAAACCAAAATTCCAAAAGTATCAAACACAAAAAAATGCTTACCGAAGAAAAAAAATGTTTCGTGCTAGGCACCCTTCTCCCGCCCTGTGGTGCAACTGATGTCCCTTTCTCCAAAAATGTACTCAATGGGACCGTAATGTTGCAACCACACAGAAGTTGACCTGCTGTGAGGAGAAAACGAGTTAACACATTTCAAACTTGAAAAAAGTCATTTTAAAAACAACATGACAAACGAAAATTCCAAAAGTATCAAACAGAAAAAAATGCTTACCGAAGAAATAAAATGTATCGTGCTAGGCACCCTCCAGCCGCCCCGTGGTGCAACTGATGTCCCTCTCCCCAAAAATGTACTCAATGGGACCGTAATGTTGCAACCACACACAAGTTGACCTGCTGTGAGGAAAAAACGAGTTAGTACATTTCAAACATGAAAAAGGTCATTTTAAAATCAACATGTAAAACCAAAATACCAAAACAATCAAACACAAGAAAATGCTTACCGAAGAAAGAAAATGTATAGTGCTAGGCACCCTCCTCCCGCCCTGTGGTGCAACTAATGTCCCTTTCTCCAAAAATGTACTCAATGGGAACGTAATGTTGCAACCACACACAAGTTGACCTGCTGTGAAGAAAAAACGGGTTAGTACATTTCGAACATGCAAAAGTTCCTTTTTAAAATCAACATAAAAACCAAAATACCAAAACAATCAAACACAAGAAAATGCTTACCGAAGAAAGAAAATGTATAGTGCTAGGCACCCTTCTCCCACCCTGTGGTGCAACTAATGTCCCTTTCTCCAAAAATGTACTCAATGGGAACGTAATGTTGCAACCACACACAAGTTGACCTGCTGTGAGGAAGAAACGAGTTAGTACATTTCAAACATGCAAAAGGTCATTTTTAAATCAACATGAAAAACGTATTCTAAAAGTATCAAGGACTAAAAAATGCTTACTGAAGAAAGAAAATGTATCGTGCTAGGCACCCTCCTCCCCCCTGTGGTGCAACAGATGTCCCTTTCTCCAAAAATGAACTCAATGGGACCGTTATGTTGCAACCACACACAAGTTGACCTGCTGTGAGGAATAAACGTGTTTGTACATTTCAAACATGAAAAAGGTCATTTTTAAATCAACATGAAAGACCAAAATTCCAAAAGTATCAAACACAAAAAAATGCTTACCGAAGAAAGAAAATGTATCGTGCTAGGCACCCTCCTCCCACCCTGTGGTGCAGCTGATGTCCCTTTCTCCAAAAATGTACTCAATGGGACCGTAATGTTGCAACCACACACAAGTTGACCTGCTGTGAGGAAAAAACGAGTTAGTACGTTTGAAACATGAAAAAGGTCATTTTTAAATCAACATTAAAAACAAAAATTCCAAAAGTATCAAACAGAAAAAAATGCTTACCGAAGAAACAAAAGGTATCGTGCTAGGCACCCTCCTCCCGCCCTGTGATGCAGCTTATGTCCCTTTCTCCAAAAATGTACTCAATGGGACCGTAATGTTGCTACCACACACAAGTTGACCTGCAGTGAGGAAAAAACGAGTTAGTAAATTTCAAACATGAAAAAGGTCACTTATAAATCAACATGAAAAACCAAAATTCCAAAAGTATCAAACACAAAATAATGCTTACCGAAGAAACAAAATGCATCGTGCTAGGCACCCTCCTCCTGCCCAGTGGAGCAGCTGATGACCCTTTCTCCAAAAATGTACTCAATGGGACCGTAATGTTGCAACCACACACAAGTTGACCTGCTGTGAGGAAGAAACGAGTTAGTACATTTCAAACATGCAAAAGGTCATTTTTAAATCAACATGAAAAACGTATTCTAAAAGTATCAAGGACTAAAAAATGCTTACTGAAGAAAGAAAATGTATCGTGCTAGGCACCCTCCTCCCTCCCTGTGGTGCAACAGAGGTCCCTTTCTCCAACAATGGACTCAAAGGGACTGTAATATTGCAACCACACACAAGTAGACCTGCTGTGAGGAAAAATCGAGTTAGTACATTTCAAACATGAAAAAGGTCAATTTCAAATCAACATGAAAAACCAAAATTCCAAAAGTATCAAACACAAGGAAATGCTTACCGAACAAAAAAATGTATCGTGCTAGGCACCCTCCTCCCGCCCTGTGGTGCAACAGATGTCCCTTTCTCCAAAAATGTACTCTATTGGACCGTAATGTTGC
The DNA here is from genome assembly GCF_023864275.1 of Schistocerca cancellata. Taxonomy (NCBI): domain Eukaryota; kingdom Metazoa; phylum Arthropoda; class Insecta; order Orthoptera; family Acrididae; genus Schistocerca; species Schistocerca cancellata. Next base: position 616,460,958 of record NC_064633.1, on the reverse strand, counting down.
AACCACACACAAGTTGACCTGCTGTGAGGAAAAAACGAGTTAGTACATTTCAAACATGCAAAAGTTCCTTTTTAAAATCAACATGAAAAACCAAAATTCCAAAAGTATCAAACACAAAAAAATTGCCTACCGGAAAAAAGAAAATGTATCGTGCTAGGCACCCCCCTCCCGCCCTGAGGTGCAACTGACGTCCCTTTCTCCAAAAATGTACTCAATGGGGCCGTAATGTTGCAACCATACACAAGTTGACCTGCTGTGAGGAAAAAACGAGTTAGTACATTTCAAACATGAAAAAGGTCATTTTAAAATCAACATGAAAAACGAAAATACCAAAACTATCAAACACCAGAAAATGCTTACCGAAGAAAGAAAATGTATCGTGCTAGGCACCCTCCTCCCGCCTTGTGGTGCAAACGATGTCCCTTTCTCCAAAAATGTACTCAATGGGACCGTAATGTTGCAACCACACACAAGTTGACCTGCTGTAAGGAAAAAACGAGTTAGTACATTTCAAACATGCAAAAGTTCCTTTTTAAAATCAATATGAAAAACCAAATTTCCAAAAGTACCAAACACAAAAAAATTGCTTACCGAAAAGGAAAATGTATCGTGCTAGGCACCCTCGTCCCGCCCCGAGGTGCAACTGACGTCCCTTTCTCCAAAAATGTACTTAATGGGACCGTAATGTTGCAACCAAACACAAGTTAACCTGCTGTGAGGAAAAAACGAGTTAGTACATTTCAAAGATGAAAAGGGCCATTTTCAAATCAACATGAAAAACCAAAATTCCAAAAGTATGAAACACAAAAAAATGCTTACCGAAGAAAGAAAATGTATCGTGCTAGGCACCCTCCTTTCGCCCTGTGGTGCAACTGATGTCCCATTCTCCAAAAATGAACTCAATGGGACTGTAATGTTGCAACCACACACAAGTTGACCTGCTGTGAGGAAAAAACGAGTTAGTAAATTTCAAACATGAAAAAGGTCACTTATAAATCAACATGAAAAACCAAAATTACAAAAGTATCAAACACAAAAAAATGCTTACCGAAGAAACAAAATGCATCGTGCTAGGCACCCTCGACCCGCCCAGTGGTGCAGCTGATGACCCTTTCTCCAAAAATGTACTCAATGGGACCGTAATGTTGCAACCACACACAAGTTGACCTGCTGTGAGGAAAAAACGAGTTAGTACATTTCAAACAAGAAAAAGGTCATTTTAAAATCAACTTGAAAAACCAAAACTCCAAAAGTATCAAACACAAAAAAATGCTTACCGTGGAAACAAAATGTATCGTGCTAGGCACCCTCCTCCCGCCCTGAGGTGCAACTGATTTGCCTTTCTCCAAAAATGTACTCAATGGGACCGTAATGTTGTAACCGCACACAAGTTGACCTGCTGTGAGGAAAAACAGAGTTAGTACATTTCAAACATGCAAAAGGTCATTTTAAAATCAACATGAAAAACCAGAATTCCAAAAGTATCAAACACAAAAAAATGCTTACCGAAGAAACAAAATGTATCGTGCTAGTCACCCACCTCCCGCCCTGTTGTGCAATTGATGTCCCTTTCTCCAAAAATGTACTCAATGGGACCGTAAAGTTGCAACCACACACAACTTGATCTGCTGTGAGGAAAAAACGAGTTAGTACATTTCAAACATGAAAAAGGTCACTTTTAAATCAACTGAAACCCCAAAATTCCAAAAGTATCAAACACAGAAAAATGATTACCGAAGAAACAAAATGTATTGTGCTCCGTACCCTCCTCCTGCCCTGTGGTGCAACTGATGTCCCTCTCTCGAAAAATGTACACTACGGGACCATAATATTGCAACCACACACAAGTTGACCTGCTGTGAGGAAAAAACGAGTTAGTACATTTCAAACATGATAAAGGTCATTTAAAACTCAACATGAAAAACCAAAATTCTAAACGTATCAAACCCAAAAAAATTCTTACCGAAGAAAGGAAATGTATCGTGCTAGGAACCCTCCTCCCGCCCTGTGGTGCAACTTATGTCCCTTTCTCCAAAAATGTACTCAATGGGACCGTAATGTTGCAACCACACACAAGTTGACTTGCTGTGAGGAAAACACGAGTTAGTACATTTCAAACATGAAAAAGGTCATTCTAAATCAACATGAAAAACCAAAATTCCAAAAGTATCAAACACAAAAAAATGCTTACCGAAGATACTAAATGTATCATGCTAGGCACCCTCCTCCCGCCCTGTGGTGCAGCTGATGTCACTTTCTCCAAAAATGTACTCAATGGGACCGTAATGTTGCAACCACACACAAGTTGACCTTCTGTGAGGAAAAAACGAGTTAATACATTTCAAACATGAAAAAGGTCATTTTAAAATCAACATGAAAAACCAAAATTCCAAAAGTATCAAACACAAAAAAATGCTTACCGAAGAAAAAAAATGTTTCGTGCTAGGCACCCTTCTCCCGCCCTGTGGTGCAACTGATGTCCCTTTCTCCAAAAATGTACTCAATGGGACCGTAATGTTGCAACCACACAGAAGTTGACCTGCTGTGAGGAGAAAACGAGTTAACACATTTCAAACTTGAAAAAAGTCATTTTAAAAACAACATGACAAACGAAAATTCCAAAAGTATCAAACAGAAAAAAATGCTTACCGAAGAAATAAAATGTATCGTGCTAGGCACCCTCCAGCCGCCCCGTGGTGCAACTGATGTCCCTCTCCCCAAAAATGTACTCAATGGGACCGTAATGTTGCAACCACACACAAGTTGACCTGCTGTGAGGAAAAAACGAGTTAGTACATTTCAAACATGAAAAAGGTCATTTTAAAATCAACATGTAAAACCAAAATACCAAAACAATCAAACACAAGAAAATGCTTACCGAAGAAAGAAAATGTATAGTGCTAGGCACCCTCCTCCCGCCCTGTGGTGCAACTAATGTCCCTTTCTCCAAAAATGTACTCAATGGGAACGTAATGTTGCAACCACACACAAGTTGACCTGCTGTGAAGAAAAAACGGGTTAGTACATTTCGAACATGCAAAAGTTCCTTTTTAAAATCAACATAAAAACCAAAATACCAAAACAATCAAACACAAGAAAATGCTTACCGAAGAAAGAAAATGTATAGTGCTAGGCACCCTTCTCCCACCCTGTGGTGCAACTAATGTCCCTTTCTCCAAAAATGTACTCAATGGGAACGTAATGTTGCAACCACACACAAGTTGACCTGCTGTGAAGAAAAAACGGGTTAATACATTGCAAACATGAAAGAGGTCATTTTAAAATCAACATGAAAAACCAAGATTCCAAAAGTATCAGACACAAAAAAATGCTTACTGATGAAAGAAAATGTATCGTGCTAGGCACCCTCCTCCCCCCTGTGGTGCAACAGATGTCCCTTTCTCCAAAAATGAACTCAATGGGACCGTTATGTTGCAACCACACACAAGTTGACCTGCTGTGAGGAATAAACGTGTTTGTACATTTCAAACATGAAAAAGGTCATTTTTAAATCAACATGAAAGACCAAAATTCCAAAAGTATCAAACACAAAAAAATGCTTACCGAAGAAAGAAAATGTATCGTGCTAGGCACCCTCCTCCCACCCTGTGGTGCAGCTGATGTCCCTTTCTCCAAAAATGTACTCAATGGGACCGTAATGTTGCAACCACACACAAGTTGACCTGCTGTGAGGAAAAAACGAGTTAGTACGTTTGAAACATGAAAAAGGTCATTTTTAAATCAACATTAAAAACAAAAATTCCAAAAGTATCAAACAGAAAAAAATGCTTACCGAAGAAACAAAAGGTATCGTGCTAGGCACCCTCCTCACGCCCTGTGATGCAGCTTATGTCCCTTTCTCCAAAAATGTACTCAATGGGACCGTAATGTTGCTACCACACACAAGTTGACCTGCAGTGAGGAAAAAACGAGTTAGTAAATTTCAAACATGAAAAAGGTCACTTATAAATCAACATGAAAAACCAAAATTCCAAAAGTATCAAACACAAAATAATGCTTACCGAAGAAACAAAATGCATCGTGCTAGGCACCCTCCTCCTGCCCAGTGGAGCAGCTGATGACCCTTTCTCCAAAAATGTACTCAATGGGACCGTAATGTTGCAACCACACACAAGTTGACCTGCTGTGAGGAAGAAACGAGTTAGTACATTTCAAACATGCAAAAGGTCATTTTTAAATCAACATGAAAAACGTATTCTAAAAGTATCAAGGACTAAAAAATGCTTACTGAAGAAAGAAAATGTATCGTGCTAGGCACCCTCCTCCCTCCCTGTGGTGCAACAGAGGTCCCTTTCTCCAACAATGGACTCAAAGGGACTGTAATATTGCAACCACACACAAGTAGACCTGCTGTGAGGAAAAATCGAGTTAGTACATTTCAAACATGAAAAAGGTCAATTTCAAATCAACATGAAAAACCAAAATTCCAAAAGTATCAAACACAAGGAAATGCTTACCGAACAAAAAAATGTATCGTGCTAGGCACCCTCCTCCCGCCCTGTGGTGCAACAGATGTCCCTTTCTCCAAAAATGTACTCTATTGGACCGTAATGTTGCAACCACACACAAGTTGACCTGCTGTGAGGAAAAAACGAGTTAGTACATTTCAAACATGCAAAAGTTCCTTTTTAAAATCAACATGAAAAACCAAAATTCCAAAAGTATCAAACACAAAAAAATTGCCTACCGGAAAAAAGAAAATGTATCGTGCTAGGCACCCCCCTCCCGCCCTGAGGTGCAACTGACGTCCCTTTCTCCAAAAATGTACTCAATGGGGCCGTAATGTTGCAACCATACACAAGTTGACCTGCTGTGAGGAAAAAACGAGTTAGTACATTTCAAACATGAAAAAGGTCATTTTAAAATCAACATGAAAAACGAAAATACCAAAACTATCAAACACCAGAAAATGCTTACCGAAGAAAGAAAATGTATCGTGCTAGGCACCCTCCTCCCGCCTTGTGGTGCAAACGATGTCCCTTTCTCCAAAAATGTACTCAATGGGACCGTAATGTTGCAACCACACACAAGTTGACCTGCTGTAAGGAAAAAACGAGTTAGTACATTTCAAACATGCAAAAGTTCCTTTTTAAAATCAATATGAAAAACCAAATTTCCAAAAGTACCAAACACAAAAAAATTGCTTACCGAAAAGGAAAATGTATCGTGCTAGGCACCCTCGTCCCGCCCCGAGGTGCAACTGACGTCCCTTTCTCCAAAAATGTACTTAATGGGACCGTAATGTTGCAACCAAACACAAGTTAACCTGCTGTGAGGAAAAAACGAGTTAGTACATTTCAAAGATGAAAAGGGCCATTTTCAAATCAACATGAAAAACCAAAATTCCAAAAGTATGAAACACAAAAAAATGCTTACCGAAGAAAGAAAATGTATCGTGCTAGGCACCCTCCTTTCGCCCTGTGGTGCAACTGATGTCCCATTCTCCAAAAATGAACTCAATGGGACTGTAATGTTGCAACCACACACAAGTTGACCTGCTCTGAGGAAAAAACGAGTTGGTACATTTCAAACATGCAAAAGGTCATTTTAAAATCAACATGAAAAACCAAAATTCGAAAAGTATCAAACACAAAAAAATGCTTACCGAAGAAACAAAATGTATCGTGCTACTCTCCCTCCTCCTGATATGTAATGCAACTTATGTCCTTTTCTCCAAAAATGTACTCAATGGGACCGTAATGTTGTAACCACACACAAGTTGACCTTCTGTGAGGAAAAAACGTGTTAATACATTTCAAACGTGAAAAAGGTCATTTTAAAATCAACATGAAGAACAAGAATTCCAAAAGTATCAAACACAAAAAAATTGTTTACCGAAGAAAAAAAATGTATCGTGCTAGGCACCCTCCTCCCGCCCTGAGGTGCAACTGACGTCCCTTTCTCCAAATATGTACTCAATGGGACAGTATGTGCAACCACACACAAGTTGACCTGCTGTGAGGAAAAAACGAGTAAGTACATTTCAAACATGAAAAAGGTCATTTTAAAATCATCATGGAAAACCATAATACCAAAAGTATCAAACACAAGAAAATGCTTACCGAAGAAAGAAAAGGTATCGTGCTAGGCACCCTCCTCCCGCCCAGTGGTGCAACCGATGTCCCTTTCTCCAAAAATGTACTCAATGGGACCGTAATGTTGCAACCACACACAAGTTGACCTGTTGTGAGGAGAAAACGAGTTAGTACATTTCATACATGAAAAAGGTCATTTTAAAATCAACATGAATAACCAAAATTCCAAAAGCATCAAACACAAGAAAATGCTTACCGAAGAAAGAAAATGTATCATGCTAAGAACCCTCCTTCCGCCCTGTGGTGCAACTGATGTCCCTTTCTCCAAAAACATACTCAATGGGACCGTAATGTTGCAACCACACACAAGTTAATCTGTAGTGAGCCAAAAACGAGTTAATACATTTCAAACATGAAAAAGGTCATTTTAAAATCACCATGAATAACCAAAATTCCAAAAGTTTGAAACACAAAAAAATGCTTACTGAAGAAAGAAAATGTATCGTGCGAGGCACCATCCTCCCATCCTGTGGTGCAACAGATGTCCCATTCTCCAAAAATGAACTCAATGGGACCATAATGTTGCAACCACACACAAGTTGACCTGCTGTGAGGAAAAAACGAGTTAATACATTTCAAACATGCAAGAGATTATTTTAAAATCAACACGAAAAACCAAAATTCCAAAAGTATCAAACATCAAAAAATGCTTACCGAAGAAAGAAAATATATTGTGCTAGGCACCCTCCCCCCGCCCTCTGGTGGAACTGCCGTCACTTTCTCCAAAACTATACTCAATGGGACCGTAATGTTGTAGCCCCACACACGTTGACCTGCTGTGAGGAAAGAACGAGTTAGTACATTTCAAACATGCAAAAGGTCATTTTAAAATCAACATGAAAACCAAAATTCTGAAAGTATCAAACACAAAAATATGCTTACCGAAGAAAAAAATGTATCGTGCTAGGCACCCTCCTCCCGCCCTGTGGTGCAGCTTATGTCCCTCTCTCCAAAAGTGTACGCAATGGGACCGTAATGTTGCAACCACACACAAGTTGACCTGCTGTGAGGAAAAAACGAGTTAGTACATTTCAACAATGGAAAAGGTCACTTATAAATCAACATGAAAAACCAAAATTCCAAAAGTATCAAACAGATAAAAATGCTTACCGAAGAAACAAAATGTATTGTGCTAGGCACCCTCCTCCCGCCCTGTGGTGCAACTGATTTGCCTTTCTCGAAAAATGTACTCAATGGGACCGTAATGTTCCAACCACACACAAGTTGATCTGCTGTGAGGAAAAAACGAGTTAGCACATTTCAAACATAAAAAAGGTCATTTTTAAATCAAATGAAAAACCAAAATTCCAAAAGTATCAAACACAATAAAATGCTTACCGAAGGAACAAAATGTTTCGTGCTAGGCACCCTCCTCCCGCCCTGTGGTGCAGCCGACGTCCCTCTCTCAAAAAGTGTACGCAATGGGACCGTAATGTTGCAACCACACACAAGTTGACCTGCTGTGAGGAAAAAACGAGTTAGTATATTTCAAACATGCAAAAGGTCATTTTTAAATCAACATGAAAAACATATTCTAAAAGTATCAAAGACTAAAAAATGCTTACTGAAGAAAGAAAATGTATCATGCTAGGCACCCTCCTCCCGCCCTGTGGCGCAACTGATGTCCCTTTCTCCAAAAATGTACTCTATTGGACCGTAATGTTGCAACCACACACAAGATGACCTGCTGTGAGGAAAAAACCAGTTAGTACATTTCAAACATGCAAAAGTTCCTTTTTAAAATCAACATGAAAAACCAAAATTCCAAAAGTATCAAACACAAAAAAATTGCCTACCGGAAAAAAGAAAATGTATCGTGCTAGGCACCCCCCTACCGCCCTGAGGTGCAACTGACGTCCCTTTCTCCAAAAATGTACTCAATGGGACCGTAATGTTGCGACCACAAACAAGTTGACCTGCTGTGAGGAAAAAACGAGTTAGTACATTTCAAACATGAAAAAGGTCATTTTAAAATCAACATGAAAAACGAAAATACCAAAACTATCAAACACAAGAAAATGCTTACCGAAGAAAGAAAATGTATCGTGCTAGGCACCCTCCTCCCGCCCTGTGGTGCAACTGATGTCCCTTTCTCCAAAAATGTACTCAATGGGACCGTAATGTTGCAACCACACACAAGTTATTCTGCTGTCAGGAAAAATTGAGTTAGTACATTTCAAACATGCAAAACTTCCTTTTTAAAATCAATATGAAAAACCAAAATTTCAAAAGTACCAAACACAAAAAAATTGCTTACCGAAAAAAGAAAATGTATCGTGCTAGGCACCCTCGTCCCGCCCTGAAATGCAACTGACGTCCCTTTCTCCAAAAATGTACTTAATGGGACCGTAATGTTGCAACCAAACACAAGTTAACCTGCTGTGAGGAAAAAACGAGTTAGTACATTTCAAAGATGAAAAGGATCATTTTAAAATCAACATGAAAAACCAAAATACCAAAAATATCAAACACCAAAAAAATGCTTACCGAAGAAAGAAAATGTAACGTGCTTGGCACCCTCCTTTCGCCCTGTGGTGCAACTGATGTCCCTTTCTCCAAAAATGAACTCAATGGGACCGTAATGTTGCAACCACACACAAGTTGACCTGCTCTGAGGAAAAAAGGAGTTAGTACATTTCAAACATGCAAAAGGTCATTTTAAAATCACCATTGAAAACCAAAATTCCAAAAGTATCAAACACAAAAAAATGCTTACCGAACAAACAAAATGTATCGTGCTACTCTCCCTCCTCCTGATCTGTAATGCAACTTATGCCCTTTTCTCCAAAAATGTACTCAATGGGACCGTAATGCTGCAACCACACACAAGTAGACCTGCTGTGAGGAAAAAACGAGTTAGTACATTTCAAACATGAAAATTGTCATTTGAAAACCAACATGAAAAACAAAAATTCCAAAAGTAACAAAAAAAAAAAATGCTTACCGAAGAAAGAAAATGTATCGTGCTAGGCACCCTCCTCCCGCCCTGTGGTGCAACTGACGTTCCTTTCTACAAAAATGTACTCAATGGGACCGTAATGTTGTAACCACACACAAGTAGACCTGCTGTGAGGAAAAAAGAGTTAGTACATTTCAAACAGGAAAAAGATCATTTTAAAATCAACATGAGAAACGAAAATTCGAAAAGTATCAATCACAAAAAAATGCTTACCGAAGAAACGAAATGTATCGTGGTATGCACCCTCCTCCCGCCCTGTGGTGCAGCCGATGTCCCTCTCTCCAAAAATGAACTAAATGGGACTGTAATGTTACAACAACACACAAGTTGACCTGCTGTGAGGAAAAAACGATTTAGTACATTTCAAACATGCAAAATGTCACTTTAAAATCAACATGAAAAACCAAAATTCCAAAAGGATCAAACACAAAAAATGCTTACCGAAGAAAGAAAATGTATCGTGCTAGGCACCCTTCTCCCGCCCTGTGGTGCAACAGATTTCCTTTCTCCAAAAATGAACTCAATGGGACCGTAGTGTTGAAACCACACACAAGTTGACCTGCTGTGAGGAAAAAACGAGTTAGTACATTTCAAACTTGAAAAAGGTCATTTTAAAATCAATATGAAAAACCAAAATTCCAAAAGTATCAAACACAATAAAATGGTTAGCGAAAAAAAAAAAATGTATCGTGCTAGGCACCCTCCCCCCGCACTGTGGTGCAACTGATGTCCCTCTCTCCAAAAATGTACTCAATGTGACCGTAATGTTGCAACCACACACAAGTTGATCTGCTGTGAGGGAAAAACGAGTTAGTACATTTCAAACATGAAAAAGGTCATTTTAAAATCACCACGAAAAATCAAAATTCCAAAAGTAACAAACAAAAAAAATGCTTACCGAAGAAACAAAATGTATCGTGCTAAGCACCCTCCTCCGCACTGAGGTGCAACTGATGTCCCTTTCTCCAAAAATGTATAAATGGGTCCGTAATGTTGCAACCACACACAAGTTGACCTGCTGTGAGGAAAAAACGAGTTAGTACATTTCAAACATGAAAAAGGTCATATTAAAATCACCACGGAAAATCAAAATTCCAAAAGTATCAAACACAATAAAATGCTTAACGAAGAAAAAAATGTATCGTGCGAGGAACCCTCCCCCCGCCCTGTGGTGTAACTGATGTCCCTCTCTCCAAAAATGTACTCAATTGGACCATAACGTTGCAACCACACACAAGTTGACCTGCTGTGAGGAAAAAACGATTTAGTACAATTGAAACATGAAAGAGGTCATTTTAAATTTAACATGAAAAACCAAAATTCCAAAAGTATCAATCACAAAAAATTGCTTACCGAAGAAAAAAAATGTATCGTGCTAGGCACCCTCCCCCCGCACTGTGGTGCAACTGATGTCCCTCTCTCCAAAAATGTACTCAATGGGACCGTAATGTTGCAACCACACACAAGTTGATCTGCTGTGAGGGAAAAACGAGTTAGTACATTTCAAACATGAAAAAGGTCATTTTAAAATCACCACAAAAAATCAAAATTCCAAAAGTAACAAACAAAAAAAATGCTTACCGAAGAAACAAAATGTATCGTGCTAGGCACCCTCCCCCCGCACTGAGGTGCAACTGATGTCCCTCTCTCCAAAAATGTACTCAATGGGTCCGTAATGTTGCAACCACACACAAGCTGACCTGCAGTGAGGAAAAAACGAGTTAGTACATTTCAAACATGAAAAAGGTCATTTTAATAGATTATGAAAAACCAAAATTCCAAAAGTATCCATCACAAAAAAATGCTTACCGAAGAAACAAAATGTATCATGCTAGGCGCCCTCCTCCCACCCTGTGGTGCAACTGCTGTCCCTCTCCAAAAATGTACTCAATGGGACCGTAATTTTGCAAAAACACACAAGTTGACCTGCGGTGAGGAGAAAACGAGTTAGTACATTTCAAACATGCAAAAGTTCATTTTTAAATCAACATGAAAAACAAAAATCGAAAAGTATCAAACACAAAAAAATGCTACCGAAGAAACAAAATGTATCGTGCTAGGCACCCTACTCCCGCCCTGTGGTGCAACTGCTGTCCCTCTCTCCAAAAATGTACTCAATGGGACCGTAGCGTTGCAACCATACACAAGCTGACCTGCTGTGAGGAAAAAACGAGTTACTACATTTCAAACAAGAAAAAGGTCGTTTTAAAATCAACATAAAAAACCAAAATTCCAAAAGTATCAAACACAAAAAAATGCTTACTGAAGAAACAAAATGTATCGTGCTAGGCACCCTCCTCCCACCCTGTGGTGCAACTTATGTCCCTCTCTAAAAATGTACTCAATGGGACCGTAATGTTGCAACCACACACAAGTTGACCTACTGAGACGAAAAAACGAGTTAGTTCATTTCAAACATATAAAAGGTCATTTTAAAATCAACATGAAAAACCAAAATTCCAAAAGTATCAAACACAAAAAAATGCTTACCGAAGAAACAAAATGTATCGTGCTAAGCACCCTCCTCTCGCCCTGTGGTGAAACTTATGTCCCTTTCTCCAAAAATGTATTCAATTGGACTGTAATGTTGAAACCACACACAAGTTGACCTGCTGTGAGGAAAAAACGAGCTAGTACATTTCAAACATGAAAAAGGTCATTTTTAAATCAACATGAAAAACTAAAATACCAAAAGTATCAAACACAAAAAAATGCTTACCGAAGAAACAAAATGTATCGTGCTAGGCACCCTCCTCCCGCCCTGTGGTGCAGCTGATGTCCCTATCTCCAAAAATGTACTCAATGGGACCGTAATGTTGCAACCACACACAAGTTGATCTGCTGTGAGGGAAAACGAGTTAGTACATTTCAAACATGAAAAAGGTCATTTTAAAAACACCACGAAAAATCAACATTCCAAAAGTAACAAACAAAAAAAATGCTTACCGAAGAAACAAAATGTATCGTGCTAGGCACCCTCCCCCCGCACTGTGGTGCAACTGATGTCCCTCTCTCCAAAAATGTACTCAATGGGTCCGTACTGTTGCAACCACACACAAGTTGACCTGCTGTGAGGAAAAAACGAGTTAGTACATTTCAAACATGAAAAAGGTCATTTTAAAATCACCACGAAACATCAAAATTCCAAAAGTATCAAACACAATAAAATGCTTAACGAAGAAAAAAAATGTATCGTGCGAGGAACCCTCCCCCCGCCCTGTGGTGCAACTGATGTCCCTCTCTCCAAAAATGTACTCAATGGGACCGTAACGTTGCAACCACACACAAGCTGACCTGCTGTGAGGAAAAAACGAGTTAGTACATTTCAAACATGAAAAAGGTCGAATTAAAAACAACATGAAATGCCAAAATTCCAAAAGTATCAAACACAAAAAAATGCTTACCGAAGAAACAAAATGTATCGTGCTAGGCACCCTCCTCCCGCCCTGTTGTGCAGCTGATGTCCCTTTCTCCAAAAATGTACTCAATGGGTCCGTACTGTTGCAACCACACACAAGTTGACCTGCTGTGAGGAAAAAATGAGTTAGTACATTTCAAACATGAAAAAGGTCATTTTAAAATCACCACGAAACATCAAAATTCCAAAAGTATCAAACACAATAAAATGCTTAACGAAGAAAATAAATGTATCGTGCGAGGAACCCTCCCCCCGCCCTGTGGTGCAACTGATGTCCCTCTCTCCAAAAATGTACTCAATGGGACCGTAACGTTGCAACCACACACAAGCTGACCTGCTGTGAGGAAAAAACGAGTTAGTACATTTCAAACATGAAAAAGGTCGAATTAAAAACAACATGAAATGCCAAAATTCCAAAAGTATCAAACACAAAAAAATGCTTACCGAAGAAACAAAATGTATCGTGCTAGGCACCCTCCTCCCGCCCTGTTGTGCAGCTGATGTCCCTTTCTCCAAAAATGTACTCAATGGGACCGTAATGTTGCAACCACACACAAGTTGACCTGCTGTGAGGAAATAACGTGTTAGTACATTTCAAACATGAAAGAGGACATTTTAAAGTCAAAATGAAAAACCTAATTTCCAAACGTATCAAACACAAAAAAATGCTTACCGAGGAAACAAAATGTATCGTGCTAGGCACCCTCTTCCCTCCCTGTGGTGCAGCTGATGTCCCTCTCTCCAAATATGTACTCAATGGGACTGTAATGTTGCAACCACACACATGTTGACCTGATGTGAGGAAATAAAGAGTTAGTACATTTCAAACATGAAAAAGATCATTTTTATAATAGAAGGAAACATTCCACGAAGGAAAAATATACTTAAAAACAAAGATGATGTGACTTACCAAATGAAAGTGCTGGCAGGTCGACAGACACACAAACGAACACTAACATACACACAAAATCCATGCTTTCGCAACAAACTGTTGCCTCATCAGGAAGGAGGGAAGGAGAGGGAAAGACGAAAGGATGTGGGTTTTAAGGGAGAGGGTAAGGAGTCATTCCAGTCCCGGGAGTGGAAAGACTTACCTTAGGGGGAAAAAAGGACGGGTATACACTGGCACACACACACATATCCATCCACACATATACAGACACAAGCAGACATATTTAAAGACCCCCTAAAATAAGTTTTTCCCCCTAAGGTAAGTCTTTCCGCTCCCGGGACTGGAATGACTCCTTACCCTCTCCCTTAAAACCCACATCCTTTCGTGTTTCCCTCTCCTTCCCTCTTTCCTGATAAGGCAACAGTTTGTTGCGAAAGCTTGGATTTTGTGTGTATGTTTGTGTTCGTTTGTGTGTCTGTCGACCTGCCAGCACTTTCATTTGAAAGGTCATTTTTAAATCAACATGAAAAACCAAAATTCCAAAAGTATCAAACACAAAAAAATGCTTACCGAAGAAACAAAATGTATCGTGCTAGGCACCCTACTCCCGCCCTGTTGTGCAGCTGATGTCCCTTTCTCCAAAAACATACTCAATGGGACCGTAATGTTGCAACCACACACAACTTGAACTGCTGTGAGGAAAAAAGGAGTTAGTACATTTCAAACATGAAAAAGGTCATTTTAAAGTCAACTGAAAAACCAAAATTCCAAAAGTATCAAACACAAAAAAAAACTTACCGAAGAAACAAAATGTATCGTGCTAGGCACCCTCCTCCCGCCCTGTTGTGCAGCTGATGTCCCTTTCTCCAAAAATGTACTCAATGGGACCGTAATGTTGCAACCACACACAAGTTGACTTGCTGTGAGGAAATAACGTGTTAGTACATTTCAAACATGAAAGAGGACATTTTAAAGTCAAAATGAAAAACCTAATTTCCAAACGTATCAAACACAAAAAAATGCTTACCGAGGAAACAAAATGTATCGTGCTAGGCACCCTCTTCCCTCCCTGTGGTGCAGCTGATGTCCCTCTCTCCAAATATGTACTCAATGGGACTGTAATGTTGCAACCACACACATGTTGACCTGATGTGAGGAAATAAAGAGTTAGTACATTTCAAACATGAAAAAGATCATTTTTATAATAGAAGGAAACATTCCACGAAGGAAAAATATACTTAAAAACAAAGATGATGTGACTTACCAAATGAAAGTGCTGGCAGGTCGACAGACACACAAACGAACACTAACATACACACAAAATCCATGCTTTCGCAACAAACTGTTGCCTCATCAGGAAGGAGGGAAGGAGAGGGAAAGACGAAAGGATGTGGGTTTTAAGGGAGAGGGTAAGGAGTCATTCCAGTCCCGGGAGTGGAAAGACTTACCTTAGGGGGAAAAAAGGACGGGTATACACTGGCACACACACACATATCCATCCACACATATACAGACACAAGCAGACATATTTAAAGACCCCCTAAAATAAGTTTTTCCCCCTAAGGTAAGTCTTTCCGCTCCCGGGACTGGAATGACTCCTTACCCTCTCCCTTAAAACCCACATCCTTTCGTGTTTCCCTCTCCTTCCCTCTTTCCTGATAAGGCAACAGTTTGTTGCGAAAGCTTGGATTTTGTGTGTATGTTTGTGTTCGTTTGTGTGTCTGTCGACCTGCCAGCACTTTCATTTGAAAGGTCATTTTTAAATCAACATGAAAAACCAAAATTCCAAAAGTATCAAACACAAAAAAATGCTTACCGAAGAAACAAAATGTATCGTGCTAGGCACCCTACTCCCGCCCTGTTGTGCAGCTGATGTCCCTTTCTCCAAAAACATACTCAATGGGACCGTAATGTTGCAACCACACACAACTTGAACTGCTGTGAGGAAAAAAGGAGTTAGTACATTTCAAACATGAAAAAGGTCATTTTAAAGTCAACTGAAAAACCAAAATTCCAAAAGTATCAAACACAAAAAAAAACTTACCGAAGAAACAAAATGTATCGTGCTAGGCACCCTCCTCCCGCCCTGTGGTGCAGCTGATGTCCCTCTCTCCAAAAATGTACTTAATGGGGCCGTAATGTTGCAACCACACACAAGTTGACTTGCTGTGAGGAAATAACGAGTTAGTACATTTCAAACATGAAAAAGGTCATTTTTAAATCAACATGAAAAACCAAAATTCCAAAAGTATCAAACACAAAAAAATGCTTACCGAAGAAACAAAATGTATCATGCTAGGCACCCTCCTCCCGCCCTGTGGTGCAACTTATGTCCCTCTCTCCAAAAATGTACTCAATGGGACCGTAATGTTGCAACAACACACAAGTTGACCTGCTGTGAGGAAAAAACGAGTTAGTACATTTCAAACATGAAAAAGGTCATTTTAAAGTGAGCGGAAAAACCAAAATTCCAAAAGTATCAAACACCAAAAAAGGCTTACCGAAGAAACAAAATGTATCGTGCTAGGCACCCTCCTCCCTCCCTGTGTTGCAACTGAGGACCCTCTTTCCAAAAATGTACTCAATGGGACCGTGATGTTGCAACCACACACATGTTGAACTGCTGTGAGGAAATAACGAGTTAGTACATTTCAAACATGAAAAAGGTCATTTTTAAATCAACATGTAAAACCAAAATTCCAAAAGTATCAAACACAAAGAAATGCTTACCGAAGAAACAAAATGTATCGTGCTAGGCACCCTCCTCCCGCCCTGTGGTGCAGCTGAAGTCCCATTCTCCAAAAATGTACTCAATGGGGCCGTAATGTTGCAACCACACACAAGTTGACCAGCTGTAGGAAAAAACGAGTTAGTACATTTCAAACATGAAAAACGTCATTGTAAAATCAACATGAAAAACCAAAATTCCAAAAGTATCAAACACATAAAAATGCGTACCGAAGAAACAAAATGTATCGTGCTAGGCACCCTCCTCCCACCCTGTGGTGCAGCTGATGTCCCTTTCTCCAAAAACGTACTCAATGGGACCGTAATGTTGCAACCACACACAAGTTGACCTGCTGTAAGGAAAAAACGAGTTAGTACATTTCAAGCATGAAAAAGGTCATTTTAAGGTCAACATGAAAAACCAAAATTCCAAAAGTATGTAACACAAAAAAATGCTTACCGAAGAAACAAAATGTATCGTAATAGGAACCCTCCTCCCGCCCTGTTGTGCAGCTGATGTCCCTCTCTCCAAAAATGTACTCAATGGGACCGTAATGTTGCAACCACACACAAGTTGAACTGCTGTGAGGAAATAACGAGTTAGTACATTCCAAACATGAAAAAGGTCATTTTCAAATCAACATGAAAAACCAAAATTCCAAAAGTATCAAACACAAAAATATGCTTACCGAAGAAACAAAATGTATCGTGCTAGGCACCCTCCTCCCGCCTTGTGGTGAAACTTATGTTCCGCTCTCCAAAAATGTAGTCAATGGGACCGTAATGTTGCAACCACACACAACTTGAACTGCTGTGAGGAAAACAGGAGTTAGTACATTTCAAACATGAAAAACGTCATTTTAAAGTCAACTGAAAAACCAAAATTCCAAAAGTATCAAACACAAATAAAAACTTACCGAAGAAACAAAATGTATCGTGCTAGGCACCCTCCTCCCGCCCTGTGGTGCAGCTGATGTCCCTCTCTCCAGAAATGTACTCAATGGGACCGTAATGTTGCAACCACACACAAGTTGACTTGCTGTGAGGAAATAACGAGTTAGTACATTTCAAACATGAAAAAGGTCATTTTTAAATCAACATGAAAAACCAAAATTCCAAAAGTATCAACACAAAAAAATGCTTACCGAAGAATCAAAATGTATCATGCTAGGCACCCTCCTCCCGCCCTGTGGTGCAACTTATGTCCCTCTCTCCAAAAATGTACTCAATGGGACAGTAATGTTGCAACAACACACAAGTTGACCTGCTGTGAGGAAAAAACGAGTTAGTACATTTCAAATATGAAAAAGGTCATTTTAAAGTGAGCGGAAAAACCAAAATTCCAAAAGTATCAAACACCAAAAAAGGCTTACCGAAGAAACAAAATGTATCGTGCTAGGCACCCTCCTCCCTCCCTGTGTTGCAACTGATGACCCTCTTTCCAAAAATGTACTCAATGGGACTGTAATGTTGCAACCACACACAAGCTGACCTGCTGTGAGGAGAAAACGATTTAGTACATTTCAAACATGGAAAAGGTCGTCATAAAATCAACATGAAAAACCAAAATTCCAAAAGTATCAAACACAAAAAAATGCTTACCGAAGAAACAAAATGTATAGTGCTAGGCACCCTCCTCTCGCCCTGTGTTGCAACTTATGTCCCTCTCTCCAAAAATGTACTCAATGGGACCGTGATGTTGCAACCACACACAAGTTGACCTGCTGTGAGGAGAAAACGATTTAGTACATTTCAAACATGAAAAAGGTCGTTATAAAATCAACATGAAAAACCAAAATTCCAAAAGTATCAAACACAAAAAAATGCTTACCGAAGAAACAAAATGTATAGTGCTAGGCACCCTCCTCTCGCCCTGTGTTGCAACTTATGTCCCTCTCTCCAAAAATGTACTCAATGGGACCGTGATGTTGCAACCACACACAACTTGAACTGCTGTGAGGAAAAAACGAGTTAGTACATTTCAAACATGAAAATGGTCATTTTAAAGTCAGCTGAAGAAACCAAAATTCAAAAAGTATCAAACACAAAAAAATGCTGACCGAAGAAACAAAATGTATAGTGCTAGGCACCATCCTCCCGCCCTGTTGTGCAGCTGATGTCCCTTTCTCCAAAAATGTACTCAATGGGACCGTAATGTTCCAACCACACACAAGTTGACCTGCTGTGAGGAAAAAACGAGTTAGTACATTTCAAACATGAAAGAGGACATTTTCAAATCAACATGAAAAACCAAAATTCCAAAAGTATCAAACACAAAAATATGCTTACCGAAGAAACAAAATGTATCGTGCTAGGCACCCTCCTCCCGCCTTGTGGTGAAACTTATGTTCCTCTCTCCAAAAATGTACTCAATGGGACAGTAATGTTGTAACCACACACAACTTGAACTGCTGTGAGGAAAAAAGGAGTTAGTACATTTCAAACATGAAAAAGGTCATTTTAAAGTCAACTGAAAAACCAAAATTCCAAAAGTATCAAACACAAAAAAAAACTTACCGAAGAAACAAAGTGTATCGTGCTAGGCACCCTCCTCCCGCCCTGTGGTGCAGCTGATGTCCCTCTCTCCAGAAATGTACTCAATGGGACCGTAATGTTGCAACCACACACAAGTTGACTTGCTGTTAGGAAATAACGAGTTAGTACATTTCAAACATGAAAAAGGTCATTTTTAAATCAACATGAAAAACCAAAATTCCAAAAGTATCAACACAAAAAAATGCTTACTGAAGAATCAAAATGTATCATGCTAGGCACCCTCCTCCCGCCCTGTGGTGCAACTTATGTCCCTCTCTCCAAAAATGTACTCAATGGGACCGTAATGTTGCAACCACACACAACTTGAACTGCTGTGAGGAAAACAGGAGTTAGTACATTTCAAACATGAAAAAGGTCATTTTAAAGTCAACTGAAAAACCAAAATTCCAAAAGTTTAAAACACAAAAAAAAACTTACCGAAGAAACAAAATGTATCGTGCTAGGCACCCTCCTCCCGCTCTGTGGTGCAGCTGATGTCCCTCTCTCCAAAAATGTACTCAATGGGACCGTAATGTTGCAACCACACACAAGTTGAACTGCTGTGAGGAAATAACGAGTTAGTACATTTCAAACATGAAAAAGGTCATTTTCAAATCAACATGAAAAACCAAAATTCCAAAAGTATCAAACACAAAAATATGCTTACCGAAGAAACAAAATGTATCGTGCTAGGCACCCTCCTCCTGCCTTGTGGTGAAACTTATGTTCCTCTCTCCAAAAATGTACTCAATGGGACCGTAATGTTGCAACCGCACACAACTTGAACTGCTGTGAGGAAAAAAGGAGTTAGTACATTTCAAACATGAAA
This sequence comes from Schistocerca cancellata, assembly GCF_023864275.1. NCBI lineage: Eukaryota > Metazoa > Arthropoda > Insecta > Orthoptera > Acrididae > Schistocerca > Schistocerca cancellata. Next base: position 616,441,482 of record NC_064633.1, on the reverse strand, counting down.
AAGGTCATTTTAAAGTCAAATGAAAAACCAAAATTCCAAAAGTATAAAACACAAAAAAAACTTACCGAAGAAACAAAATGTATCGTGCTAGGCACCCTCCTCCCGCCTTGTGGTGAAACTTATGTTCCGCTCTCCAAAAATGTAGTCAATGGGACCGTAATGTTGCAACCACACACAACTTGAACTGCTGTGAGGAAAACAGGAGTTAGTACATTTCAAACATGAAAAACGTCATTTTAAAGTCAACTGAAAAACCAAAATTCCAAAAGTATCAAACACAAATAAAAACTTACCGAAGAAACAAAATGTATCGTGCTAGGCACCCTCCTCCCGCCCTGTGGTGCAGCTGATGTCCCTCTCTCCAGAAATGTACTCAATGGGACCGTAATGTTGCAACCACACACAAGTTGACTTGCTGTGAGGAAATAACGAGTTAGTACATTTCAAACATGAAAAAGGTCATTTTTAAATCAACATGAAAAACCAAAATTCCAAAAGTATCAACACAAAAAAATGCTTACCGAAGAATCAAAATGTATCATGCTAGGCACCCTCCTCCCGCCCTGTGGTGCAACTTATGTCCCTCTCTCCAAAAATGTACTCAATGGGACAGTAATGTTGCAACAACACACAAGTTGACCTGCTGTGAGGAAAAAACGAGTTAGTACATTTCAAATATGAAAAAGGTCATTTTAAAGTGAGCGGAAAAACCAAAATTCCAAAAGTATCAAACACCAAAAAAGGCTTACCGAAGAAACAAAATGTATCGTGCTAGGCACCCTCCTCCCTCCCTGTGTTGCAACTGATGACCCTCTTTCCAAAAATGTACTCAATGGGACTGTAATGTTGCAACCACACACAAGCTGACCTGCTGTGAGGAGAAAACGATTTAGTACATTTCAAACATGGAAAAGGTCGTCATAAAATCAACATGAAAAACCAAAATTCCAAAAGTATCAAACACAAAAAAATGCTTACCGAAGAAACAAAATGTATAGTGCTAGGCACCCTCCTCTCGCCCTGTGTTGCAACTTATGTCCCTCTCTCCAAAAATGTACTCAATGGGACCGTGATGTTGCAACCACACACAAGTTGACCTGCTGTGAGGAGAAAACGATTTAGTACATTTCAAACATGAAAAAGGTCGTTATAAAATCAACATGAAAAACCAAAATTCCAAAAGTATCAAACACAAAAAAATGCTTACCGAAGAAACAAAATGTATAGTGCTAGGCACCCTCCTCTCGCCCTGTGTTGCAACTTATGTCCCTCTCTCCAAAAATGTACTCAATGGGACCGTGATGTTGCAACCACACACAACTTGAACTGCTGTGAGGAAAAAACGAGTTAGTACATTTCAAACATGAAAATGGTCATTTTAAAGTCAGCTGAAGAAACCAAAATTCAAAAAGTATCAAACACAAAAAAATGCTGACCGAAGAAACAAAATGTATAGTGCTAGGCACCATCCTCCCGCCCTGTTGTGCAGCTGATGTCCCTTTCTCCAAAAATGTACTCAATGGGACCGTAATGTTCCAACCACACACAAGTTGACCTGCTGTGAGGAAAAAACGAGTTAGTACATTTCAAACATGAAAGAGGACATTTTCAAATCAACATGAAAAACCAAAATTCCAAAAGTATCAAACACAAAAATATGCTTACCGAAGAAACAAAATGTATCGTGCTAGGCACCCTCCTCCCGCCTTGTGGTGAAACTTATGTTCCTCTCTCCAAAAATGTACTCAATGGGACAGTAATGTTGTAACCACACACAACTTGAACTGCTGTGAGGAAAAAAGGAGTTAGTACATTTCAAACATGAAAAAGGTCATTTTAAAGTCAACTGAAAAACCAAAATTCCAAAAGTATCAAACACAAAAAAAAACTTACCGAAGAAACAAAGTGTATCGTGCTAGGCACCCTCCTCCCGCCCTGTGGTGCAGCTGATGTCCCTCTCTCCAGAAATGTACTCAATGGGACCGTAATGTTGCAACCACACACAAGTTGACTTGCTGTTAGGAAATAACGAGTTAGTACATTTCAAACATGAAAAAGGTCATTTTTAAATCAACATGAAAAACCAAAATTCCAAAAGTATCAACACAAAAAAATGCTTACTGAAGAATCAAAATGTATCATGCTAGGCACCCTCCTCCCGCCCTGTGGTGCAACTTATGTCCCTCTCTCCAAAAATGTACTCAATGGGACCGTAATGTTGCAACCACACACAACTTGAACTGCTGTGAGGAAAACAGGAGTTAGTACATTTCAAACATGAAAAAGGTCATTTTAAAGTCAACTGAAAAACCAAAATTCCAAAAGTTTAAAACACAAAAAAAAACTTACCGAAGAAACAAAATGTATCGTGCTAGGCACCCTCCTCCCGCTCTGTGGTGCAGCTGATGTCCCTCTCTCCAAAAATGTACTCAATGGGACCGTAATGTTGCAACCACACACAAGTTGAACTGCTGTGAGGAAATAACGAGTTAGTACATTTCAAACATGAAAAAGGTCATTTTCAAATCAACATGAAAAACCAAAATTCCAAAAGTATCAAACACAAAAATATGCTTACCGAAGAAACAAAATGTATCGTGCTAGGCACCCTCCTCCTGCCTTGTGGTGAAACTTATGTTCCTCTCTCCAAAAATGTACTCAATGGGACCGTAATGTTGCAACCGCACACAACTTGAACTGCTGTGAGGAAAAAAGGAGTTAGTACATTTCAAACATGAAAAAGGTCATTTTAAAGTCAAATGAAAAACCAAAATTCCAAAAGTATAAAACACAAAAAAAACTTACCGAAGAAACAAAATGTATCGTGCTAGGCACCCTCCTCCCGCCCTGTGGTGCAGCTGATGTCCCTCTCTCCAGAAATGTACTCAATGGGACCGTAATGTTGCAACCACACACAAGTTGACTTGCTGTTAGGAAATAACGAGTTAGTACATTTCAAACATGAAAAAGGTCATTTTCAAATCAACATGAAAAACCAAAATTCCAAAAGTATCAAACACAAAAATATGCTTACCGAAGAAACAAAATGTATCGTGCTAGGCACCCTCCTCCCGCCTTGTGGTGAAACTTATGTTCCGCTCTCCAAAAATGTACTCAATGGGACCGTAATGTTGCAACCACACACAACTTGAACTGCTGTAAGGAAAACAGGAGTTAGTACATTTCAAACATGAAAAAGGTCATTTTAAAGTCAACTGAAAAACCAAAATTCCAAAAGTATAAAACACAAAAAAAAACTTACCGAAGAAACAAAATGTATCGTGCTAGGCACCCTCCTCCCGCCCTGTGATGCAGCTGATGTCCCTCTCTCCAGAAATGTACTCAATGGGACCGTAATGTTGCAACCACACACAAGTTGACTTGCTGTGAGGAAATAACGAGTTAGTACATTTCAAACATGAAAAAGGTCATTTTAAAGTGAGCGGAAAAACCAAAATTCCAGAAGTATCAAACACCAAAAAAGGCTTACCGAAGAAACAAAATGTATCGTGCTAGGCACCCTCCTCCCTCCCTGTGTTGCAACTGATGACCCTCCTTCCAAAAATGTACTCAATAAGACCGTGATGTTGCAACCACACACATGTTGAACTGCTGTGAGGAAATAACGAGTTAGTACATTTCAAACATGAAAAAGGTCATTTTTAAATCAACATGAAAAACCAAAATTCCAAAAGTATCAAACACAAAAAAATGCTTACCGAAGAAACAAAATGTATCGTGCTAGGCACCCTCCTCCCGCCCTGTGGTGCAGCTGAAGTCCCATTCTCCAAAAATGTACTCAATGGGGCCGTAATGTTGCAACCACACACAAGTTGACCTGCTGTGAGGAAAAAACGAGTTAGTACATTTCAAATATGAAAAAGGTCATTTTAAAGTGAGCGGAAAAACCAAAATTCCAAAAGTATCAAACACCAAAAAAGGCTTACCGAAGAAACAAAATGTATCGTGCTAGGCACCCTCCTCCCTCCCTGTGTTGCAACTGATGACCCTCTTTCCAAAAATGAACTCAATGGGACTGTAATGTTGCAACCACACACAAGCTGACCTGCTGTGAGGAGAAAACGATTTAGTACATTTCAAACATGAAAAAGGTCGTTATAAAATCAACATGAAAAACCAAAATTCCAAAAGTATCAAACACAAAAAAATGCTTACCGAAGAAACAAAATGTATAGTGCTAGGCACCCTCCTCTCGCCCTGTGTTGCAACTTATGTCCCTCTCTCCAAAAATGTACTCAATGGGACCGTGATGTTGAAACCACACACAAGTTGACCTGCTGTGAGGAAAAAACGATTTAGTACACTTCAAACATGAAAAAGGTCATTTTAAAGTCAACAGAAAATCATAAATTCCAAAAGTATCTAACACAAAAAAAAGGCTTATCGAAAAAACAAAATGTATCGTGCTAGGCACCCTCCTCCCGCCCTGTGGTGCAACTGATGTCCCTCTCTCCAAAATGTACTCAATGGGAAAGTTATGTTGCAACCACACACAAGTAGACCTGCTGGGAGGAAAAAAAGAGTTAGTACATTTCAAACATGAAAAAGGTCATTTTAAAGTCAACATGAGAAACCAAAATTCCAAAAGTGTTAAACACAAAGAAATGCTTGCCGAAGAAACAAAATGTATCGTACTACGCACCCTCCATCCCGCCCTGTGTTGCAACTGATGTCCCTCTCTCCTAAAATGTACTCAATGGGACCGTAATGTTGCAACCACACACAAGTTGACCTGCTGTGAGGAAAAAACGAGTTAGTACATTTCAAAGATGAAAAAGGTCATTTTAAAATCAACATGAAAAACCAAAATTCCGAAAGTATCAAACACAAAAAAATGCTTACCGAAGAAACAAAATGTATCGTGCTAGGCACCCTCCACCCGCCCTGTGGTGCAACTTATGTCCCTCTCTCCAAAAATGTACTCAATGGGACCGTGATGTTGCAACCACACACAAGTTGACCTGCTGTGAGGAAAAAACGAGTTAGTACATTTCAAACATGAAAATGGTCATTTTAAAGTCAGCTGAAGAAACCAAAATTCAAAAAGTATCAAACACAAAAAAATGCTGACCGAAGAAACAAAATGTATCGTGCTAGGCACCCTCCTCCCGCCCTGTTGTGCAGCTGATGTCCCTTTCTCCAAAAATGTACTCAATGGGACCGTAATGTTGCAACCACACACAAGTTGACCTGCTGTGAGGAAAAAAAGAGTTAGTACATTTCAAACATGAAAGAGGACATTTTCTAATCAACATGAAAAACCAAAATTCCAAAAGTATCAAATACAAAAATATGCTTACCGATGATACAAAATGTATCGTGCTAGGCACCCTCCTCCCGCCTTGTGGTGATACTTATGTTCCTCTCCCCAAAAATGTACTCAATTTGACCGTAATGTTGCAACAACACACAACTTGAACTGCTGTGAGGAAAAAAGGAGTTAGTACATTTCAAACATGAAAAAGGTCATTTTAAAGTCAACTGAAAAACCAAAATTCCAAAAGTATCAAACACAAAAAAAAACTTACCGAAGAAACAAAATGTATCGTGCTAGGCACCCTCCTCCCGCCCTGTGGTGCAGCTGATGTCCCTCTCTCCAGAAATGTACTCAATGGGACCGAAATGTTGCAACCACACACAAGTTGACTTGCTGTTAGGAAATAACGAGTTAGTACATTTCAAACATGAAAAAGGTCATTTTTAAATCAACATGAAAAACCAAAATTCCAAAAGTATCAACACGAAAAAATACTTACCGAAGAATCAAAATGTATCATGCTAGGCACTCTCCTCCCGCCCTGTGCTGCAACTTATGTCCCTCTCTCCAAAAATGTACTCAATGGGACCATAATGTTGCAACAACACACAAGTTGAGCTGCTGTGAGGAAAAAACGAGTTAGTACATTTCAAACATGAAAAAGGTCATTTTAAAGTGAGCGGAAAAACCAAAATTCCAAAAGTATCAAACACCAAAAAAGGCTTACCGAAGAAACAAAATGTATCGTGCTAGGCACCCTCCTCCCTCCCTGTGTTGCAACTGATGACCCTCTTTCCAAAAATGTACTCAATGGGACTGTAATGTTGCAACCACACACAAGCTGACCTGCTGTGAGGAGAAAACGATTTAGTACATTTCAAACATGAAAAAGGTCGTTATAAAATCAACATGAAAAACTAAAATTCCAAAAGTATCAAACACAAAAAAATGCTTACCGAAGAAACAAAATGTATAGTGCTAGGCACCCTCCTCTCGCCCTGTGTTGCAACTTATGTCCCTCTCTCCAAAAATGTACTCAATGGGACCGTGATGTTGCAACCACACACAAGTTGACCTGCTGTGAGGAAAAAACGATTTAGTACATTTCAAACATGAAAAAGGTCATTTTAAAGTCAACAGAAAATCAAAAATTCCAAAAGTATCTAACACAAAAAAAGGCTTACCGAAAAAGCAAAATGTATCGTGCTAGGCACCCTCCTCCCGCCCTGTGGTGCAACTGATGTCCCTCTCTCCAAAATGTAGTCAATGGGAAAGTAATGTTGCAACCACACACAAGTAGACCTGCTGTGAGGAAAAAACGAGTTAGTACATTTCAAACATGAAAAAGGTCATTTTAAAGTCAGCTGAAGAAACCAAAATTCAAAAAGTATCAAACACAAAAAAATGCTTACCGAAGAAACAAAATGTATCGTGCTAGGCACCCTCCTCCCGCCCTGTTGTGCAGCTGATGTCCCTTTCTCCAAAAATGTACTCAATGGGACCGTAATGTTGCAACCACACACAAGTTGACCTGCTGTCAGGAAATAACGTGTTAGTACATTTCAAACATGAAAGAGGACATTTTAAAGTCAACATGAAGAACCTAATTTCCAAACGTATCAAACACAAAAAAATGCTTACTGAGGAAACAAAATGTATCGTGCTAGGCACCCTGTTCCCTCCCTGTTGTGCAGCTGATGTCCTTCTCTCCAAATATGTACTCAATGGGACCTTAAAGTAGCAACCACACACAAGTTGACCTGCTGTGAGGAAATAACGAGTTAGTACATTACAAACATGAAAAAGGTCGTTATAAAATCACCATGAAAAACCAAAATTCCAAAAGTATCAAACACAAAAAAATGCTTACCAAAGAAACAAAATGTATCGTGCCAGGCACCCTCCCACTGCCCTGTGGTGCATGTTATGCCCCTCTCTCCAAAAATGTACTCAATATGTAAGTAATGTTGCAACCACACACAAGTTGACCTGCTGTCAGGAAATAACGTGTTAGTACATTTCAAACATGAAAGAGGACATTTTAAAGTCAACATGAAGAACCTAATTTCCAAACGTATCAAACACAAAAAAATGCTTACCGAGGAAACAGAATGTATCGTGCTAGGCACCCTCTTCCCTCCCTGTGGTGCAGCTGATGTCCCTCTCTCCAAATATGTACTCAATGGGACCGTAATGTTGCAACCACACACATGTTGCCCTTCTATGAGGAAATAACGAGTTAGTACATTTCAAACATGAAAAAGGTCATTTTTATAATAGAAGGAAACATTCCACGAAGGAAAAATATACTTAAAAACAAAGATGATGTGACTTACCAAATGAAAGTGCTGGCAGGTCGACAGACACACAAACGAACACAAACATAAACACAAAATTCAAGCTTTCGCAACAAACTGTTGCCTCATCAGGAAAGAGGGAAGGAGAGGGAAAGACGAAAGGATGTGGGTTTTAAGGGAGAGTGTAAGGAGTCATTCCAGTCCCGGGAGCGGAAAGACTTACCTTAGGGGGAAAAAAGGACGGTTATACACTGGCACACACACACATATCCATCCACACATATACAGACACAATCAGACATATTTAAAGACCCCCTAAGGTAAGTTTTTCCCCCTAAGGTAAGTCTTTCCGCTCCCGGGACTGGAATGACTCCCTACCCTCCCCCTTAAAACCCACATCCTTTCGTCTTTCCCTCTCCTTCCCTCTTTCCTGATGAGGCAACAGTTTGTTGCGAAAGCTTGGATTTTGTGTGTATGATTGTGTTCGTTTGTGTGTCTGTCGACCTGCCAGCACTTTCATTTGAAAGGTCATTTTTAAATCAACATGAAAAACCAAAATTCCAAAAGTATCAAACACAAAAAAATGCTTACCGAAGAAACAAAATGTATCGTGCTAGGCACCCTCCTCCCGCCCTGTGGTGCAGCTGAAGTCCCATTCTCCAAAAATGTACTCAATGGGGCCGTAATGTTGCAACCACACACAAGTTGACCAGCTGTAGGAAAAAACGAGTTAGTACATTTCAAACATGAAAAACGTCATTTTAAAATCAACATGAAAAACCAAAATTCCAAAAGTATCAAACACATAAAAATGATTACCGAAGAAACAAAATGTATCGTACTAGGCACCCTCCTCCCACCCTGTGGTGCAGCTGATGACCCTTTCTCCAAAAATGTACTCAATGGGACCGTAATGTTGCAACCACACACAAGTTGACCTGCCGTGAGGAAAAAACGAGTTAGTACATTTCAAACATGAAAAAGGTCATTTTTAAAACAACATGAAAAACTAAAAATGTAAAAGTATCAAACACAAAAAAATGCTACCGAAGAAACAAAATGTATCATGCTAGGCACCCTCCTCCCGCCCTGTGGTGCAGCTGATGTCCCTTTGTCCAAAATTGTACTCAATGGGACCGTAATGTTGCAACCACACACAAGTTGACCTGCTGTGAGGCAAAAACGAGTTAGTACATTTCAAACATGAAAAAGGTCATTTTAAAGTCAACATGAAAAACCAAAATTCCAAAAGTATGTAACACAAAAAAATGCTTACCGAAGAAACAAAATGTATCGTACTAGGAACCCTCCTCCCGCCCTGTTGTGCAGCTGATGTCCCTCTCTCCAAAAATGTACTCAATGGGACCGTAATGTTGCAACCACACACAAGTTGAACTGCTGTGAGGAAATAACGAGTTAGTACATTTCAAACATGAAAAAGGTCATTTTCAAATCAACATGAAAAACCAAAATTCCAAAAGTATCAAACACAAAAATATGCTTACCGAAGAAACAAAATGTATCGTGCTAGGCATCCTCCTCCCGCCTTGTGGTGAAACTTATGTTCCTCTCTCCAAAAATGTACTCAATGGGACCGTAATGTTGCAACCACACACAACTTGAACTGCTGTGAGGAAAAAAGGAGTTAGTACATTTCAACCATGAAAAAGGTCATTTTAAAGTCAACTGAAAAACCAAAATTCCAAAAGTATCATACACAAAAAAAAGACTTACCGAAGAAACAAAATGTATCGTGCTAGGCACCCACTTCCCGCCCTGTGGTGCAGCTGATGTCCCTCTCTCCAGAAATGTACTCAATGGGACCGTAATGTTGCAACCACACACAAGTTGACTTGCTGTGAGGAAATAACGAGTTAGTACATTTCAAACATGAAAAAGGTCATTTTTAAATCAACATGAAAAACCAAAATTCCAAAAGTATCAAACACAAAAAAATTCTTACCGAAGAAACAAAATGTATCAGCTAGGTACCCTCCTCCCGCCCTGTGGTGCAACTTATGTCCCTCTCTCCAAAAATGTACTCAATGGGACCGTAATGTTGCAACAACACACAAGTTGACCTGCTGTGAGGAAAAAACAAGTTAGTACAATTCAAACATGAAAAAGGTCGAATTAAAAACAACATGAAATGCCAAAATTCCAAAAGTATCAATCACAAAAAAATGCTTACCGAAGAAACAAAATGTATCGTGCTAGGCTCCCTCCTCCCGCCCTGTTGTGCAGCTGATGTCCCTTTCTCCAAAAATGTACTCAATGGGACCGTAATGTTGCAACCACACACAAGTTGACCTGCTGTGAGGAAATAACGTGTTAGTACGTTTCAAACATGAAAGAGGACATTTTAAAGTCAACATGAAAAACCTAATTTCCAAACGTATCAAACACAAAAAAATGCTTACCGAGGAAACAGAATGTATCGTGCTAGGCACCCTTTTCCCTCCCTGTGGTGTAGCTGATGTCCCTCTCTCCAAATATGTACTCTATGGGACCGTAATGTTGCAACCACACACACGTTGACCTGCTATGAGGAAATAACGAGTTAGTACATTTCAAACATGAAAAAGGTCTTTTTCATAATAGAAGGAAACATTCCACGAAGGAAATATATACTTAAAAACAAAGATGATGTGACTTACCAAATGAAAGTGCTGGCCAGGTCGACAGACACACAAACGAACACAAACATACACCCAAAATCCATGCTTTCGCAACAAACTGTTGCCTCATCAGGAAAGAGGGAAGGAGAGGGAAAGACGAAAGGATGTGGGTTTTAAGGGAGAGGGTAAGGAGTCATTCCAGTCCCGGGAGCGGAAAGACTTACCTTAGGGGGAAAAAAGGACGGGTATACACTGGCACACACACACATATCCATCCACACATATACAGACACAAGCAGACATATTTAAAGACCCCCTAAGGTAAGTTTTTCCCCCTAAGGTAAGTCTTTCCGCTCCCGGGACTGGAATGACTCCTTACCCTCTCCCTTAAAACCCACATCCTTGCGTCTTTCCCTCTCCTTCCCTCTTCCCTGATGAGGCAACAGTTTGTTGCGAAAGCTTGGATTTTGTGTGTATGTTTGTGTTCGTTTGTGTGTCTGTCGACCTGCCAGCACTTTCATTTGAAAGGTCATTTTTAAATCAACATGAAAAACCAAAATTCCAAAAGTATCAAACACAAAAAAATGCTTACCGAAGAAACAAAATGTATCGTGCTAGGCACCCTCCTCCCGCCCTATGGTGCAGCTGAAGTCCCATTCTCCAAAAATGTACTCAATGGGGCCGTAATGTTGCAACGACACACAAGTTGACCAGCTGTAGGAAAAAACGAGTTAGTACATTTCAAACATGAAAAACGTCATTTTAAAATCAACATGAAAAACCAAAATTCCAAAAGTATCAAACACATAAAAATGCTTACCGAAGAAACAAAATGTATCGTGCTAGGCACCCTCCTCCCACCCTGTGGTGCAGCTGATGTACCTTTCTCCAAAAATGTACTCAATGGGACCGTAATGTTGCAACCACACACAAGTTGACCTGCTGTGAGGAAAAAACGAGTTAGTACATTTCAAACATGAAAAAGGTCATTTTTAAATCAACATGAAAAACTAAAAATCTAAAAGTATCAAACACAAAAAAATGCTACCGAAGAAACAAAATGTATCATGCTAGGCACCCTCCTCCCGCCCTGTGGTGCAGCTGATGTCCCTTTCTCCAAAATTGTACTCAATGGGACCGTAATGTTGCAACCACACACAAGTTGACCTGCTGTGAGGCAAAAACGAGTTAGTACATTTCAAACATGAAAAAGGTCATTTTAAAGTCAACATGAAAAACCAAAATTCCAAAAGTATGTAACACAAAAAAATGCTTACCGAAGAAACAAAATGTATCGTACTAGGAACCCTCCTCCCGCCCTGTTGTGCAGCTGATGTCCCTCTCTCCAAAAATGTACTCAATGGGACCGTAATGTTGCAACCACACACAAGTTGAACTGCTGTGAGGAAATAACGAGTTAGTACATTTCAAACATGAAAAAGGTCATTTTCAAATCAACATGAAAAACCAAAATTCCAAAAGTATCAAACACAAAAATATGCTTACCGAAGAAACAAAATGTATCGTGCTAGGAATCCTCCTCCCGCCTTGTGGTGAAACTTATGTTCCTCTCTCCAAAAATGTACTCAATGGGACCGTAATGTTGCAACCACACACAACTTGAACTGCTGTGAGGAAAAAAGGAGTTAGTACATTTCAACCATGAAAAAGGTCATTTTAAAGTCAACTGAAAAACCAAAATTCCAAAAGTATCATACACAAAAAAAAAGACTTACCGAAGAAACAAAATGTATCGTGCTAGGCACCCACTTCCCGCCCTGTGGTGCAGCTGATGTCCCTCTCTCCAGAAATGTACTCAATGGGACCGTAATGTTGCAACCACACACAAGTTGACTTGCTGTGAGGAAATAACGAGTTAGTACATTTCAAACATGAAAAAGGTCATTTTTAAATCAACATGAAAAACCAAAATTCCAAAAGTATCAAACACAAAAAAATTCTTACCGAAGAAACAAAATGTATCAGCTAGGTACCCTCCTCCCGCCCTGTGGTGCAACTTATGTCCCTCTCTCCAAAAATGTACTCAATGGGACCGTAATGTTGCAACAACACACAAGTTGACCTGCTGTGAGGAAAAAACAAGTTAGTACAATTCAAACATGAAAAAGGTCGAATTAAAAACAACATGAAATGCCAAAATTCCAAAAGTATCAATCACAAAAAAATGCTTACCGAAGAAACAAAATGTATCGTGCTAGGCTCCCTCCTCCCGCCCTGTTGTGCAGCTGATGTCCCTTTCTCCAAAAATGTACTCAATGGGACCGTAATGTTGCAACCACACACAAGTTGACCTGCTGTGAGGAAATAACGTGTTAGTACGTTTCAAACATGAAAGAGGCTATTTTAAAGTCAACATGAAAAACCTAATTTCCAAACGTATCAAACACAAAAAAATGCTTACCGAGGAAACAGAATGTATCGTGCTAGGCACCCTCTTCCCTCCCTGTGGTGTAGCTGATGTCCCTCTCTCCAAATATGTACTCTATGGGACCGTAATGTTGCAACCACACACACGTTGACCTGCTATGAGGAAATAACGAGTTAGTACATTTCAAACATGAAAAAGGTCTTTTTCATAATAGAAGGAAACATTCCACGAAGGAAATATATACTTAAAAACAAAGATGATGTGACTTACCAAATGAAAGTGCTGGCCAGGTCGACAGACACACAAACGAACACAAACATACACACAAAATCCAAGCTTTCGCAACAAACTGTTGCCTCATCAGGAAAGAGGGAAGGAGAGGGAAAGACGAAAGGATGTGGGTTTTAAGGGAGAGGGTAAGGAGTCATTCCAGTCCCGGGAGCGGAAAGACTTACCTTAGGGGGAAAAAAGGACGGGTATACACTGGCAGACACACACATATCCATCCACACATATACAGACACAAGCAGACATATTTAAAGACCCCCTAAGGTAAGTTTTTCCCCCTAAGGTAAGTCTTTCCGCTCCCGGGACTGGAATGACTCCTTACCCTCTCCCTTAAAACCCACATCCTTTCGTCTTTCCCTCTCCTTCCCTCTTTCCTGATGAGGCAACAGTTTGTTGCGAAAGCTTGGATTTTGTGTGTATGTTTGTGTTCTTTTGTGTGTCTGTCGACCTGCCAGCACTTTCATTTGAAAGGTCATTTTTAAATCAACATAAAAAACCAAAATTCCAAAAGTATCAAACACAAAAAAATGCTTACCGAAGAAACAAAATGTATCGTGCTAGGCACCCTCCTCCCGCCCTATGGTGCAGCTGAAGTCCCATTCTCCAAAAATGTACTCAATGGGGCCGTAATGTTGCAACGACACACAAGTTGACCAGCTGTAGGAAAAAACGAGTTAGTACATTTCAAACATGAAAAACGTCATTTTAAAATCAACATGAAAAACCAAAATTCCAAAAGTATCAAACACATAAAAATGCTTACCGAAGAAACAAAATGTATCGTGCTAGGCACCCTCCTCCCACCCTGTGGTGCAGCTGATGTACCTTTCTCCAAAAATGTACTCAATGGGACCGTAATGTTGCAACCACACACAAGTTGACCTGCTGTGAGGAAAAAACGAGTTAGTACATTTCAAACATGAAAAAGGTCATTTTTAAATCAACATGAAAAACTAAAAATCTAAAAGTATCAAACACAAAAAAATGCTACCGAAGAAACAAAATGTATCATGCTAGGCACCCTCCTCCCGCCCTGTGGTGCAGCTGATGTCCCTTTCTCCAAAATTGTACTCAATGGGACCGTAATGTTGCAACCACACACAAGTTGACCTGCTGTGAGGCAAAAACGAGTTAGTACATTTCAAACATGAAAAAGGTCATTTTAAAATCAACATGAAAAACCAAAATTCCAAAAGTATGTAACACAAAAAAATGCTTACCGAAGAAACAAAATGTATCGCACTAGGAACCCTCCTCCCGCCCTGTTGTGCAGCTGATGTCCCTCTCTCCAAAAATGTACTCAATGGGACCGTAATGTTGCAACCACACACAAGTTGAACTGCTGTGTGGAAATAACGAGTTAGTACATTTCAAACATGAAAACGGTCATTTTCAAATCAACATGAAAAACAAAAATTCCAAAAGTATCAAACACAAAAATATGCTTACCGAAGAAACAAAATGTATCGTGCTAGGCACCCTCCTCCCGCCTTGTGATGAAACTTATGTTCCTCTCTCCAAAAATGTACTCAATGGGACCGTAATGTTGCAACCACACACAACTTGAACTGCTGTGAGGAAAAAAGGAGTTAGTACATTTCAAACATGAAAATGGTCATTTTAAAGTCAACTGAAAAACCAAAATTCCAAAAGTATCAAACACAAAAAAAAACTTACCGAAGAAACAAAATGTATCGTGCTAGGCACCCTCCTCCTGCCCTGTGGTGCAGCTGATGTCCCTCTCTCCAAAAATGTACTCAATGGGACCGTAATGTTGCAACCACACACAAGTTGACTTGCTGTGAGGAAATAACGAGTTAGTACATTTCAAACATGAAAAAGGTCATTTTTAAATCAACATGAAAAACTAAAAATCTAAAAGTATCAAACACAAAAAAATGCTACCGAAGAAACAAAATGTATCGTGCTAGGCACCCACCTACCGCCCTGTGGTGCAGCTGAAGTCCCATTCTCCAAAAATGTACTCAATGGGGAAGTAATGTTGCAACTACACACAAGTTGACCAGCTGTAGGAAAAAACGAGTTAGTACATTTCAAACATGAAAAACGTCATTTTAAAATCAACATGAAAAACCAAAATTCCAAAAGTATCAAACACATTAAAATGCTTACCGAAGAAACAAAATGTATCGTGCTAGGCACCCTCCTCCCACCCTGTGGTGCAGCTGATGTCCCTTTCTCCAAAAATGTACTCAATGGGACCGTAATGTTGCAACCACACACAAGTTGACCTGCTGTGAGGAAAAAACGAGTTAGTACATTTCAAACATGAAAAAGGTCATTTTTAAATCAACATGAAAAACTAAAAATCTAAAAGTATCAAACACAAAAAATGCTACCGAAGAAACAAAATGTATCACGCTAGGCACCCTCCTCCCGCCCTGTGGTGCAGCTGATGACCCTTTCTCCAAAATTGTACTCAATGGGACCGTAATGTTGCAACCACACACAAGTTGACCTGCTGTGAGGCAAAAACGAGTTAGTACATTTCAAACATGAAAAAGGTCATTTTAAAGTCAACATGAAAAACCAAAATTCCAAAAGTATGTAACACAAAGAAATGCTTACCGAAGAAACAAAATGTATCGAACTAGGAACCCTCCCCCCGCCCTGTTATGCAGCTGATGTCCCTCTCTTCAAAAATGTACTCAATGGGACCGTAATGTTGCAACCAGACACAAGTTGAACTGCTGTGAGGAAATAACGAGTTAGTACATTTCAAACATGAAAAAGGTCATTTTCAAATCAACATGAAAAACCAAAACTCCAAAAGTATCAAACACAAAAATATGCTTACCGAAGAAACAAAATGTATCGTGCTAGGCACCCTCCTCCCGCCTTGTGGTGAAACTTATGTTCCTCTCTCCAAAAATGTACTCAATGGGACCGTAATGTTGCAACCACACACAACTTCAACTGCTGTGAGGAAAAAAGGAGTTAGTACATTTCAAACATGAAAAAGGTCATTTTAAAGTCAACTGAAAAACCAAAATTCCAAAAGTATCATACACAAAAAAAAACTTACCGAAGAAACAAAATGTATCGTGCTAGGCACCCTCTTCCCGCCCTGTGGTGCAGCTGATGTCCATCTCTCCAGAAATGTACTCAATGGGACCGTAATGTTGCAACCACACACAAGTTGACTTGCTGTGAGGAAATAACGAGTTAGTACATTTCAAACATGAAAAAGGTCTTTTTTAAATCAACATGAAAAACCAAAATTCCAAAAGTATCAAACACAAAAAAAAAAACTTACCGAAGAAACAAAATGTATCATGCTAGGTACCCTACTCCCGCCCTGTGGTGCAACTTATGTCCCTCTCTCCAAAAATGTACTCAATGGGACCGTGATGTTGCAACCACACACAAGTTGACCTGCTGTGAGGAAAAAACGATTTAGTACATTTCAAACATGAAATAGGTCATTTTAAAGTCAACAGAAAATCAAAAATTCCAAAAGTATCTAACACGAAAAAAGGCTTACCGAAAAAACGAAATGTATCGTGCTAGGCACCCTCCTCCCGCCCTGTGGTGCAACTGATGTCCCTCTCTCCAAAATGTACTCAAAGGGAAAGTAATGTTGCAACCACACACAAGTAGACCTGCTGTGAGGAAATAACGTGTTAGTACATTTCAAACATGAAAGAGGACATTTTAAAGTCAACATGAAAAATCTAATTTCCAAACGTATCAAACACAAAAAAATGCTTACCGAGGAAACAAAATGTATCGTGCTAGGCACCCTCCTCCCTCCCTGTGGTGCAGCTGATGTCCCTCTCTCCAAATATGTACTCAATGGGACCGTAATGTTGCAACCACACACAAGTTGACCTGCTGTGAGGAAATAACGAGTTAGTACATTTCAAACTTGAAAAAGGTCATTTTTAAATCAACATGAAAAACCAAAATTACAAAAGTATCAAACACAAAAAAATGCTTAATGAAGAAAGAAAATGTATCGTGCTAGGCACTCTCCTCCCGCCCTGTGCTGCAGCTGAAGTCCCATTCTCCAAAAATTTACTCAATGGGGCCGTAATGTTGCAACCACACACAAGTTAACCAGCTGTAGGAAAAAACGAGTTAGTACATTTCAAACATGAAAAAGGTCATTTTAAAATCAACATGAAAAACCAAAATTCCAAAAGTATCAAACACAAAAAAATGCTTACCGAAGAAACAAAATGTATCGTGCTAGGCACCCGCCTCCCACCCTGTGGTGCAGCTGATGTCCCTTTCTCCAAAAATGTACTCAATGGGATCGTAATGTTGCAACCACACACAAGTTGACCTGCTGTGAGGAATAAACGAGTTAGTACATTTCAAACAAGAAAAAGGTCATTTTTAAATCAACATGAAAAATTAAAATTCTAAAAGTATCAAACACAAAAAAATGCCACCGAAGAAACAAAAAGTATCGTGCTAGGCACCCTCCTCCCGCCCTGTGATGCAGCTGATGTCCCTTTCTCCAAAAATTTACTCAATGGGACCGTAATGTTGCAACCACACACAAGTTGACCTGCTGTGAGGCAAAAACAAGTAAGTACATTTCAAACATGAAAAAGGTCATTTTTAAGTCAACATGAGAAACCAAAATTCCAAAAGTATGTAACACAAAAAAAAACTTACCGAAGAAACAAAATGTATCGTACTAGGAACCCTCCTCCCGCCCTGTTGTGCAGCTGATGTCCCTCTCTCCAAAAATGTACTCAATGGGACCGTAATGTTGCAACCACACACAAGTTGAACTGCTGTGAGGAAATAACGAGTTTGTACATTTCAAACATGAAAAAGGTCATTTTCAAATCAACATGAAAAACCAAAATAACAAAAGTATCAAACACAAAAATATGCTTACCGAAGAAACAAAATGTATCGTGCTAGGCACCCTCCTCCCGCCCTGTGGTGAAACTTATGTTCCTCTCTCCAAAAATGTACTCAATGGGACCGTAATGTTGCAACCACACACAAATTGACCTACTGCGAGGAAAAAAGGTGTTAGTACATATGAAACATGAGAAAGGTCATTTTAAAGTCAACTGAAAAACCAAAATTCCAAAAGTATCAAACACAAAAAAAAAACTTACCGAAGAAACAAAATGTATCGTGCTAGGCACCCTCCTCCTGCCCTGTGGTGCAGCTGATGTCCCTCTCTCCAAAAATGTACTCAATGGGACCGTATTGTTGCAACCACACACAAGTTGACTTGCTGTGAGGAAATAACGAGTTAGTACATTTCAAACATGAAAAAGTTCATTTTTAAATCAACATGAAAAACCAAAATTCCAAAACTATCAAACACAAAAAAATGCTTACTGAAGAAACAAAATGTATCATGCTAGGCACCCTCCTCCCGCCCAGTGGTGCAACTTATGTCCCTCTCTCCAAAAATGTACTCAATGGGACCGTAATGTTGCAACAACACACAAGTTGACCTGCTGTGAGGAAAAAACGAGTTAGTACATTTCAAACATAAAAAAGGTCATTTTAAAGTGAGCGGAAAAACCAAAATTCCAAAAGTATCAAACACCAAAAAATGCTTACCGAAGAAACAAAATGTACCGTGCTAGGCACCCTCCTCCCTCCCTGTGTTGCAACTGATGTCCCTCCTTCCAAAAATGTACTCAATGGGACCGTAATGTTGCAACCACACACAAGCTGACCTGCTGTGAGGAGAAAACGATTTAGTACATTTCAAACATGAAAAAGGTCGTTATAAAATCAACATGAAAAACCAAAATTCCAAAAGAATCAAACACAATAAAATGCTTACCGAAGAAACAAAATGTATCGTGCTAGGCACCCTCCTCCTGCCCTGTGGTGCAGCTGATGTCCCTTCCTCCAAAAATGTACTCAATGGGACCGTAATATTGCAACCACACACAAGTTGACCTGCTGTGAGGAAAAAACAAGTTAGTACATTTCAAACATGAAAAAGGTCATTTTAAAGTCAACATGAAAACCAAAATTCCAAAAGTATCAAACACAAAAAAATGCTTGCTGAAGAAACAAAATGTATCGTGCTAGGCACCCTCCTCCCGCCTTGTGGTGCAATTTATTTCCCTCTCTCCAAAAATGTACTCAATGGGACCGTAATGTTGCAACCACACACAAGTTGACCTGCTGTGAGGGAAAAACGAGTTAGTACATTTCAAACATGAAAAAGGTCATTTTAAAATAAACATGAAAAACCAAAATTCCGAACGTATCAAACACAAAAAATGCTTACCGAAGAAACAGAATGTATCGTGCTAGGCACCCTCCTCCTGCCCTTTGGTGCAGCTCATGTCCCTTTCTCCAAAAATGTACTCAATGGGACCGTAATGTTGCAACTACACACAAGTTGACCTGCTGTGAGGGAAAAACGAGTTAGTACATTTCAAACATGATAAAGGTCATTTTAAAATCAACATGAAAAACCAAAATTCCAAAAGAATCAAAAACAAAAAAATGCTTACTGAAGAAGAAAAGTGTTTCGTGGTAGGCACCCTCTGCCCGCCCTGTGGTGCAACTGATGTCCCTTTCTCCAAAAATGTACTCAATGGGACCATAATGTTGCAACCACACACAAGTTGACCTGCTGTGAGGAAAAAACGAGTTAGTACATTTCAAACATGAAAACGGTCAATTTTAAATCAACATGAAAAACTAAAATCCAAAAGTATCAAACACAAAAAAATGCTTACCGAAGAAAGAAAATGTATTGTGCTAGGCACCCTCCTCCCGCCCTGTGGTGCAATTGATGACCCTCTCTCCAAAAATGTACTCAATGGAACCGTAATGTTGCAACCACACACAAGTTGACCTGCTGTGAGGAAAAAACGAGTTAGTACATTTCAAACATTAAAAATGTCATTTTAAAATCAACATGAAAAACCAAAATTCCAAAAGTATCAAACACAAAAAAATGCTTACCGAAGAAAGAAAATGTATCGTGCTAGGCACCCTACTTCCGACCTCTTGGTGCGACAGATGTCCCTTTCTCCAAAAAAGAACTCAATGGGACCGTAATGTTGCAACCACACACATGTTGACCTGCTGGGAGGAAAACACGAGTTAGTACATTTCAAACATGAAACAGATCATTTTAAAATCAACATGAAAAACCAAATTTCCAAAAGTATCAAACACAAACAAATACTTACCGAAGAAAAAAAATGTATCTAGCTCCGCACCTTCTTCCCGCCCTGTGGTGTTACAGATGTCCCTTTCTCCGAAAATGAACTCAATGGGACCGTAATGTTGCACCCACACACAAGTTGACCAGCTGTGAGAAAAAAACGAGTTAGTACATTTCAAACAATGAAAAGGTCATCTTAAAATCAACATGAAAAACCAAAATTCCAAAAGAATCAAACACAAAAAAATACTTTCTGAAGAAAGAAAATGGATCATGCTCCGCACCCTCCTCCCGCCCTGTGGTAAAACTGACATCCCTTTCTCCAAAAATGTACTCAATGGGACCGTAATGTTGCAATCACACACAAGTTGACCTGCTGTGAGGAAAAAAACGAGTTAGTACATTTCAAACATGAAAAAGTCATTTTAAATACAACATGAAAAACCAAAATTCCAAAAGGATCAAACACAAAAAAAATGTTTACCCAAGAAAGAAAATGTATCGTGCTAGGCACCCTCCTACCGCCCTGTGGTGCAACTGATGTCCCTCTCTCCAAAAATATACTCAATGGGACCATAACGTTGCAACCACTCTAAAGTTGACCTGCTGTGAGGAAAAAACGAGTTAGTACATTTCAAACATGAAAAAGGTCATTTTAAAGTCAACATGAAAAACCAAAATTCCGAAACTAGCAAACACAAAAAAATGCTTACCGAAGAAAAACAATGTATCGTGCTTGGCACCCTCCTCCCGCCCTCTGGTGCAGCTGATGTCCCTCTCTCCAAAAATGTACTCAGTGGGACCGTAATGTTGCAACCACACACAAGTTGACATGCTGTGAGGAAAAAACGAGTTAGTACATTTCAAACATGAAAAAGGTCATTTTTAAATCAACAGGAAAAACCAAAATTCCAATAGTATCAAACACACATAATGCTTACCGAACAAACAAAATATATCGTGCTAGGCACACTCCTCAAGTCCTGTGGTGCAGGTGATGTCCCTCTCTCCAAAAATGTACTCAATGGGACCGTAATGTTGCAACCACACACAAGTAGACCTGCTGTGAGGAAAAAACGAGTTAGTACATTTCAAACATGAAAAAGGTCATTTTAAAATCAACATGAAAAACCAAAATTCCAAAAGTATCAAACACAAAAAAATGCTTACCAAAGAAACAAAATACATCGTGCCAGGCACCCTCCTCCCGCCCTGTGCTGCAGCTGATGTCCCTTTCTCCAAAATCGTTGCAACCACACACAACTTGATCTGCTGTGAGGAAAAAACGAGTTAGTACATTTCAAACATGAAAAAGGTCATTTTTAAATCAACATGAAAAAACAAAATTCCAAAAGTATCAAACACAAAATAATGCTTACCGAAGAAACAAAATGTATCGTGATGGACACCCTCCTCCGCCCAGTGGTGCAACTTACGTCCCTGTCTCGAAAAATGTGCGCAATGGGACCGTAATGTTGCAACCACACACAAGGTGACCTGCTGTGAGGAAAAAACGAGTTAGTACATTTCAAACATGAAAAAGGTCATTTTTAAATCAACATGAAAAACCAAAATTCCAAACGTATGAAACACAAAAAATGCTTACCGAAGAAACAAAATGTATCGTGCTAGGCACCCTCCTCCCGCCCTGTGGTGCAGCTGATGTCCCTTTCTCGAAAAATGTACTCAATGAGACCGTAATGTTGCAACGACACACAAGTTGACCTGCTGTGAGGAAAAAATGAGTTAGTACATTTCAAACATGAAAAAGTTTATTTTAAGATCAACATGAAAAACCAAAATTTTAAAAGTATTAAACACAAAAAAATGCTTACCGAAGAAAGAAAATGTATCGTGATAGGCACCCTCCTCCCGCCCTGTGGTGCAAGTTATGTACCTTTCTCCAAAAATGTGCTCAATGGCACCGTAATGTTGCAACCACACACAAGTTGACCTGCTGTGAGGAAAAAACGAGTAAGTACATTTCAAACATGAAAAAGGTAATTTTTAGTTCAACATGAAAAACCAAAATTCCAAAAGGATCAAACACAAAAAAATGCTTGACGAAGCAACAAAATGCAACGTGCTAGGCACCCTCCTCCCGCCCTGTGGTGCAGCTGATGTCCCTTTCTCCAAAAATGTACTCAATGGGACCGTAATGTTGCAACTACACACAAGTTGACCTGCTGTGAGGGAAAAACGAGTTAGTACATTTCAAACATGATAAAGGTCATTTTAAAATCAACATGAAAAACCAAAATTCCAAACGTATGAAACACAAAAAAATGCTTGCCGAAGAAAGAAAATGTATCGTGCTAGGCACCCTCCTCCCGCCCTGTGGTGCAGCTGATGTCCCTTTCTCCAAAAATTTACTCAGTGGGACCGTAATGTTGCAACCACAAACAAGTTGACCTGCTATGAGGAAAAAACGAGTTAGTACATTTCAACCATGAAAAAGGTCATTTTTAAATCAACATGAAAAACCAAAATTCCAACAGTATCAAACACAAAAAATGCTTACCGAACAAACAAAATATATCGTGCTAGGCACCCTCCTCCCGTCCTGTGGTGCGGCTGATGTCCCTTTCTCCACTAATGTACTCAATGGGACCGTAATGTTGCAACCACACACAAGTAGACCGGCTGTGAGGAAAAAACGAGTTAGTACATTTCAAACATGAAAAAGGACATTGTAAAATCAACATGAAAAACCAAAATTCCAAAAGTATCAAACACAAAAAAATGCTTACCAAAGAAACAAAATACATCGTGCTAGGCACCCTCCTCCCGCCCTGTGGTGCAGCTGATGTCCCTTTCTCCAAAAATGTACTCAATGGGACCGTAATGTTGCAACCACACACAACTTGACCTGCTGTGAGGGAAAAACGAGTTAGTACATTTCAAACATAAAAAAGGTCATTTTTAAATCAACATGAAGCACCAAAATTCCAAAAGTATCAAACACAAAAAAATGCTTACCGAAGAAACAAAATGTGTCGTGCTAGGCACCCTCCTCCCGCCCTGTGGTGCAGCTGATGTCCCTTTCTCCATAAATGTATTCAATGGGACCGTAATGTTGCAACCACACACAAGTTGACCTGCTGTGACGAAAAAACGAGTTAGTACATTTCAAACATGAAAAAGGTCATTTTAAAATCAACATGAAAAACCAAAATTCCAAAAGTATCAAACACAGATAAATGCTTACCGAAGAAACAAAATGCATCGTGCTAGGCAGCCTCCTCCCGCCCTGTGGTGCAGCTGATGTCCCTTTCTCCAAAAATGTACTCAATGGGACCGTAATGTTGCAACCACACATAACTTGACCTGCTGTGAAAAAAAAAAAAAGTTAGTATAGTTCAAACATGAAAAAGGTCATTTTTAAATCAACATGAAACAACAAAATTCCAAAAGTATCAAACACAAAAAAATGCCTCCCCAAGAAACAAAATGTATCGTGCTGGACACCCTCCACCCGCCCTGTGGTGCTACTTATGTCCCTTTCTCCAAATATGTGCTCAATGGGACTGTAATGTTGCAACCACACACAAGTTGACCTGCTGTGAGCAAAAAACGAGTAAGTACATTTCAAACATGAAAAAATTCATTTTTAGTTCAACATGAAAAACAAAAACTCCAAAAGTATCAAACACAAAAAATGCTTACTGAAGAAACAAAATATATCGTGCTAGGCACCCTCCTCCCGCCCTGTGGTGCAGCTGATGTCCCTTTCTCCAAAAATGTACTCAATGGGACCGTAATGTTGCAACTACACAAAAGTTGACCGGCTGTGAGGAAAAAACGAATTAGTACATTTCAAACATGAAAAAGGTCATTTTAAAATCAACATGAAAAACCAAAATTCCAAAAGGAACAAATACATAAAAATGCTTACCGAAGAAACAAAATGCAACGTGCTAGGCACCCTCCTCCCGCCCTGTGGTGCAGCTGATGTCCCTTTCTCCAAAAATGTACTCAATGGGACCGTAATGTTGCGACCACACACAACTTGACCTGTTGTGAGGAAAAAACGAGTTAGTAAATTTCAAACATGAAAAAGGTCATTTTTAAATCAATATGAAAAACCAAAATTCCAAAAGTATCAAACACAAAGAAAATGCTTACTGTAGAAACAAAATGTATCGTGCTGGACACCCACCTCCCGCCCTGTAGTGCAACTTATGTCCCTTTCTCCAAAAATGTGCTCAATGGGACCGTAATGTTGCAACCACAAACAAGTTGACCTGCTATGAGGAAAAAACGAGTTAGTTCATTTCAAACATGAAAAAGGTCATTTTTAAATCAACATGAAAAACCAAAATTCCAATAGTATCAAACACAAAAAATGCTTACCAAACAAACAAAATATATCGTGCTAGGCACCCTCCTCCCATCCTGTGGTGCGGCTGATGTCCCTTTCTCCAATAATGTACTCAATGGGACCGTAATGTTGCAACCACACACAAGTAGACATGCTGTGAAGAAAAAACGAGTCAGTACATTTCAAACATGAAAAAGGTCATTTTTAAATCAATATGAAAAACCAAAATTCCAAAAGTATCAAAGACAAAAAAATGCTTACTGAAGAAACAAAATGTATCGTGCTGGACACCCACCTCCCGCCCTGTTGTGCAACTTATGTCCCTTTCTCCATAAATGTATTCAATGAGACCGTAATGTTGCAACCACACATAAGTTGACCTGCTGTGACGAAAAAACGAGTTAATACATTTCAAACATGAAAAAGGTCATGTTAAAATCAACATGAAAAACCAAAATTCCAAAAGTATCAAACACAGATAAATGCTTACCGAAGAAACAAAGTGCATCGTGCTAGGCAGCCTCCTCCCGCCCTGTGGTGCAGCTGATGTCCCTTTCTCCAAAAATGTACTCAATGGGACCGTAATGTTGCTACCACACAGAAGTTGACCTGCTGTGAGGAAAAAACGAGTTAGTACATTTCAAACAAGAAAAAATACATTTTTAAATCAACATGAAAAACAAAAATTCCAAAAGTATCAAACACAAAAAAATGCTTACCGTAGAAAAAAATTGTATCGTGCTAGACACCCTCCTCCCGCCCTGTGGTGCAACTTATGTCCCTTTCTCCAAATATGTGCTCAATGGGACCGTAATGTTGCAACTATACAAAAGTTGACCGGCTGTGAGGAAAAAACGAATTAGTACATTTCAAACATGAAAAAGGTCATTTTAAAATCAACATGAAAAACCAAAATTCCAAAAGGATCAAACACAAAAAATGCTTACCGAAGAAACAGAATATATCGTGCTAGGCACCCTCCTTCCGCCCTGTGGTGCAGCTGATGTCCCTTTCTCCAAAAATGTACTCAATGGGACCGTAATGTTGCAACTACACAAAAGTTGACCGGCTGTGAGGAAAAAACGAATTAGTACATTTCAAACATGAAAAAGGACATTTTAAAATCAACATGAAAAACCAAAATTGCAAAAGGATCAAACACAAAAAATCCTTACCGAAGAAACAAAATGCAATGTGCTAGGTACCCTCCTCCCGCCCTGTGGTGCAGCTGATGTCCCATTCTCCAAAAATGTACTCAATGGGACTGTAATGTTACGACCACACACAAGTTGACCTGCTGTGAGGAAAAAACGAGTTAGTACATTTCAAACATGAAAAAGGTCATTTTTAAATCAATATGAAAAACCAAAATTCCAAAAGTATCAAAGACAAAAAAATGCTTACTGAAGAAACAAAATGTATCGTGCTGGACACCCACCTCCCGCCCTGTAGTGCAACTTATGTCCCTTTCTCCAAAAATGTGCTCAATGGGACCGTAAAGTTGCAACCACAAACAAGTTGACCTGCTATGAGGAAAAAACGAGTTAGTACATTTCAAACACGAAAAAGGTCATTTTTAAATCAACATGAAAAACCAAAATTCCAATAGTATCAAACACAAAAAATGCTTATCGAAAAAACAAAATATATCGTGCTAGGCACCCTCCTCCCGTCCTGTGGTGCGGCTGATGTCCCTTTCTCCAATAATGTACTCAATGGGACAGTAATGTTGCAACCACACACAAGTAGACCGGCTGTGAGGAAAAAACGAGTTAGTACATTTCAAACATGTAAAAGGTCATTTTAAAATCAACATGAGAAACCAAAATTCCAAAAGTATCAAACACAAAAAAATGCTTACCAAAGAAACAAATTACATCGTGCTAGGCACCCTCCTCCCGCCCTGTGGTGCAGCTGATGTCCCTTTCTCCAAAAATGTACTCAATGGGACCGTAATGTTGCAGCCACACACAACTTGACCTGCTGTGAGGAAAAAACGAGTTAGTACATTTCAAACATGAAAAAGGTCATTTTTAAATCAATTTGAAAAACCAAAATTCCAAAAGTATCAAACACAAAAAAATGCTTACTGAAGAAAAAAATTTATTGTGCTGGACACCCACCTCCCGCCCTGTTGTGCAACTTATGTCCCTTTCTCCAAAAATGTGCTCAATGGGACCGTAATGTTGCAACCACCCACAAGTTGACCTGCTGTGAGGAAAAACGAGTTAGTACATTTCAAACATGAAAAAGGTCATTTTAAAATCAACATGAAAAACCAAAATTCCAAAAGTATCAAAGACAAAAAAATGCTTACCGAAGAAACAAAATGTATCGTGCTATGCACCCTCCTCCCGCCCTGTGCTGCAGCAGATGTCCCTTTCTCCAAAATTGTGCTCAATGGGACCGTAATGTTGCAACCACACACAAGTTGACCTGCTGTGTGGAAAAACGAGTTAGTACATTTCAAACATGAAAAAGGTCAATTTAAAATCAACATGAAAGACCAAAATTCAGAAAGTATCAAACACAAAAAAATGCTTACCGAAGAAACAAAATGTGTCGTGCTAGGCACCCTCCTCCCGCCCTGTGGTGCAGCTCATGTCCATTTCTCCATAAATGTACTCAATGGGACCGTAATGTTGGAACCACATACAAGTTGACTTGCTGTGAGGAAAAAACGAGCTAGTACATTTCAAACATGAAAAAGGTCATTTTTAAATCAACATGAAAAACCAAAATTCCAAAAGTATCAAACACAAAAAAATGCTTACCGAAGAAACAAAATGTATCGTGCTAGGCACCCTCCTCCCGACCTGTGCTGCAGCTGATGTCCCTTTCTCCAAAATGTACTCAATGGGACCGTAATGTTGCAACCACACACAAGTTGACCTGCTGTGAGGAAATAACGAGTTAGTACATTTCAAACATGAAAAAGCTTATTTTAAAATCAACATGAAAAACCAAAATTCCAAAAGTATCAAACACAAAAAAATGCTTACCGAAGAAACAAAATGTATCGTGCTAGGCACCCTCCTCCCGCCCTGTGGTGCAGCTGAAGTCCCTTTCTCAGAAAATGTACTCAATGGTACCGTAATGTTGCAACCACAAACAAGCTAACCTGCTGTGAGGAAAAAAAGAGTTAGTACATTTCAAACATGAAAAAGGTCATTTTTAAATCAACATGAAAAACCAAAATTCCAAACGTATGAAACACAAAAAAATGATTACCGAAGAAACAAAATGTATCATACTAGGCACCCTCCTCCCGTCCTGTGGTGCAGCTGATGTCCCTTTCTCCAAAAATGAAATCAATGGGACTTTAATGTTGCAACCACACACAAGTTGACCTGCTGTGAGGAAAAAACAAGTTAGTAAATTTCAAACATATAAAAGGTCATTTTTAAATCAACGTGAAAAACCAAAATTCCAAAAGTATCAAACACAAAAAAAAGCTTACCGAAGAAACAAAATGTATCGTTCTAGGCACCCTTCTCCCACCCTGTGGTGCAGCTGATGTCCTTTTCTCCAAAAATGTACTCAATGGGACCGTAATCTTGCAACCACACACAAGTTGACCTGCTGTGACGAAAAAACGAGTTAGTACATTTCAAACATGAAAAAGGTCATTTTTAAATCAACATGAAAAACCAAAATTCCAAAGTATCAAACACAAAAAAATGCTTACCGAAGGAACAAAATGTATCATACGGGGGACCCTCCCCCCGCCCTGTGGTGCAGCTGATGTCCGTTTCTCCAAAAATGTACTCAATGGGACTGTAATGTTGTAACCACACACAAGTTGACCTGCTGTGAGGAAAAAACGAGTTAGTACATTTCAAACATGTAAAAGGTCATTTTTAAATCAACATGAAAAACCAAAATTCCAAAAGTATCAAACACAAAGAAAAGCTTACCGAAGAAACAAAATGTATCGTGCTAGGCACCCTTCTCCAACCCTGTGGTGCAGCTGATGTCCCTTTCTCCAAAAATGTACTCGATGGGACCGTAATGTTGCAACCACACACAAGTTGACCTGCTGTGAGGAAAAAACGAGTTAGTACATTTCAAACATGAAAAAGGTCATTTTAAATTCAACATGAAAAACCAAAATTCCAAAAGTATCAAACAAAAAAAATTCTTACCGAAGAAACAAAATGTATCGTGCTAGGCACCCTCCCACCGCCCTGTGGGGCAGCTGATGTCCCTTTCTCCAAAGTGTACTCAATGGGACCGTAATGTTGCTACCACACAGAAGTTGACCTGCTGTGAGGAAAAAACGAGTTAGTACATTTCAAACAAGAAAAAGGACATTTTTAAATCAACATGAAAAACCAAAATTCCAAAAGTATGAAACACAAAAAAATGCTTACCGTAGAAAAAAATTCTATCGTGCTAGACACCATCCTCCCGCCCTGTGGTGCAACTTATGTCCCTTTCTCCAAAAATGTACTCAATGGGACCGTAATGTTGCAACCACACACAAGTTGACCTGCTGTGAGGAAAAAACGAGTTAGTACATTTCAAACATGAAAAAGCACATTCTAAAGGCAACATGAAAAACCAAAATTCCAAAAGTATCAAACACAATAAGAAGCTTACCGAAGAAAGAAAATGTATCGTGCTTGGCACCCTTCTCCCGCCCTGTGGTGCAGCTGATGTCCCTTTCTCTGAAAAGGTACTCAATGGGTCCGTAATGTTGCAACCACACACAAGTTTACCTGCTGTGAGGAAAAACGAGTTAGTACATTTCAAACATGAAAAGGTCATTTTAAAATCAGCATGAAAAAACAAAATTCCAAAAGTATCAAACACAAATAAATGCTTACCGAAGAACCAAAATGTATCATGCTAGGCACCCTCCTCCCGCCCTGTGGTGCAGCTGATGGTCCTTTCTCCATAAATTTACTCAATGGGACCGTAATGTTGCAGCCACACACAGGTTGACCTGCTGTGAAGAAAAAACGAGTTAGAACATTTCAAACATGAAAAAAGTCATTTTTAAATCAACATGAAAAACCAAAATTCCAAAAGTATCAAACACAAAAAAATGCTTACCGAAGAAACAAAATGTATCGTGCTAGGTATTCTCCTCCCGCCCTGTGGTGCAGCTGATGTCCCTTTCTCCAAAAATGTACTCAATGGGACCATAATGTTGCAACCACACACAAGTTGACCTGCTGTGAGGAAAAGACGAGTTAGTACATTTCAAACATGAAAAAGGTTATTTTAAAATCAACATGAAAAACCAAAATTCCAAAAGTATCAAACACAAAAAAATGCTTACCGAAGAAAGAAAATGTATCGTGCTAGGTACCCTCCTCCCGCCCTGTGGTGCAGCTGATGTCCCTTTCTCCCAAAATGTACTCAATGGGACCGTAATGTTGCAACGACACACAAGTTGACCTGCTGCGAGGAAAAAACGAATTAGTAAATTTCAACAATGAAAAAGATCATTTTTAAATCAACATGAAAAACCAAAATTCCAAAAGTATCAAACACAAAAAAATGCTTACCGAAGAAACAAAATGTATCGTGCTAGGCACCCGCCTCACGCCCTGAGGAGCAACTGATGTCCCTCTCTCCAAAAATGTACTCAATGGGACCGTAATGTTGCAACAACACACAAGCTGACATGCTGTGAGGAAAAAACGAGTTAGTACATTTCAAACATGAAAAAGGTCATTTTAAAATGAACATGAAAAACCAAAATTCCAAAAGTATCAAACACAAAAAAATGGTTACCGAAGAAACAGAATGTATCGTGCTAGGCACCCTCCACCTGCCCTGTGGTGCAGCTCATGTCCCTTTCTCCAAAAATGTACTCAATGGGACCGTATTGTTGCAGCCACACAAAGGCTGACCTGCTGTGACGAAAAAACGAGTTAGTACATTTCAAACACGCTAAAGTTCATTTTTAAATCAACATGAAAAACCAAAATCCAAAAGTATCAAACACAAAAAAATGCCTACCGAAGAGACAAAATGTATCATGCTAGGCACCCTCCTCCCACCCTGTGGTGCAGCTCATGTCCCTTTCTCCAAAAATGTTCTCAATGGGACCATAATGTTGCAAAATCGCACAAGTTGACCTGCTGTGAGGAAAAAACGAGTTAGTACATTACAAACATGAAAAAGGTCATTTTAAAATCAACATGAAAAACCAAAATTCCAAAAGTATCAAACACAAATAAATGCTTACCGAAGAAACAAAATGCATCGTGCTAGGCACCCTCCTCCCGCCCTGTGGTGCAGCTGATGTCACTTTCTCAAAAATGTACTCAATGGGACCGTAGTGTTGCAACCACACACAAGTTGACATGCTGTGAGGAAAAAACGAGTTAGTACATTTCAAACATAAAAAAGGTCATTTTTAAATCAACATGAAAAAACAAAATTCCAAAAGTATCAAACACAAAAAAAAACTTACCGAAGAAACAAAATGTATCGTGCTGGACACCCACCTCCCGCCCTGTGGTGCTACTTATGTCCCTTTCTCCAAAAATGTGCTCAATGGGACCGTAATGTTGCAACCACACACAAGTTGACCTGCTGTGAGGAAACAACGAGTTAGTACATTTCAAACATGAAAAAGGTCATTTTTAAATCAACATGAAAAACCAAATTTCCAAAAGTATCAGACACAAAAAATGCTTACCGTAGAAACAGAATGTATCGTGCTAGGCACCCTCCTCCTGCCCTGTGGTGCAGCTGATGTCCCTTTCTCCAAAAATGTACTCAATGGGACCGTAATGTTGCAACCACAACTAAGTTGACCTGCTGTGAGGAAAAAACGAGTTAGTACATTTCAAACATGAAAAAGGTCATTTTTAAATCAACATGAAAAACCAAAATTCCAAAAGTATCAAACACAAAAAATGCTTACCGAAGAAACAAAATATATCGTGCTAGGCGCCCTCCTCCCGCCCTGTGGTGTAGCTCATGTCCCTTTCTCCAAAAATGTACTCAATGGGACCGTAATGTTGCAACCACACACAATTTGACCTGCTGTGAGGAAAAAATGAGTTAGTACATTTCAAACACACAAAAGTACACTTTTAAATCAACATGAAAAACTAAAATCCAAAAGTATCAAACACAAAAAAATGCCTACCGAAAAAACAAAATGTATCGTGCTAGGCACCCTCCTCCCGCCCTGTGGTGCAGCTGTTGTCCCTTTCTCCAAAAATGTACTCAATGGGACCGTAATGTTGCAAAATCACACAAGTTGACCTGCTGTGAGGAAAAAACGAGTTTGTACATTACAAACATGATAAAGGTCATTTTAAAATCAACATGAAAAACCAAAATTCCAAACGAATCAAACACAAAAGAATGCTTACCGAAGAAACAAAATGTATCGTGCTAGGCACCCTCCTCCTGACCTGTGGTGCAGCTGATGTCCCTTTCTCCAAAAATGTACTCAATGGGACCGTAATGTTGCAACCACACACAAGTTGACCTGCTGTTAGGAAAAAACGAGTTAGTACATTTCAAACATGAAAAAGGTCATTTGTAAATCAACATGAAAAACCAAAATTCCAAAAGTATCAAACACAAAAAATGCTTACCGAGGAAACAAAATATATCGTGCTAGGCACCCTTTTCCCGCCCTGTGGTACAGTTGATGTTCCTTTCTCCAAAAATGTACTCAATGGGACCGTAATGTTGCAACAACACACAAGTTGACCTGCTGTGAGGAAAAAACGAGTTAGTACATTTCAAACATGAAAAAGAACATTTTAAAATCAACATGAAAAACATTAATTCCAAAAGTATCAAACACAAAAAAATGCTTACAGAAGAAACAAAATGCAACGTGCTAGGCACCTTCCTCTTGCCCTGTGATGCAGCTCATGTCCCTTTCTCCAAAAATGTACTCAATGGGACCGTAATGTTGCAACCACACACAAGTTGACCTGCTGTGAGAAAAAACGAGTTAGTATTATTCAAACATGAAAAAGGTCATTTTTAAAACAACATGAAAAATCAAAATTCCTAAAGTATCAAACACAAAAAAATGCTTACCGAAGAAACAAAATGTATCGTGCTGGACACCCTCCTCCCGCCCTGTGGTGCAACTTATGTCCCTTTCTCCAAAAATGTGCTCAATGGGACAGTAATGTTGCAACCACACACAAGTTGACCTGCTATGAGGAAAAACGAGGTAGTACATTTCAAACATGAAAAAGGTCAATTTTAAATCAACATGAAAAACCAAAATTCCAAAAGTATCAAATTCAAAAAATGCTTACCGAAGAAACAAAATGTATCGTGCTAGGCACCCTCCTCCTGCCCTTTGGGCAGCTGATGTCCCTTTCTCCAAAAATGTACTCAATGGGACCGTAATGTTGCAACCACACACAAGTTGACCTGCTGTGAGCAAAAAAACGATTTAGTGCATTTCAAACATGAAAAAGGTCATTTTTAAATCAACATGAAAAACCAAAATTCCATAAGTATCAAACACAAAAAATGCTTACCGAAGAAACGAAATATATCGTGCTAGGCACCCTACTCCCGCTTTGTGGTTCAGCTGATGTCCCTTTCTCCAAAAATGTACTCAATGGGACTGTAATGTTGCAACAACACACAAGTTGACCTGCTGTGAGGAAAAAACGAGTTAGTACATTTCAAACATGAAAAAGAACATTTTAAAATCAACATGAAAAACATTAATTCCAAAAGTATCAAACACAAAAAAATGCTTACAGAAGAAACAAAATGCAACGTGCTAGGCACCTTCCTCTTGCCCTGTGATGCAGCTCATGTCCCTTTCTCCAAAAATGTACTCAATGGGACCGTAATGTTGCAACCACACACAAGTTGACCTGCTGTGAGAAAAAACGAGTTAGTATTATTCAAACATGAAAAAGGTCATTTTTAAAACAACATGAAAAATCAAAATTCCTAAAGTATCAAACACAAAAAAATGCTTACCGAAGAAACAAAATGTATCGTGCTGGACACCCTCCTCCCGCCCTGTGGTGCAACTTATGTCCCTTTCTCCAAAAATGTGCTCAATGGGACAGTAATGTTGCAACCACACACAAGTTGACCTGCTATGAGGAAAAACGAGGTAGTACATTTCAAACATGAAAAAGGTCAATTTTAAATCAACATGAAAAACCAAAATTCCAAAAGTATCAAATTCAAAAAATGCTTACCGAAGAAACAAAATGTATCGTGCTAGGCACCCTCCTCCTGCCCTTTGGGCAGCTGATGTCCCTTTCTCCAAAAATGTACTCAATGGGACCGTAATGTTGCAACCACACACAAGTGGACCTGCTGCGAGGAAAAAATGAGTTAGTACATTTTTAAATCATTTAAGTCATTTTTAAATCAACATGAAGAACCAAAATTCCAAACGAATCAAACACAAAAGAATGCTTACCGAAGAAACAAAATGTATCGTGCTAGGCACCCTCCTCCTGACCTGTGGTGCAGCTGATGTCCCTTTCTCCAAAAATGTACTCAATGGGACCGTAATGTTGCAACCACACACAAGTTGACCTGCTGTTAGGAAAAAACGAGTTAGTACATTTCAAACATGAAAAAGGTCATTTGTAAATCAACATGAAAAACCAAAATTCCAAAAGTATCAAACACAAAAAATGCTTACCGAGGAAACAAAATATATCGTGCTAGGCACCCTTTTCCCGCCCTGTGGTACAGTTGATGTTCCTTTCTCCAAAAATGTACTCAATGGGACCGTAATGTTGCAACAACACACAAGTTGACCTGCTGTGAGGAAAAAACGAGTTAGTACATTTCAAACATGAAAAAGAACATTTTAAAATCAACATGAAAAACATTAATTCCAAAAGTATCAAACACAAAAAAATGCTTACAGAAGAAACAAAATGCAACGTGCTAGGCACCTTCCTCTTGCCCTGTGATGCAGCTCATGTCCCTTTCTCCAAAAATGTACTCAATGGGACCGTAATGTTGCAACCACACACAAGTTGACCTGCTGTGAGAAAAAACGAGTTAGTATTATTCAAACATGAAAAAGGTCATTTTTAAAACAACATGAAAAATCAAAATTCCTAAAGTATCAAACACAAAAAAATGCTTACCGAAGAAACAAAATGTATCGTGCTGGACACCCTCCTCCCGCCCTGTGGTGCAACTTATGTCCCTTTCTCCAAAAATGTGCTCAATGGGACAGTAATGTTGCAACCACACACAAGTTGACCTGCTATGAGGAAAAACGAGGTAGTACATTTCAAACATGAAAAAGGTCAATTTTAAATCAACATGAAAAACCAAAATTCCAAAAGTATCAAATTCAAAAAATGCTTACCGAAGAAACAAAATGTATCGTGCTAGGCACCCTCCTCCTGCCCTTTGGGCAGCTGATGTCCCTTTCTCCAAAAATGTACTCAATGGGACCGTAATGTTGCAACCACACACAAGTTGACCTGCTGTGAGCAAAAAAACGATTTAGTGCATTTCAAACATGAAAAAGGTCATTTTTAAATCAACATGAAAAACCAAAATTCCATAAGTATCAAACACAAAAAATGCTTACCGAAGAAACAAAATATATCGTGCTAGGCACCCTTTTCCCGCCCTGTGGTACAGTTGATGTTCCTTTCTCCAAAAATGTACTCAATGGGACCGTAATGTTGCAACAACACACAAGTTGACCTGCTGTGAGGAAAAAACGAGTTAGTACATTTCAAACATGAAAAAGAACATTTTAAAATCAACATGAAAAACATTAATTCCAAAAGTATCAAACACAAAAAAATGCTTACAGAAGAAACAAAATGCAACGTGCTAGGCACCTTCCTCTTGCCCTGTGATGCAGCTCATGTCCCTTTCTCCAAAAATGTACTCAATGGGACCGTAATGTTGCAACCACACACAAGTTGACCTGCTGTGAGAAAAAACGAGTTAGTATTATTCAAACATGAAAAAGGTCATTTTTAAAACAACATGAAAAATCAAAATTCCTAAAGTATCAAACACAAAAAAATGCTTACCGAAGAAACAAAATGTATCGTGCTGGACACCCTCCTCCCGCCCTGTGGTGCAACTTATGTCCCTTTCTCCAAAAATGTGCTCAATGGGACAGTAATGTTGCAACCACACACAAGTTGACCTGCTATGAGGAAAAACGAGGTAGTACATTTCAAACATGAAAAAGGTCAATTTTAAATCAACATGAAAAACCAAAATTCCAAAAGTATCAAATTCAAAAAATGCTTACCGAAGAAACAAAATGTATCGTGCTAGGCACCCTCCTCCTGCCCTTTGGGCAGCTGATGTCCCTTTCTCCAAAAATGTACTCAATGGGACCGTAATGTTGCAACCACACACAAGTGGACCTGCTGCGAGGAAAAAATGAGTTAGTACATTTCAAACATGAAAAATGTCATTTTTAAATCAACATGAAAAAACAAAATTCTGAAAGTATCAAAAACAAAAAAATGCTTACCGAAGAAACAAAATGTATCGTGCTTGACACCCTCCTCCCGCCCTGTGGTGCAACTTATGTCCCTTTCTCCAAAAATGTGTTCAATGGGACCGTAATGTTGCAACCACACACAAGTTGACCTGCTGTGAGGAAAAAACGAGTTAGTACATTTCAAACATGAAAAAGGTCATTTTTAAATCAACATGAAAAACCAAATTTCCAAAACTATCAAACACAGAAAATGCTTACCGAAGAAACAAAATATATCGTGCTAGGCACCCACCTCCCGCCCTGTGGTGCAGCTCATGTCCCTTTCTCCAAAAATGTACTCAATGGGACCGTAATGTTGCAACCACACACAATTTGACCTGCTGTGAGGAAAAAACGAGTTAGTACATTTCAAACACACAAAAGTACACTTTTAATTCAACATGAAAAACTAAAATCAAAAAGTATCAAACACAAAAAAATGCCTACCGAAAAAACAAAATGTATCGTGCTAGGCACCCTCCTCCCGCCCTGTGGTGCAGCTGATGTCCCTTTCTCCAAAAATGTACTCAATGGGACCGTAATGTTGCAAAATCACACAAGTTGACCTGCTGTGAGGAAAAAACGAGTTTGTACATTTCAAACATGGTAAAGGTCATTTTAAAATCAACATGAAAAACCAAAATTCCAAACGAATCAAACACAAAAGAATGCTTACCGAAGAAACAAAAAATATCGTGCTAGGCACCCTCCACCCGCCCTGTGGTGCAGCTGATGTCCCTTTCTCCAAAAATGTACTCAATGGGACCGTAATGTTGCAACCACATAGAAGTTGACCGGCTGTGAGGAAAAAACGATTTAGTACATTTCAAACATGAAAAAGGTCATTTCAAAATCAACATGAAAAACCAAAATTCCAAAAGTATCAAACACAAAACAATGCATGCCGAAGAAACAAAATGTATCGTGCTAGGCACCCTCCTCCCGCCCTGTGGTGCAGCTCATGTCCCTTTCTCCAAAAACGTACTCAATGGGACCGTAATGTTGCAACCACACACAAGTTGACCTGCTGTGAGGAAAAAATGAGTTAGTACATTTCAAACACGCAAAAGTTCACTTTTAAATCAACATGAAAAACTAAAAGCCAAAAGTATCAAACACAAAAAAATGCCTACCGAAAAACCAAATGTATCGTGCTAGGCACCCTCCTCCCGCCCTGTGGTGCAGCTGATGTCCCCTTCTCCAAAAATGTACTCAATGGGACCGTAATGTTGGAAAATCACACAAGTTGACCTGCTGTGAGGAAAAAACGAGTTTGTACATTTCAAACATGGTAAAGGTCATTTTAAAATCAACATGAAAAACCAAAATTCCAAACGAATCAAACACAAAAGAATGCTTACCGAAGAAACAAAATATATCGTGCTAGGCACCCTCACCCGCCCTGTGGTGCAGCTGATGTCCCTTTCTCCAAAAATGTACTCAATGGGACCGTAATGTTGCAACCACATAGAAGTTGACCGGCTGTGAGGAAAAAACGATGTAGTACATTTCAAACATGAAAAAGGTCATTTTAAAATCAACATGAAAAACCAAAATTCCAAAAGTATCAAACACAAAAGAATGCTTACCGAAGAAACAAAATGTATCGTGCTAGGCACCATCCTCCCGCCCTATGGTGCAGCTCAAGTCCCTTTCTCCAAAAACGTACTCAATGGGACCGTAATGTTGCAACCACACACAAGTTGACCTGCTGTGGGGAAAAAATGAGTTAGTACATTTCAAACACGCAAAAGTTCACTTTTAAATCAACATGAAAAACCAAAATCCAAAAGTATCAAACACAAAAAAATGCCTACCGAAGAAACAAAATGTATCGTGCTAGGCACCCTCCTCCCGCCCTGTGGTGCAGCTGATGTCCCTTTCTCCATAAATGTACTCAATGGGACCGTAATGTTGCAAAATCACACAAGTAGTCCTGGTATGAGGAAAAAACGAGTTAGTACATTTCAAACATGATAAAGGTCATTTTAAAATCAACATGAAAAACCAAAATTCCAAAAGTATCAAACACAAAAAAATGCTTACCGAAGAAACAAAATGCATCGTGCTAGGCACCCTCCTCCCGCCCTGTGGTGCAGCTGATGTCACGTTCTCAAAAATGTACTCAATGGGACCGTAATGTTGCAACCACACACAAGTTGACCTGCTGTGAGGAAAAAACGAGTTAATACATTTCAAACATGAAAAATGTCATTTTTAAATCAACATGAAAAAACAAAATTCCAAAAGTATCAAACACAAAAAAATGCTTTCCGAAGAAACAAAATGTATCGTGCTTGACACCCTCCTCCCTCCCTGTGATGCAACTTATGTCCTTTTCTCCAAAAATGTGTTCAATGGGACCGTAATGTTGCAACCACACACAAGTTGACCTGCTGTGAGGAAAAAACGAGTTAGTACATTTCAAACATGAAAAAGGTCATTTTTAAATCAACATGAAAAACCAAATTTCCAAAACTATCAAACACAATAAATGCTTACCGAAGAAACAAAGTATATCGTGCTAGGCACCCTCCTCCCGCCCTGTGGTGCAGCTAATGTCCCTTTCTCCAAATATGTACTCAATGGGACCGTAATGTTGCAACCACACATAATTTGACCTGCTGTGAGGAAAAAATGAGTTAGTACATGTCAAACACACAAAAGTACACTTTTAATTCAACATGAAAAACTAAAATCCAAAAGTATCAAACACAAAAAAATGCCTACCGAAAAAACAAAATGTTTCGTGCTAGGCACCCTCCTCCCGCCCTGTGGTGCAGCTGATGTCCCTTTCTCCAAAAATGTACTCAATGGGACCGTAATGTTGCAAAATCACACAAGTTGACCTGCTGTGAGGAAAAAACGAGTTAGTACATTTCAAACATGAAAAATGTCATTTTTAAATCAACATGAAAAAACAAAATTCCGAAAGTATCAAAAACAAAAAAATGCTTACCGAAGAAACAAAATGTATCGTGCTTGACACCCTCCTCCCGCCCTGTGGTGCAACTTATGTCCCTTTCTCCAAAAATGTGTTCAATGGGACCGTAATGTTGCAACCACACACAAGTTGACCTGCTGTGAGGAAAAAACGAGTTAGTACATTTCAAACATGAAAAAGGTCATTTTTAAATCAACATGAAAAACCAAATTTCCAAAACTATCAAACACAGAAAATGCTTACCGAAGAAACAAAATATAACGTGCTAGGCACCCTCCTCCCGCCCTGTGGTGCAGCTCATGTCCCTTTCTCCAAAAATGTACTCAATGGGACCGTAATGTTGCAACCACACACAATTTGACCTGCTGTGAGGAAAAAACGAGTTAGTACATTTCAAACACACAAAAGTACACTTTTAATTCAACATGAAAAACTAAAATCAAAAAGTATCAAACACAAAAAAATGCCTACCGAAAAAACAAAATGTATCGTGCTAGGCACCCTCCTCCCGCCCTGTGGTGCAGCTGATGTCCCTTTCTCCAAAAATGTACTCAATGGGACCGTAATGTTGCAAAATCACACAAGTTGACCTGCTGTGAGGAAAAAACGAGTTTGTACATTTCAAACATGGTAAAGGTCATTTTAAAATCAACATGAAAAACCAAAATTCCAAACGAATCAAACACAAAAGAATGCTTACCGAAGAAACAAAAAATATCGTGCTAGGCACCCTCCACCCGCCCTGTGGTGCAGCTGATGTCCCTTTCTCCAAAAATGTACTCAATGGGACCGTAATGTTGCAACCACATAGAAGTTGACCGGCTGTGAGGAAAAAACGATTTAGTACATTTCAAACATGAAAAAGGTCATTTCAAAATCAACATGAAAAACCAAAATTCCAAAAGTATCAAACACAAAACAATGCATGCCGAAGAAACAAAATGTATCGTGCTAGGCACCCTCCTCCCGCCCTGTGGTGCAGCTCATGTCCCTTTCTCCAAAAACGTACTCAATGGGACCGTAATGTTGCAACCACACACAAGTTGACCTGCTGTGAGGAAAAAATGAGTTAGTACATTTCAAACATGCAAAAGTTCACTTTTAAATCAACATGAAAAACTAAAAGCCAAAAGTATCAAACACAAAAAAATGCCTACCGAAAAACCAAATGTATCGTGCTAGGCACCCTCCTCCCGCACTGTGGTGCAGCTGATGTCCCCTTCTCCAAAAATGTACTCAATGGGACCGTAATGTTGGAAAATCACACAAGTTGACCTGCTGTGAGGAAAAAACGAGTTTGTACATTTCAAACATGGTAAAGGTCATTTTAAAATCAACATGAAAAACCAAAATCCCAAACGAATCAAACACAAAAGAATGCTTACCGAAGAAACAAAATATATCGTGCTAGGCACCCTCACCCGCCCTGTGGTGCAGCTGATGTCCCTTTCTCCAAAAATGTACTCAATGGGACCGTAATGTTGCAACCACATAGAAGTTGAGCGGCTGTGAGGAAAAAACGATTTAGTACATTTCAAACATGAAAAAGGTCATTTTAAAATCAACATGAAAAACCAAAATTCCAAAAGTATCAAACACAAAAGAATGCTTACCGAAGAAACAAAATGTATCGTGCTAGGCACCATCCTCCCGCCCTATGGTGCAGCTCAAGTCCCTTTCTCCAAAAACGTACTCAATGGGACCGTAATGTTGCAACCACACACAAGTTGACCTGCTGTGGGGAAAAAATGATTTAGTACATTTCAAACACGCAAAAGTTCACTTTTAAATCAACATGAAAAACCAAAATTCAAAAGTATCAAACACAAAAAAATGCCTACCGAAGAAACAAAATGTATCGTGCTAGGCACCCTCCTCCCGCCCTGTGGTGCAGCTGATGTCCCTTTCTCCATAAATGTACTCAATGGGACCGTAATGTTGCAAAATCACACAAGTAGTCCTGGTATGAGGAAAAAACGAGTTAGTACATTTCAAACATGATAAAGTTCATTTTAAAATCAACATGAAAAACCAAAATTCCAAAAGTATCAAACACAAAAAAATGCTTACCGAAGAAACAAAATGCATCGTGCTAGGCACCCTCCTCCCGCCCTGTGGTGCAGCTGATGTCACGTTCTCAAAAATGTACTCAATGGGACCGTAATGTTGCAACCACACACAAGTTGACCTGCTGTGAGGAAAAAACGAGTTAGTACATTTCAAACATGAAAAATGTCATTTTTAAATCAACATGAAAAAACAAAATTCCAAAAGTATCAAACACAAAAAAATGCTTTCCGAAGAAACAAAATGTATCGTGCTTGACACCCTCCTCCCACCCTGTGATGCAACTTATGTCCTTTCCTCCAAAAATGTGTTCAATGGGACCGTAATGTTGCAACCACACACAAGTTGACCTGCTGTGAGGAAAAAACGAGTTAGTACATTTCAAACATGAAAAAGGTCATTTTTAAATCAACATGAAAAACCAAATTTCCAAAAATATCAAACACAACAAATGCTTACCGAAGAAACAAAATATATCGTGCTAGGCACCCTCCTCCCGCCCTGTGGTGCAGCTAATGTCCCTTTCTCCAAAAATGTACTCAATGGGACCGTAATGTTGCAACCACACATAATTTGACCTGCTGTGAGGAAAAAATGAGTTAGTACATGTCAAACACACAAAAGTACACTTTTAATTCAACATGAAAAACTAAAATCCAAAAGTATCAAACACAAAAAAATGCCTACCGAAAAAACAAAATGTTTCGTGCTAGGCACCCTCCTCCCGCCCTGTGGTGCAGCTGATGTCCCTTTCTCCAAAAATGTACTCAATGGGACCGTAATGTTGCAAAATCACACAAGTTGACCTGCTGTGAGGAAAAAACGAGTTTGTACATTTCAAACATGGTAAAGGTCATTTTAAAATCAACATGAAAAACCAAAATTCCAAACGAATCAAACACAAAAGAATGCTTACCGAAGAAACAAAATATATCGTGCTAGGCACCCTCCACCCGCCCTGTGGTGCAGCTGATGTCCCTTTCTCCAAAAATGTACTCAATGGGACCGTAATGTTGCAACCACATAGAAGTTGACCGGCTGTGAGGAAAAAACGATTTAGTACATTTCAAACATGAATAAGGTCATTTTAAAA
The DNA here is from genome assembly GCF_023864275.1 of Schistocerca cancellata. Lineage (NCBI taxonomy): Eukaryota > Metazoa > Arthropoda > Insecta > Orthoptera > Acrididae > Schistocerca > Schistocerca cancellata. Next base: position 616,399,594 of record NC_064633.1, on the reverse strand, counting down.
TCAACATGAAAAACCAAAATTCCAAAAGTATCAAACACAAAAGAATGCCTACCGAAGAAACAAAATGTATCGTGCTAGGCACCCTCCTCCCGCCCTGTGGTGCAGCTCATGTCCCTTTCTCCAAAAACGTACTCAATGGGACCGTAATGTTGCAACCACACACAAGTTGACCTGCTGTGAGGAAAAAATGAGTTAGTACATTTCAAACACGCAAACGTTCACTTTTAAATCAACATGAAAAACTAAAATCCAAAAGTATCAAACACAAAAAAATGCCTACCGAAGAAACAAAATGTATCGTGCTAGGCACCCTCCTCCCGCCCTGTGGTGCAGCTGATGTCCCTTTCTCCATAAATGTACTCAATGGGACCGTAATGTTGCAAAATCACACAAGTAGACCTGGTATGAGGAAAAAACGAGTTAGTACATTTCAAACATGATAAAGGTCATTTTAAAATCAACATGAAAAACCAAAATTCCAAACTTTTCAAACACAAAAAAATGCTTACCGAAGAAACAAAATGTATGGTGCTAGGCACCCTCCTCACGCCCTGTGTAGCAACTGATGTCCCTCTCTCCAAAAATCTACTCAATGGGACCGTATTGTTGCAACCACACAAAGGCTGACCTGCTGTGAGGAATAAACGAGTTAGTACATTTCAAACACGCTAAAGTTCATTTTTAAATAAACATGAAAAACCAAAATCCAAAAGTATCAAACACAAAAAAATGCCTACCGAAGAAACAAAATGTATCGTGCTAGGCACTCTCCTCCCACCCTGTGGTGCAGCTCATGTCATTTTCTCCAAAAATGTACTCAATGGGACCGTAATGTTGCAAAATCACACAAGTTGACCTGCTGTGAGGAAGAAACGAAATAGTACACTTCAAACATGAAAAAGGTCATTTTAAAATCAACATGAAAAACCAAAATTCCAAAAGTATCAAACACAAAAAAATGCTTACCGAAGAAACAAAATGTATCGTGCTGGACATCTTCCTCCCGCCCTGTGGTGCAACTTATGTCCCTTTCTCCAAAAATGTGCTCAGTGGGACCGTAATGTTGCAACCACACACAAGTTGACCTGCTGTGAGGAAAAAACGAGTTAGTACATTTCAAACATGAAAAAGGTCATTTTTAAATCAACATGAAAAACCAAATTTCCAAAAGTATCAAACACAAAAAATGCTTACCGAAGAAACAAAATATATCGTGCTAGGCACCCTCCTCCCGCCCTGTGGTGCAGCTGATGTCCCTTTCTCCAAAAATGTACTCAATGGGACTGTAAAGTTGCAACCACACATAAGTTGACCTGCTGTGAGGAAAAAACGAGTTAGTACATTTCAAACATGAAAAAGGTCATTTTAAAATTAACATGAAAAACCAAAATTCCAAAAGTATCAAACACAAAAAATGCTTACCGTAGAAACAGAATGTATCGTGCTAGGCACCCTCCTCCCACCCTGTGGTGCAGCTGATGTCCCTTTCTCCAAAAATGTACTCAATGGGACCGTAATGTTGCGACCACAACTAAGTTGACCTGCAGTGAGGAAAAAACGAGTTAGTAGATTTCAAACATGAAAAAGGTCATTTTTAAATCAACATGAAAAACCAAAATTCCAAAAGTATCAAGCACAAAAAATGCTTACCGAAGAAACAAAATATATCGTGCTAGGCACCCTCCTCACGCCCTGTGGTGCAGCTCATGTCCCTTTCTCCAAAAATGTACTCAATGGGACCGTAATGTTGCAACCGCACACAATTTGACCTGCTGTGAGGAAAAAATGAGTTAGTACATTTAAAACACACGAAAGTTCACTTTTAATTCAACATGAAAAACGAAAATCCAAAAGTATCAAACAAAAAAGAAAACGCCTACCGAAAAAACAAAATGTATCGTGCTAGGCACCCTCCTCCCGCCCTGTGGTGCAGCTGATGTCCCTTTCTCCAAAATTTACTCAATGGGACCGTAATGTTGCAACCACACACAAGTTGACATGCTGTGAGGAAAAAACGATTTAGTACATTTCAAACATGAAAAAGGTCATTTCAAAATCAACATGAAAAACCAAAGTTCCAGAAGTGTCAAACACAAAAAATGGTTACCGAAGAAACAAAATATATCATGCTAGGCACCCTCCACCCGCCCTGTGGTGCAGCTGATGTCCCTTTCTCCAAAAATGTACTCAATGGACCCGTAATGTTGCAACCACATAGAAGTTGACCGGCTGTGAGGAAAAAACGATTTAGAACATTTCAAACATGAAAAAGGTCTTTTTAAAATCAACATGAAAAACCAAAATTCCAAAAGTATCAAACACTAAAAATGCTTACCGAAGAAACAAAATATATTGTGCTAGGCACCCTCCTCCCGCCCTGTGGTGCAGCTGATGTCCCTTTCTCCAAAAATGTACTCAATGGGACCGTAATGTTGCAACCACACACAAGTTGACCTGCTGTGAGGAAAAAACGAGTTGGTACATTTGAAACATGAAAAAGGTCATTTTAAAATCAACATGAAAAACCAAAATTCAAAAAGTATCAAACACAAAAAAATGCTTACCGAAGAAACAAAATGCATCGAGCTAGGCACCCTCCTCCCGCCCTGTGGTGCAGCTGATGTCCCTTTCTCAAAAATGTACTTAATGGGACCGTAATGTTGCAACCACACACAAGTTGACCTGCTGTGGGGAAAAAACGAGTTAGTACATTTCAAACATGAAAAAGGTCATTTTTAAATCAACATGAAAAAACAAAATTCCAAAAGTATCAAACACAAAAAAATGCTTACCAAAGAAACAAAATGTATCGTGCTAGGCACCCTCCTTCCGCCCTCTGTTGCAGCTGATGTCCCTTTCTCGAAAAATGTACACAATGGGACCGTAATGTTGCAACCACACACAAGTTGACCTGCTGTGAGGAAAAAACGAGTTAGTACATTTCAAACATGAAAAAGGTCATTTTAAAATCAACAAGAAAAACCAAAATTCAGAAAGTATCAAACACGAAGAAATGTTTACCGAAGTAACAAAATGTATCGTGCTGGACACCCTCCTCCCGCCCTGTGGTGCAACTTATGTCCCTTTCTCCAAAAATGTACTCATTGGGACCGTAATGTTGCAACCACACACATGTTGACCTGTTGTGAGGAAAAAACGAGTTAGTACATTTCAAACATGAAAAAGGTCAATTTTAAATCAACATGAAAAACCAAAATTCCAAAAGTATCAAATTCAAAACAATGCCTACCGAAGAAACAAAATGTATCGTGCTAGGCACCCTCCTCCTGCCCCGTGGTGCAGCTGATGTCCCTTTCTCAGAAAATGTACTCAATGGGACCGTAATGTTGCAACCACACAAATGCTGACCTGCTGTGAGGAAAAAACGAGTTAATACATTTCAAACATGAAAAAGGTCATTTTTAAATCAACATGAAAAACCAAAATCCCAAAAGTATCAAACACAAAAAAATGCTTACCGAAGAAACAAAATGTATCATACTAGGCACCCTCCTCCCGCCCTGTGGTGCAGCTGATGCCCCTTTCTCCAAAAATGTACTCAATGGGACTGTAATGTTGCAACCGCACACAAGTTGACCTGCTGTGAGGAAAAAACGAGTTAGTACATTTTTAAATCATTTAAGTCATTTTTAAAATCAACATGAAAAACCAAAATTCCAAAAGTGTCAGACACAAAAAAATGCTTACCGAAGGAACAAAATATATCGTGCTAGGCACCCTCCTCCCGCCCTGTTGTGCAGCTCATGTCCCTTTCTCCAAAAACGTACTTAATGGGACCGTAATGTTGCAACCACACACAAGTTGACCTGCTGTGAGTAAAAAACGATTTAGTACATTTCAATCATGAAAAAGGTCATTTTAAAATCAACATGAAAAACGAAAATTCTAAAAGTATCAAACACAAAAAAATGCTTACCGAAGAAACAAAATGTATCGTGCTAGGCACCTTCCTCCCGCCCTGTGGTGCAGCTGATTTCCCTTTCTCCGAAATTGTACTCAATGGGACCGTAATGTTGCAACCACGCACAAGTTTACCTGCTGTGAGGAAAAACGAGTTAGTACATTTCAAACATGAAAATGGTCTTTTTAAAATCAACATGAAAAACCAAAATTCCAAAAGTATCAAACAGAAAAAAAATCTTACCGAAGAAACAGTATGTATCGTGCTAGGCACCCTCCTCCCGCCCTATCGTGCAGCTGATGTCCCTTTCTCCAAAAATGTACTCAATGGGACCGTAATGTTGCAACCACACATAAGTTGACCTGCTGTGAGGAAAAAACGATTTAGTACATTTCAAACATGAAAAAGGTCATTTTAAAATCAACATGAAAAAACAAAATTCCAAAAGTATCAAACACAATAAATGCTTACCGAAGAAACAGAGTGTATCGTGCTAGGCACCCTCCTCCCGCCCTGTGGTGCAGCTGATGTCCCTTTCTCCAAAAATGTACTCAATGGGACCGTAATGTTGCAACCACACACAAGTTGACCTGCTGTGAGGAAAAAACGAATTAGTACATTTCAAACATGAAAAAGGTCATTTTTAAATCAACATGAAAAACCAAAATTCCAAAAGTATCAAACACAAAAAATGCTTACCGAAGAAACAAAATATATCGTGCTAGGCACCCTCCTCCCGCCCTGTGGTGCAGCTCATGTCCCTTTCTCCAAAAACGTACTCAATGGGACCGTAATGTTGCAACCACACACAAGTTGACCTGCTGTGAGGAAAAAACGAGTTAGTGCATTTTTAAATCATTTAAGTCGTTTTTAAATCAACATGAAAAACCAAAATTCCAAAAGTATCAAACACAAACAATGCTTACTGAAGAAACAAAATGCATCGTGCTAGGCACCCTCCTCCCGCTCTGTGATGCAGCTGATGTCCCTTTAACAAAAATGTACTCAATGGGACCGTAATGTTTGAACCACACACAAGATGACCTGCTGTGGGGAAAAAACGAGTTAGTACATTTCAAACATGAAAAAGGTCATTTTTAAATCAACATGAAAAAACAAAATTCCAAAAGTATCAAACACAAAAAAATGCTTACCGAAGAAACAAAATGTATCGTGCTGGACACCGTCCTCCCGCCCTGTGGTGCAACTTTTGTCCCTTTCTCAAAAAATGTGCTCAATGGCACCGTAATGTTGCAACTGCTGTGAGGAAAAAACGAGTTAGTACATTTTTAAATCATTTGAGTCATTTTTAAATCAACATGAAAAACCAAAATTCCAAAAGTGTCAAATACAAAAAAATGCTTACCGAAGGAACAAAATGTATCATGCTAGGCACCCTCCTTCCGCCCTGTGGTGCAGCTGATGTCCCTTTCTCCAAAGTGTACTCAATGGGACCGTAATGTTGCAACCACACACAAGTTGACCTGCTGTGAGGAAAAAACGATTTAGTACATTTCAAACATGAAAAAGGTCATTTTAAAATCAACATGAAAAACGAAAACTCCAAAAGTATCAAACACAAAAAAATGCTTACCGAAGAAATAAAATGTATCGTGCTAGGCACCTTCCTCCCGCCCTGTGGTGCAGCTGATGTCCCTTTCTCCGAAATTGTACTCAATGGGACCGTAATGTTGCAACCACACACAAGTTTACCTGCTGTGAGGAAAAACGAGTTAGTACATTTCAAACATGAAAAAGGTCTTTTTAAAATCAACATGAAAAACCAAAATTCCAACAGTATCAAACACAAAAAAATGCTTACCGAAGAAACAAAATGTATCGTGCTAGGCACCCTCCTCCCGCCCTGTGGTGCAGCTGATGTCCCTTTCTCCCCTAAATTCACTCAATGGGACCGTAATGTTGCAACCACACACAAGTTGACCTGCTGTGAGGAAAAGACGAGTTAGTACATTTCAAACATGAAAAAGGTTATTTTAAAATCAACATGAAAAACCAAAATTCCAAAAGTATCAAACACAAAAAAATGTTTACCGAAGAAACAAAATGTATCGTGCTAGGCACCCTCCTCCCACCCTGTGGTGCAGCTGATGTCCCTTTCTCCAAAGTGTACTCAATGGGACCGTAATGTTGCAACCACACACAAGTTGACCTGCTGTGAGGAAAAAACGATTTAGTACATTTCAAACATGAAAAAGGTCATTTTAAAATCAACATGAAAAACGAAAATTCCAAAAGTATCAAACACAAAAAAATGCTTACCGATGAAACAAAATGTATCGTGCTAGGCACCTCCCTCCCGCCCTGTGGTGCAGCTGATGTCCCTTTCTCCGAAATTGTACTCAATGGGACCGTAATGTTGCAACCACACACAAGTTTACCTGCTGTGAGGATAAACGAGTTAGTACATTTCAAACATGAAAAAGGTCTTTTTAAAATCAACATGAAAAACCAAAATTCTAACAGTATCAAACACAAAAAAATGCTTACCGGAGAAACAAAATGTATCGTGCTAGGCACCCTCCTCCCGCCCTGTGGTGCAGCTGATGTCCCTTTCTCCCCTAAATTTACTCAATGGGACCGTAATGTTGCAACCACACACAAGTTGACCTGCTGTGAGGAAAAAAAGAGTTAGTACATTTCAAACATGAAAAAGGTCATTTTTAAATCAACATGAAAAACCAAAATTCCAAAAGTATCAAACACAAAAAAATGCTTACCGAAGAAACAAAATGTATCGTGCTAGGCACCCTCCTCCCGCCCTGTGTTGCAGCTGATGTCCCTTTCTCCAAAAATGTACACAATGGGACCGTAATGTTGCAACCACACACAAGTTGACCTGCTGTGAGGAAAAGACGAGTTAGTACATTTCAAACATGAAAAAGGTTATTTTAAAATCAACATGAAAAACCAAAATTCCAAAAGTATCATACACAAAAAAATGCATACCGAAGAAACAAAATGTATCGTGCTAGGCACCCTCCTCCCACCCTGTGGTGCAGCTGATGTCCCTTTCTCCAAAAATGTACTCAATGGGACCGTAATGTTGCAACCACACACAAGTTGACCTGCTGTGAGGAAAAAACGAGTTAGTAAATTTCAATCATGAAAAAGATCATTTTTAAATCAACATGAAAAACCAAAATACCAAAAGTATCAAACACAAATAAATGCTTACCAAAGAAACAAAATTGATCGTACTATGCACCCTCCTCCCGCCCTGTGGTGCAGCTGATGTCCCTTTCTCCAAAAGTGTACTCAATGCGACCGTAATGTTTCAACCACACACGAGTTGACATGCTGTGAGGAAAAAACGAGTTAGTAAATTTCAAACATGAAAAAAAATCATTTTTAAATCAACATGAAACAACAAAGTTCCAAAGGTATCAAACACAAAAAAATGCTTGCCGAAGAAAGAAAATTGATCGAACTAGGCACCCTCCTCCCGCCCTGTGGTGCAGCTGATGTCCCTTTCTCCAAAAATGTACTCAATGGGACCGTAATGTTGTAACCACACACAAGTTGACCTGCTGTGAGGAAAAAACGAGTTAGTACATTTCAAACATGAAAGAGGTTATTTTAAAATCAACATGAAAAACCAAAATTCCAAAAGTATCAAACACAAAAAAATGCTTACCGAAGAAACAAAATGTAACGTACTAGGCACCCTCCTCCCACCCTGTGGCGCAGCTGATGTCCCTTTTTCCAAAAATGTACTCAATGGGACCGTAATGTTGCAACCACACACAAGTTGACCTGCTGTGGGGAAAAAACGAGTTAGTACATTTCAAACATGCAAAAGGTCATTTTAAAATCAACATGAAAAACCAAAATTGTAATAGTATCAAACACAAAAAAATGCTTACCGAGGAAAGAAACTGTATCGTGCTAGGCACCCTCCTCCCGCCCTGTGGTGCAGCTGATGTCTCTTTCTCCAAAAATGTACTCAATGGGACCGTATGTTGCAACCACACACAAGTTGACCTGCTATGAGGAAAAAACGAGTTAGTACATTTCAAACATGAAAAAGGTCATTTTTAAATCAACATGAAAAACCAAAATTCCAAAAGTATCAAATTCAAAACAATGCTTACCGAAGAAACAAAATGTATCGTGCTAGGCACCCTCCACCCGCCCTGTGGTGCAGCTGATGTCCCTTTCTCCAAATATGTACTCAATGGGACCGTAATGTTGCAACCACATAGAAGTTGACCGGCTGTGAGGAAAAAACGAGTTAGTACTTTTCAAACATGAAAAAGGTCATTTTAAAATCAACATGAAAAACCAAAATTCCAAAAGTATCAAACACAAAAAAATGCTTACCGAAGAAACAAAATGCATCGTGCTAGGCACCCTCCTCCCGCCCTGTGGTGCAGCTGATGTCCCTTTCTCAAAAATGTACTCAATGGGACTGTAATGTTGCAAGCACACACAAGTTGACCTGCTGTGGGGAAAAAACGAGTTAGTACATTTCAAACATGCAAAATGTCATTTTTAAATCAACATGAAAAAACAAAATTCCAAAAGTATCAAACACAAATAAATGCTTACCGAAGAAACAAAATGTATCGTGCTGGACACCCTTCTCCTGCCCTGTGGTGCAACTTATGTCCCTTTCTCAAAAAATGTGCTCAATGGCACCGTAATGTTGCAACCACACACAAGTTGACCTGCTGTGAGGAAAAAACGAGTTAGTACATTTCAAACAGGGAAAAGGTCATTTTTAAATCAACATGAAAAACCAAAATTCCAAAAGTATCAAACACAAAAAAATGCTTACCGAAGAAAGAAAATGCATCGTGCTAGGCACCCTCCTCCCGCCCTGTGGTGCAGCTGATGTCCCTTTCTCAAAAATGTACTCAATGGGACTGTAATGTTGCAAGCACACACAAGTTGACCTGCTGTGGGGAAAAAACGAGTTAGTACATTTCAAACATGCAAAATGTCATTTTTAAATCAACATGAAAAAACAAAATTCCAAAAGTATCAAACACAAAAAAATGTTTACCGAAGAAACAAAATGCATCGTGCTAGGCACCCTCCTCTTGCCTTGTGGTGCAGCTGATGTCCCTTTCTCCAAAAATGTTCTCAATGGGACCGTAATGTTGCAACCACACAGGAGTAGACCTGCTGTTAGAAGAAACGAGTTAGTACAATTCAAACATGAAAAAAGTCATTTTAAAAGCAACATGAAAAATCAAAATTCCAAAAGTATCAAACAAAAAAAAATGCTTACCGAAGAAACAAAATGTATCGTGCTGGACATCCTCCTCCCGCCCTGTGGTGCAACTTATGTCCCTTTCTCCAAAAATGTACTCAATGGGACCGTAATGTTGCAACCACACACAAGTTGACCTGTTGTGAGTTAAAAACGAGTTACTACATTTCAAACATGAAAAAGGTTAATTTTAAATCAACATGAAAAACCAAAATTCCAAAAGTATCAAATTCAAAACAATGCTTACCGAAAAAACAAAATGTATCGTGCTAGGCACCCTCCTCCTGTCCCGTGGTGCAGCTGATGTCCCTTTCTCAGAAAATGTACTCAATGGGACGTAATGTTGCAACCACAACCATGCTGATCTGCTGTGAGGAAAAAACGAGTTAATACATTTCAAACATGAAAAACATCATTTTTAAATCAACATGAAAAACCAAATTTCCAAAAGTATCAAACACAAAAAAATGCTTACCGAAGAAAAAAAAAGGAATCGTGCTAGGCACCTTCCTCCTGCCCTGTGGTGCAGCTGATGTCCCTTTCTCCAAAAATGTTCTCAATAGGACTGTAATGTTGCAACCACACACAAGTTGACCTGCTGTGAGGAAAAAACGAGTTAGTACATTTTTAAATCATTTAAGTCATTTTTAAATCAACATGAAAAACCAAAATTCCAAAAGTATCAAACACAAAAAAATGCTTACCGAAGGAACAAAATGTATCGTGCTAGGCACCCTCCTCCCGCCCTGTGGTGCAGCTGATGTCCCTTTCTCCAAAGTGTACTCAATGGGACCGTAATGTTGCAACCACACACTAGTTGACCTGCTGTGGGGAAAAAACGATTTAGTACATTTCAAACATGAAAAAGGTCATTTTAAAATCAACATGAAAAAGGAAAATTCCAAAAGTATCAAACACAAAAAAATGCTTACCGAAGAAAAAAAAAGGAATCGTGCTAGGCACCTTCCTCCTGCCCTGTGGTGCAGCTGATGTCCCATTCTCCAAAATTGTACTCAATGGGACCGTAATGTTGCAACCACACACAAGTTTACCTGCTGTGAGGAAAAACGAGTTAGTACATTTGAAACATGAAAAAGGTCTTTCTAAAATCAACATGAAAAACCAAAATTCCAAAAGTATCAAACACAAAAAAATGCTTACCGAAGAAACAAAATGTATCGTGCTAGGCACCCTCCTCCCGCCCTGTGGTGCAGCTGATGTCCCTTTCTCCAAAAATGTACTCAATGTGTCCGTAATGTTGCAACCGCACACAAGTTGACCTGCTGTGAGGAAAAAACGAGTTAGTAAATTTCAAACATGAAAAAAAATCATTTTTAAATCAACATGAAACAACAAAGTTCCAAAAGTATCAAACACAAAAAAATGCTTGCCGAAGAAACAAAATTGATCGAACTAGGCACCCTCCTCCCGCCCTGTGGTGCAGCTGATGTCCCTTTCTCCAAAAATGTACTCAATGGGACCGTAATGTTGCAACCACACACAAGTTGACCTGCTGTGAGAAAAAACGAGTTAGTACATTTCAAACATGAAAAAGGTCATTTTAAAATCAACATGACAAACCAAAATTCCAAAATTAGCAAACACAAAAAAATGCTTACCGAAGAAACAAAATATTTCATGCTAGACACCCTCCTCCCGCCCTGTGGTGCAACAGATGTCCCTTTCTCCAAAAATGTACTCAATGGGACCGTAATGTTGTAACCACACACAAGTTGACCTGCTGTGAGGAAAAAACGAGTTAGTACATTTCAAACATGAAAGAGGTTATTTTAAAATCAACATGAAAAACCAAAATTCCAAAAGTATCAAACACAAAAAAATGCTTACCGAAGAAACAAAATGTATCGTACTAGGCACCCTCCTCCCACCCTGTGGCGCAGCTGATGTCCCTTTTTCCAAAAATGTACTCAATGGGACCGTAATGTTGCAACCACACACAAGTTGACCTGCTGTGAGGAAAAAACGAGTTAGTACATTTCAAACATGCAAAAGGTCATTTTAAAGTCAACATGAAAAACCAAAATTGTAAAAGTATCAAACACAAAAAAATGCTTACCGAGGAAAGAAACTGTATCGTGCTAGGCACCCTCCTCCCGCCCTGTGGTGCAGCTGATGTCTCTTTCTCCAAAAATGTACTCAATGGGACCGTATGTTGCAACCACACACAAGTTGACCTGCTACGAGGAAAAAACGAGTTAGTACATTTCAAACATGAAAAAGGTCATTTTTAAATCAACATGAAAAACCAAAATTCCAAAAGTATCAATTTCAAAACAATGCTTACCGAAGAAACAAAATGTATCGTGCTAGGCACCCTCCACCCGCCCTGTGGTGCAGCTGATGTCCCTTTCTCCAAATATGTACTCAATGGGACCGTAATGTTGCAACCACATAGAAGTTGACCGGCTGTGAGGAAAAAACGAGTTAGTACTTTTCAAACATGAAAAAGGTCATTTTAAAATCAACATGAAAAACCAAAATTCCAAAAGTATCAAACACAAAAAAATGCTTACCGAAGAAACAAAATGCATCGTGCTAGGCACCCTCCTCCCGCCTTGTGGTGCAGCTGATGTCCCTTTCTCAAAAAATGTGCTCAATGGCACCGTAATGTTGCAACCACACAAAAGTTGACCTGCTGTGAGGAAAAAACGAGTTAGTACATTTCAAACAGGGAAAAGGTCATTTTTAAATCAACATGAAAAACCAAAATTCCAAAAGTATCAAACACAAAAAATGCTTACCGAAGAAACTAAATATATCGTGCTAGGCACCCTCCACCCACCCTGTGGTACAGCTGATGTCCCTTTCTCCAAAAATGTACTCAATGGGACCGTAATGTTGCAACAACACACAAGTTGACCAGCTGTGAGGAAAAATCGAGTTAGTACATTTCAAACATGAAAAAGGTCATTTTAAAATCAACATGAGAAACCAAAATTCCAAAAGTATCAAACACAAAAAAATGTTTACCGAAGAAACAAAATGCATTGTGCTAGGCACCCTCCTCTTGCCTTGTGGTGCAGCTGATGTCCCTTTCTCCAAAAATGTACTCAATGGGACCGTAATGTTGCAACCACACACAAGTACACCTGCTGTTAGAAGAAACGAGTTAGTACAATTCAAACATGAAAAAAGTCATTTTAAAAGCAACATGAAAAATCAAAATTCCAAAAGTATCAAACAAAAGAAAATGCTTACCGAAGAAACAAAATGTTTCGTGCTGGACACCCTCCTCCCGCCCTGTGGTGCGACTTATGTCCCTTTCTCCAAAAATGTACTCAATGGGACCGTAATGTTGCAACCACACACAAGTCGACCTGTTGTGAGTTAAAAACGAGTTACTACATTTCAAACATGAAAAAGGTTAATTTTAAATCAACATGAAAAACCAAAATTCCAAAAGTATCAAATTCAAAACAATGCTTACCGAAAAAACAAAATGTATCGTGCTAGGCACCCTCCTCCTGCCCCGTGGTGCAGCTGATGTCCCTTTCTCAGAAAATGTACTCAATGGGACGTAATGTTGCAACCACAACCATGCTGATCTGCTGTGAGGAAAAAACGAGTAAATACATTTCAAACATGAAAAACATCATTTTTAAATCAACATGAAAAACCAAAATTCCAAAAGTATCAAACACAAAAAAATGCTTACCGAAGGAACAAAATGTATCGCGCTAGGCACCCTCCTCCCGCCCTGTGGTGCAGCTGATGTCCCTTTCTCCAAAGTGTACTCAATGGGACCGTAATGTTGCAACCACACACTAGTTGACCTGCTGTGAGGAAAAAACGATTTAGTACATTTCAAACATGAAAAAGGTCATTTTAAAAACAACATGAAAAACGAAAATTCCAAAAGTATCAAACACAAAGAAATGCTTACCGAAGAAAATAAAAGGAATCGTGCTAGGCACCTTCCTCCTGCCCTGTGGTGCAGCTGATGTCCCTTTCTCCAAAATTGTACTCAATGGGACCGTAATGTTGCAACCACACACAAGTTTACCTGCTGTGAGGAGAAACGAGTTAGTACATTTGAAACATGAAAAAGGTCTTTCTAAAATCAACATGAAAAACCAAAATTCCAAAAGTATCAAACACAAAAAAATGCTTACCGAAGAAACAAAATGTATCGTGCTAGGCACCCTCCTCCCGCCCTGTGGTGCAGCTGATGTCCATTTCTCCAAAAATGTACTCAATGGGTCCGTAATGTTGCAACCGCACACAAGTTGACCTGCTGTGAGGAAAAAACGAGTTAGTAAATTTCAAACATGAAAAAAAATCATTTTTAAATCAACATGAAACAACAAAGTTCCAAAAGTATCAAACACAAAAAAATGCTTACCGAAGAAACAAAATATTTCGTGCTAGAAACCCTCCTCCCGCCCTGTGGTGCAACAGATGTCCCTTTCTCCAAAAATGTACTCAATGGGACCGTAATGTTGTAACCACACACAAGTTGACCTGCTGTGAGGAAAAAACGAGTTAGTACATTTCAAACATGAAAGAGGTTATTTTAAAATAAACATGAAAAACCAAAATTCCAAAAGTATCAAACACAAAAAAATGCTTACCGAAGAAACAAAATATTTCGTGCTAGAAACCCTCCTCCCGCCCTGTGGTGCAACAGATGTCCCTTTCTCCAAAAATGTACTCAATGGGACCGTAATGTTGTAACCACACACAAGTTGACCTGCTGTGAGGAAAAAACGAGTTAGTACATTTCAAACATGAAAGAGGTTATTTTAAAATCAACATGAAAAACCAAAATTCCAAAAGTATCAAACACAAAAAAATGCTTACCGAAGAAAAAAAAAGGAATCGTGCTAGGCACCTTCCTCCTGCCCTGTGGTGCAGCTGATGTCCCATTCTCCAAAATTGTACTCAATGGGACCGTAATGTTGCAACCACACACAAGTTTACCTGCTGTGAGGAAAAACGAGTTAGTACATTTGAAACATGAAAAAGGTCTTTCTAAAATCAACATGAAAAACCAAAATTCCAAAAGTATCAAACACAAAAAAATGCTTACCGAAGAAACAAAATGTATCGTGCTAGGCACCCTCCTCCCGCCCTGTGGTGCAGCTGATGTCCCTTTCTCCAAAAATGTACTCAATGGGTCCGTAATGTTGCAACCGCACACAAGTTGACCTGCTGTGAGGAAAAAACGAGTTAGTAAATTTCAAACATGAAAAAAAATCATTTTTAAATCAACATGAAACAACAAAGTTCCAAAAGTATCAAACACAAAAAAATGCTTACCGAAGAAACAAAATGTATCGTACTAGGCACCCTCCTTCCACACTGTGGCGCAGCTGATGTCCCTTTTTCCAAAAATGTACTCAATGGGACCGTAATGTTGCAACCACACACAAGTTGACCTGCTGTGAGGAAAAAACGAGTTAGTACATTTCAAACATGCAAAAGGTCATTTTAAAGTCAACATGAAAAACCAAAATTGTAAAAGTATCAAACACAAAAAAATGCTTACCGAGGAAAGAAACTGTATCGTGCTAGGCACCCTCCTCCCGCCCTGTGGTGCAGCTGATGTCTCTTTCTCCAAAAATGTACTCAATGGGACCGTATGTTGCAACCACACACAAGTTGACCTGCTACGAGGAAAAAACGAGTTAGTACATTTCAAACATGAAAAAGGTCATTTTTAAATCAAAATGAAAAACCAAAATTCCAAAAGTATCAATTTCAAAACAATGCTTACCGAAGAAACAAAATGTATCGTGCTAGGCACCCTCCACCTGCCCTGTGGTGCAGCTGATGTCCCTTTCTCCAAATATGTACTCAATGGGACCGTAATGTTGCAACCACATAGAAGTTGACCGGCTGTGAGGAAAAAACGAGTTAGTACTTTTCAAACATGAAAAAGGTCATTTTAAAATCAACATGAAAAACCAAAATTCCAAAAGTATCAAACACAAAAAAATGCTTACCGGAGAAACGAAATGCATCGTGCTAGGCACCCTCCTCCCGCCCTGTGGTGCAGCTGATGTCCCTTTCTCAAAAAATGTGCTCAATGGCACCGTAATGTTGCAACCACACAAAAGTTGACCTGCTGTGAGGAAAAAACGAGTTAGTACATTTCAAACAGGGAAAAGGTCATTTTTAAATCAACATGAAAAACCAAAATTCCAAAAGTATCAAACACAAAAAATGCTTACCGAAGAAACTAAATATATCGTGCTAGGCACCCTCCACCCACCCTGTGGTACAGCTGATGTCCCTTTCTCCAAAAATGTACTCAATGGGACCGTAATGTTGCAACAACACACAAGTTGACCTGCTGTGAGGAAAAAACGAGTTAGTACATTTCAAACATGAAAAAGGTCATTTTAAAATCAACATGAGAAACCAAAATTCCAAAAGTATCAAACACAAAAAAATGTTTACCGAAGAAACAAAATGCATCGTGCTAGGCACCCTCCTCTTGCCTTGTGGTGCAGCCGATGTCCCTTTCTCCAAAAATGTACTCAATGGGACCGTAATGTTGCAACCACACACAAGTAGACCTGCTGTTAGAAGAAACGAGTTAGTACAATTCAAACATGAAAAAAGTCATTTTTAAATCAACATGAAAAATCAAAATTCCAAAAGTATCAAACAAAAAAAAATGCTTACCGAAGAAACAAAATGTATCGTGCTGGACACCCTCCTCCCGCCCTGTGGTGCAACTTATGTCCCTGTCTCCAAAAATGTACTCAATGGGACCGTAATGTTGCAACCGCACACAAGTTGACCTGTTGTGAGTTAAAAACGAGTTACTACATTTCAAACATGAAAAAGGTTAATTTTAAATCAACATGAAAAACCAAAATACCAAAAGTATCAAACACAAAAAAATGCTTACCGAAGAAACAAAATGTATCATACTAGGCACACTCCTCCCGCACTGTGGTGCAGCTGATGTCCCTTTCTCCAAAAATGTACTCAATGGGACTGTAATGTTGCAACCACACACAAGTTGACCTGCTGTGAGGAAAAAACGAGTTAGTACATTTTTAAATCATTTAAGTCATTTTTAAATCAACATGAAAAAGTCATTTTAAAAGCAACATGAAAAATCAAAATTCCAAAAGTATCAAACACAAAAAAATGCTTACCGAAGGAACAAAATGTATCGCGCTAGGCACCCTCCTCCCGCCCTGTGGTGCAGCTGATGTCCCTTTCTCCAAAGTGTACTCAATGGGACCGTAATGTTGCAACCACACACTAGTTGACCTGCTGTGAGGAAAAAACGATTTAGTACATTTCAAACATGAAAAAGGTCATTTTAAAAACAACATGAAAAACGAAAATTCCAAAAGTATCAAACACAAAAAAATGCTTACCGAAGAAAATAAAAGGAATCGTGCTAGGCACCTTCCTCCTGCCCTGTGGTGCAGCTGATGTCCCTTTCTCCAAAATTGTACTCAATGGGACCGAAATGTTGCAACCACACACAAGTTTACCTGCTGTGAGGAGAAACGAAATAGTACATTTGAAACATGAAAAAGGTCTTTCTAAAATCAACATGAAAAACCAAAATTCCAAAAGTATCAAACACAAAAAAATGCTTACCGAAGAAACAAAATGTATCGTGCTAGGCACCCTCCTTCCGCCCTGTGGTGCAGCTGATGTCCCTTTCTCCAAAAATGTACTCAATGGGTCCGTAATGTTGCAACCGCACACAAGTTGACCTGCTGTGAGGAAAAAACGAGTTAGTAAATTTCAAACATGAAAAAAAATCATTTTTAAATCAACATGAAACAACAAAGTTCCAAAAGTATCAAACACAAAAAAATGCTTACCGAAGAAACAAAATATTTCCTTCTAGAAACCCTCCTCCCGCCCTGTGGTGCAACAGATGTCATTTCTCCAAAAATGTACTTAATGGGACCGTAATGTTGTAACCACACACAAGTTGACCTGCTGTGAGGAAAAAACGAGTTAGTACATTTCAAACATGAAAGAGGTTATTTTAAAATCAACATGAAAAACCAAAATACCAAAAGTATCAAACACAAAAAAATGCTTACCGAAGAAACAAAATATTTCGTGCTAGAAACCCTCCTCCCGCCCTGTGGTGCAACAGATGTCCCTTTCTCCAAAAATGTACTCAATGGGACCGTAATGTTGTAACCACACACAAGTTGACCTGCTGTGAGGAAAAAACGAGTTAGTACATTTCAAACATGAAAGAGGTTATTTTAAAATCAACATGAAAAACCAAAATTCCAAAAGTATCAAACACAAAAAAATGCTTACCGAAGAAACAAAATGTATCGTACTAGGCACCCTCCTCCCAAACTGTGGCGCAGCTGATGTCCCTTTTTCCAAAAATGTACTCAATGGGACCGTAATGTTGCAACCACACACAAGTTGACCTGCTGTGAGGAAAAAAGGAGTTAGTACATTTCAAACATGCAAAAGGTCATTTTAAAATCAACATGAAAAACCAAAATTGTAAAAGTATCAAACACAAAAAAATGCTTACCGAGGAAAGAAACTGTATCGTGCTAGGCACCCTCCTCCCGCCCTGTGGTGCAGCTGATGTCTCTTTCTCCAAAAATGTACTCAATGTTGCAACCACACACAAGTTGACCTGCTATGAGGAAAAAATGAGTTAGTACATTTCAAACATGAAAAAGGTCATTTTTAAATCAACATGAAAAACCAAAATTCCAAAAGTATCAAACACAAAAAAATGCTTACCGAAGAAACAAAATGTATCGTGCTAGGCACCCTCCTCCCGCCCTGTGGTGCAGCTGATGTCCCTTTCTCCAAAAATGTACTCAATGGGTCCGTAATGTAGCAACCGCACACAAGTTGACCTGCTGTGAGGAAAAAACGAGTTAGTAAATTTCAAACATGAAAAAAAATCATTTTTAAATCAACATGAAACAACAAAGTTCCAAAAGTATCAAACACAAAAAAATGCTTACCGAAGAAACAAAATGCATCGTGCTAGGCACCCTCCACCCGCCCTGTGGTGCAGCTGATGTCCCTTTCTCCAAATATGTACTCAATGGGACCGTAATGTTGCAACCACATAGAAGTTGACCGGCTGTGAGGAAAAAACGAGTTAGTACTTTTCAAACATGAAAAAGGTCATTTTAAAATCAATATGAAAAACCAAAATTCCAAAAGTATCAAACACAAAAAAATGCTTACCGAAGAAACAAAATGCATCGTGCTAGGCACCCTCCTCCCGCCCTGTGGTGCAGCTGATGTCCCTTTCTCAAAAATGTACTCAATGGGACCGTAATGTTGCAAGCACACACATGTTGACCTGCTGATGGGAAAAAACGAGTTAGTACATTTCAAACATGCAAAATGTCATTTTTAAATCAACATGAAAAAACAAAATTCCAAAAGTATCAAACACAAATAAATGCTTACCGAAGAAACAAAATGTATCGTGCTGGACACCCTCCTCCCGCCCTGTGGTGCAACTTATGTCCCTTTCTCAAAAAATGTGCTCAATGGCACCATAATGTTGCAACCACACACAAGTTGACCTGCAGTGAGGAAAAAACGAGTTAGTACATTTCAAACAGGGAAAAGGTCATTTTTAAATCAACATGAAAAACCAAAATTCCAAAAGTATCAAACACAAAAAATGCTTACCGAAGAAACAAAATATATCGTGCCAGGAACCCTCCCCCCACCCTGTGGTACAGCTGATGTCCCTTTCTCCAAAAATGTACTCAATGGGACCGTAATGTTGCAACAACACACAAGTTGACCTGCTGTGAGGAAAAAACGAGTTAGTACATTTCAAACATGAAAAAGGTCATTTTAAAATCAACATGAGAAACCAAAATTCCAAAAGTATCAAACACAAAAAAATGTTTACCGAAGAAACAAAATGCATCGTGCTAGGCACCCTCCTCTTGCCTTGTGGTGCAGCCGATGTCCCTTTCTCCAAAAATGTACTCAATGGGACCGTAATGTTGCAACCACACACAAGTAGACCTGCTGTTAGAAGAAACGAGTTAGTACAATTCAAACATGAAAAAAGTCATTTTTAAATCAACATGAAAAATCAAAATTCCAAAAGTATCAAACAAAAAAAAATGCTTACCGAAGAAACAAAATGTATCGTGCTGGACAACCTCCTCCCGCCCTGTGGTGCAACTTATGTCCCTGTCTCCAAAAATGTACTCAATGGGACCGTAATGTTGCAACCGCACACAAGTTGACCTGTTGTGAGTTAAAAACGAGTTACTACATTTCAAACATGAAAAAGGTTAATTTTAAATCAACATGAAAAACCAAAATTCCAAAAGTATCAAATTCAAAACAATGCTTACCGAAAAAACAAAATGTATCGTGCTAGGCACCCTCCTCCTGCCCCGTGGTGCAGCTGATGTCCCTTTCTCAGAAAATGTACTCAATGGGACGTAATGTTGCAACCACAACCATGCTGATCTGCTGTGAGGAAAAAACGAGTTAATACATTTCAAACATGAAAAACATCATTTTTAAATCAACATGAAAAACCAAAATTCCAAAAGTATCAAACACAAAAAAATGCTTACCGAAGAAACAAAATGTATCATACTAGGCACACTCCTCCCGCACTGTGGTGCAGCTGATGTCCCTTTCTCCAAAAATGTACTCAATGGGACTGTAATGTTGCAACCACACACAAGTTGACGTGCTGTGAGGAAAAAACGAGTTAGTACATTTTTAAATCATTTAAGTCATTTTTAAATCAACATGAAAAACCAAAATTCCAAAAGTATCAAACACAAAAAAATGCTTACCGAAGGAACAAAATGTATCGTGCTAGGCACCCTCCTCCCGCCCTGTGGTGCAGCTGATGTCCCTTTCTCCCCTAAATTTACTCAATCGGACCGTAATGTTGCAACCACACACAAGTTGACCTGCTGTGAGGAAAAAACGAGTTAGTACATTTCAAACATGAAAAAGGTCATTTTTAAATCAACATGAAAAACCAAAATTCCAAAAGTATCAAACACAAAAAAATGCTTACCGAAGAAACAAAATGTATCGTGCTAGGCACCGTCCTCCCGCCCTGTGTTCCAGCTGATGTCCCTTTCTCGAAAAATGTACACAATGGGACCGTAATGTTGCAACCACAAACAAGTTGACCTGCTGTGAGGAAAAAACGAGTTAGTACATTTCAAAGATGAAAAAGGTCATTTTAAAATCAACATGTAAAACCAAAATTCCAAAAGTATCAAACACAAAAAAATGGTTACCGAAGAAACAAAATGTATCGTGCTAGGCACCCTACTCCCACCCTGTGGTGCAGCTGATGTCCCTTTCTCCAAAAATGTACTCAATGGGACCGTAATGTTGCAACCACACACAAGTTGACCTGCTGTGAGGAAAAAACGAGTTAGTAAATTTCAAACATGAAAAAGATCATTTTTAAATCAACATGAAAAACCAAAATACCAAAAGTATCAAACACAAAAAAATGCTTACCGAAGAAACAAAATTGTTCGTATTAGGCACCCTCCTCCCGCCCTGTGGTGCAGCTGATGTCCCTTTCTCCAAGAGTGTACTCAATGGGACCGTAATGCTTCAACCACACACAAGTTGACCTGCTGTGAGGAAAAAATGAGTTAGTAAATTTCAAACATGAAAAAGATCATTTTTAAATCATTATGAAAAACCAAAATACCAAAAGCATAAAACACAAAAAAATGCTTACCGAGAAACAAAATTGATCGTACTAGGCACCCTCCTCCCGCCCTGTGGTGCAGCTGATGTCCCTTTCTCCAAAAATGTACTCAATGGGACCGTAATTGTGCAACCACACACAAGTTGACCTGCTGTGAGGAAAAAACAAGTTAGTAGATTTCAAACATGAAAAAGGTTATTTTAAAGTCAACATGAAAAACCAAAATTCCAAAAGTATCAAACACAAAAAAATGCTTACCGAGGAAAGTCACTGTATCGTGCTAGGCACCCTCGTCCCGCCCTGTGGTGCAGCTGATGTCTCTTTCTGCAAAAATGTACTCAATGGGACCGTAATGTTGCAACCACACACAAGTTGCCCTGCTATGAGGAAAAAACGAGTTAGTACATTTCAAACATGAAAAAGGACATTTTTAAAACAACATGAAAAACCAAAATTCCAAAAGTATCAAACAGAAAAAAAATCTTACTGAAGAAACAAAATGTATCGTACTAGGCACCCTCCTCCCACCCTGTGGTGCAGCTGATGTCCCTTTCTCCAAAAATGTACTCAATGGGACCGTAATGTTGCAACCACACACAAGTTGACCTGCTGTGAGAAAAAACGAGTTAGTACATTTCAAACATGAAAAAGGTCATTTTTAAATCAACATGAAAAATCATAATTCCAAAAGTATCAAACACAAAAAAATGCTCATCGAAGAAACAAAATGTATTGTGCTGGACACCCTCCTCCCGCCCTGTGGTGCAAGATATGTCCCTTTCTCCAAATATGTGCTCAATGGGACCGTAATGTTGCAACCACACACAAGTTGACCTGCTGTGAGGAAAAACGAGTTAGTACATTTCAAACATGAAAAAGGTCATTTTAAAATCAACATGAGAAACCAAAATTCCAAAAGTATCAAACACAAAAAAATGTTTACCGAAGAAACAAAATGCATCGTGCTAGGCACCCTCCTCTTGCCTTGTGGTGCAGCCGATGTCCCTTTCTCCAAAAATGTACTCAATGGGACCGTAATGTTGCAACCACACACAAGTAGACCTGCTGTTAGAAGAAACGAGTTAGTACAATTCAAACATGAAAAAAGTCATTTTTAAATCAACATGAAAAATCAAAATTCCAAAAGTATCAAACAAAAAAAAATGCTTACCGAAGAAACAAAATGTATCGTGCTGGACACCCTCCTCCCGCCCTGTGGTGCAACTTATGTCCCTGTCTCCAAAAATGTACTCAATGGGACCGTAATGTTGCAACCGCACACAAGTTGACCTGTTGTGAGTTAAAAACGAGTTACTACATTTCAAACATGAAAAAGGTTAATTTTAAATCAACATGAAAAACCAAAATTCCAAAAGTATCAAATTCAAAACAATGCTTACCGAAAAAACAAAATGTATCGTGCTAGGCACCCTCCTCCTGCCCCGTGGGGCAGCTGATGTCCCTTTCTCAGAAAATGTACTCAATGGGACGTAATGTTGCAACCACAACCATGCTGATCTGCTGTGAGGAAAAAACGAGTTAATACATTTCAAACATGAAAAACATCATTTTTAAATCAACATGAAAAACCAAAATTCCAAAAGTATCAAACACAAAAAAATGCTTACCGAAGAAACAAAATGTATCATACTAGGCACACTCCTCCCGCACTGTGGTGCAGCTGATGTCCCTTTCTCCAAAAATGTACTCAATGGGACTGTAATGTTGCAACCACACACAAGTTGACGTGCTGTGAGGAAAAAACGAGTTAGTACATTTTTAAATCATTTAAGTCATTTTTAAATCAACATGAAAAACCAAAATTCCAAAAGTATCAAACACAAAAAAATGCTTACCGAAGGAACAAAATGTATCGTGCTAGGCACCCTCCTCCCGCCCTGTGGTGCAGCTGATGTCCCTTTCTCCCCTAAATTTAGTCAATCGGACCGTAATGTTGCAACCACACACAAGTTGACCTGCTGTGAGGAAAAAACGAGTTAGTACATTTCAAACATGAAAAAGGTCATTTTTAAATCAACATGAAAAACCAAAATTCCAAAAGTATCAAACACAAAAAAATGCTTACCGAAGAAACAAAATGTATCGTGCTAGGCACCGTCCTCCCGCCCTGTGTTCCAGCTGATGTCCCTTTCTCGAAAAATGTACACAATGGGACCGTAATGTTGCAACCACAAACAAGTTGACCTGCTGTGAGGAAAAAACGAGTTAGTACATTTCAAAGATGAAAAAGGTCATTTTAAAATCAACATGTAAAACCAAAATTCCAAAAGTATCAAACACAAAAAAATGGTTACCGAAGAAACAAAATGTATCGTGCTAGGCACCCTACTCCCACCCTGTGGTGCAGCTGATGTCCCTTTCTCCAAAAATGTACTCAATGGGACCGTAATGTTGCAACCACACACAAGTTGACCTGCTGTGAGGAAAAAACGAGTTAGTAAATTTCAAACATGAAAAAGATCATTTTTAAATCAACATGAAAAACCAAAATACCAAAAGTATCAAACACAAAAAAATGCTTACCGAAGAAACAAAATTGTTCGTATTAGGCACCCTCCTCCCGCCCTGTGGTGCAGCTGATGTCCCTTTCTCCAAGAGTGTACTCAATGGGACCGTAATGCTTCAACCACACACAAGTTGACCTGCTGTGAGGAAAAAATGAGTTAGTAAATTTCAAACATGAAAAAGATCATTTTTAAATCATTATGAAAAACCAAAATACCAAAAGCATAAAACACAAAAAAATGCTTACCGAGAAACAAAATTGATCGTACTAGGCACCCTCCTCCCGCCCTGTGGTGCAGCTGATGTCCCTTTCTCCAAAAATGTACTCAATGGGACCGTAATTGTGCAACCACACACAAGTTGACCTGCTGTGAGGAAAAAACAAGTTAGTAGATTTCAAACATGAAAAAGGTTATTTTAAAGTCAACATGAAAAACCAAAATTCCAAAAGTATCAAACACAAAAAAATGCTTACCGAGGAAAGTCACTGTATCGTGCTAGGCACCCTCGTCCCGCCCTGTGGTGCAGCTGATGTCTCTTTCTGCAAAAATGTACTCAATGGGACCGTAATGTTGCAACCACACACAAGTTGCCCTGCTATGAGGAAAAAACGAGTTAGTACATTTCAAACATGAAAAAGGTCATTTTTAAAACAACATGAAAAACCAAAATTCCAAAAGTATCAAACAGAAAAAAAATCTTACTGAAGAAACAAAATGTATCGTACTAGGCACCCTCCTCCCACCCTGTGGTGCAGCTGATGTCCCTTTCTCCAAAAATGTACTCAATGGGACCGTAATGTTGCAACCACACACAAGTTGACCTGCTGTGAGAAAAAACGAGTTAGTACATTTCAAACATGAAAAAGGTCATTTTTAAATCAACATGAAAAATCATAATTCCAAAAGTATCAAACACAAAAAAATGCTCATCGAAGAAACAAAATGTATTGTGCTGGACACCCTCCTCCCGCCCTGTGGTGCAAGATATGTCCCTTTCTCCAAATATGTGCTCAATGGGACCGTAATGTTGCAACCACACACAAGTTGACCTGCTGTGAGGAAAAACGAGTTAGTACATTTCAAACATGAAAAACGTCATTTTTAAATCAACATGAAAAACCAAAATTCCAAAAGTATCAAACACAAAAAAATGCTTACTGAAGAAACAAAGTGTATCATACTAGGCACCCTCCTCCCGCCCTGTGGTTCAGCTGATGTCCCTTTCTCCAAAAAAGTACTCAATGGGACTGTAATGTTGCAACCACACACAAGTTGACCTGCTGCGAGGAAAAACGAGTTAGTACATTTTTAAATCATTTAAGTTATTTTTAAATCAACATGAAAAACAAAATTCCAAAAATATCAAACACAAAAAAATGCTTACCGAATAAACAAAATGTATCGTGTTAGGCACCCTCCTCCCGCCCTGTGGTGCAGCTGATGTCCCTTTCTCCAAAGTGTACTCAATGGGACCGTAATGTTGCAACCACACACAAGTTGACCTGCTGTGAGGAAAAAACGATTTAGTACATTTCAAACATGAAAAAGGTCATTTTAAATCAACATGAAAAACCAAAGTTCCAAAAGTGTCAAACACTAAAAATGGTTACCGAAGAAACAAAATATATCGTGCTAGGCACCCTCCACCCGCCATGTGGTGCAGCTGATGTCCCTTTCTCCAAAATTGTACTCAATGGGACCGTAATGTTGCAACCACATAGAAGTTGACCGGCTGTGAGGAAAAAACGATTTAGTACATTTCAAACATGAAAAAGGTCATTTTAAAATCAACATGAAAAACCAAAATTCCAAAAGTATCAAACACAAAAGAATGCTTACCGAAGAAACAAAATGTATCGTGCTAGGCACCTATCTCCTGCACTGCGGAGCAGCTGATGTCCCTTTCTCCAAAAATGTACTCAATGGGACCGTAATGTTGCAACCACACACAAGTTTACCTGCTGTGAGGAAAAACGAGTTAGTACATTTCAATCATGAAAAAGGTCTTTTTAAAATCAACATGAAAAACCAAAATTCCAAAAGTATCAAACACAAAAAATGCTTACTGAAGAAACAAAATATATCGTGCTAGGCACCCTCCTCCCGCCCTGTGGTGCAGCTGATATCCCTTTCTCCAAAAATGTACTCAATGGGACCGTAATGTTGCAACCACACATAAGTTTACCTGCTGTGAGGAAAAAACGAGTTAGTACATTTCAAACATGATAAAGGTCATTTTAAAATCAACATGAAAAACCAAAATTCCAAACGTATCAAAGACAAAAAAATACTTACCGAAGGAACAAACTGTATCGTGCTAGGCACCCTCCTCCTGCCCTGTGGTGCAGCTGATGTCCCTTTCTCCAAAAATGTACTCAATGGGTCCGTAATGTTGCAACCACACACAAGTTGACCTGCTGTGAGGAAAAAACGAGTTAGTACATTTCAAACATGAAAAAGGTCATTTTTAAATCAACATGAAAAACCAAAGTTCCAAAAGTGTCAAACACAAAAAATGGTTACCGAAGAAACAAAATATATCGTGCTAGGCACCCTCCACCCGCCCTGTGGTGCAGCTGATGTCCCTTTCTCCAAAAATGTTATCAATGGGACCGTAATGTTGCAATCACATAGAAGTTGACCGGCTGTGAGGAAAAAACGATTTAGTACATTTCAAACATGAAAAAGGTCATTTTAAAATCAACATGAAAACCCAAAGTTCCAAAAGTAGCAAACACAAAAGAATGCTTACCGAAGAAACAAAACGTATCGTGCTAGGCACCTTCCTCCCGCCCTGTGGTGCAGCTGATGTCCCTTTCTCCAAAAATGTACTCAATGGGACCGTAACGTTGCAAACACACACAAGTTTACCTGCTATGAGGAAAAACGAGTTAGTACATTTCAAACATGAAAAAGGTCTTTTTAAAATCAACATGAAAAACCAAAATTCCAAAAGTATCAAACACAAAAAATGCTTACCGAAGAAACAAAATATATCGTGCTAGGCACCCTCCTCCCGCCCTGTGGTGCAGCTGATGTACCTTTCTCCAAAAATGTACTCAATGGGACCGTAATGTTGCAACCACACATAAGTTGATCAGCTGTGAGGAAAAAACGAGTTAGTACATTTCAAACATGAAAAAGGGTCATTTTAAAATCAACATGAAAAACCAAAATTCCAAAAGTATCAAACACAAAAAATGCTTACCGAAGAAACAGAATGTATCGTGCTAGGCACCCTCCACCCACCCTGTGGTGCAGCTGATGTCCCTTTCTCCAAAAATGTACCCAATGGGACCGTAATGTTTCAACCACACACAAGTTGACCTGCTGTGAGGAAAAAACGATTTAGTACATTTCAAACATGAAAAAGGTCATTTTAAAATCAACATGAAAAACGAAAATTCCAAAAGTATCAAACACAAAGAAATGCTTACCGAAGAAACAAAATGTATCGTGCTAGGCACCTTCCTCCCGCCCTGTGGTGCAGCTGATGTCCCTTTATCCAAAATTGTACTCAATGGGACAGTAATGTTGCAACCACACACAAGTTTACCTGCTGTGAGGAAAAACGAGTTAGTACATTTCAAACATGAAAAAAGCCTTTTTAAAATCAACATGAAAAACCAAAATTCCAAAAGTATCAAACACAAAAAAATGCTTACCGAAGGAACAAAATGTACCGTGCTAGGCACCCTCCTCCCGCCCTGTGGTGCAGCTGATGTCCCTTTCTCCCCTAAATTTACTCAATAGGACCGTAATGTTGCAACCACACACAAGTTGACCTGCTGTGAGGAAAAAACGAGTTAGTACATTTCATACATGAAAAAGGTCATTTTTAAATCAACATGAAAAATCAAAATTCCAAAAGTATCAAACACAAAAAAAATCTTACCGAAGAAACAAAATTGATCATGCTAGGCACCCTCCTCCCGCCCTGTGGTGCAGCTGATGTCCCTTTCTCCAAAAATGTACTCAATGGGACCGTAATGTTGCAACCACACACAAGTTGACCTGCTGTGAGGAAAAAACGAATTAGTAAATTTCAAACATGAAAAAGGTCATTTTTAAATCAACATGAAAAACCAAAATTCCAAAAGTATCAAACACAAAAAATGCTTACGGAAGAAACAAAATATATCGTGCTAGGCACCCTCCTCCCGCCCTGTGGTGCAGCTGATATCCCTTTCTCCAAAATTGTACTCAACGGGACCGTAATGTTGCAACCACACACATGTTGCCCTGCTGTGAGGAAAAAATGAGTTAGTACATTTCAAACACGCAAAAATTCACTTTTAAATCAACATGAAAAACGAAAATTCCAAAAGTATCAAACACAAAAAAAAGCTTTCCGTCGAAACAAAATGTATCGTGCTAGGCACCTTCCTCCCGCCCTGTGGTGCAGCTGATGTCCCTTTCTCCAAAATTGTACTCAATGGGACCGTAATGTTGCAACCACACACAAGTTTACCTGCTGTGAGGAAAAACGAGTTAGTACATTTGAAACATGAAAAAGGTCTTTTTAAAATCAACATGAAAAACCAAAATTCCAAAAGTATCAAACACAAAAAAATGCTTACCGAAGAAACAAAATGTATCGTGCTAGGCACCCTCCTCCCGCCCTCTGGTACAGCTGATGTCCCTTTCTCCAAAAATGTACTCAATGGGACCGTAATGTTGCAACCGCACACAAGTTGACCTGCTGTGAGGAAAAAACGAGTTAGTACATTTCAAACATGAAAAAGGTCATTTTAAAATCAACATGAAAAACCAAAATTCCAAAAGTATCAAACACAAAAAAATGCTTACCCAAGAAACAAAATGTATCGTGCTAGGCACCTTCCTCCCGCCCTGTGGTGCAGCTTTTGTCCCTTTCTCCAAAAATGTACTCAATGGGACCGTAATGTTGCAACCACACACAAGTTGACCTGCTGTGAGGAAAAAATGAGTTAGATAAATTCAAACATGAAAAAGGTCATTTTTTAATCAACATGAAAAACCAAAATTCCAAAAGTATCAAACACAAAAAAAATCTTACCGAAGAAACAAAATGTATCGTGCTAGGCACCCTCCTATCGCCCTGTGGTGCAGCTGATGTCCCTTTCTCCACTAAATTTACTCTATGGGACCGTAATGTTGCAACCACACACACGTTGACCTGCTGTGAGGAAAAAACGAGGTAGTACATTTCATAAAGGGAAAAGGTCATTTTTAAATCAACATGAAAAAACAAAATTCCAAAAGTATCAAACACAAAAATGCTTACCGAAAAAACAAAAAGTATCATGCTGGACACCCTCCTCCCGCCCTGTGGTACAGCTGATGTACCTTTCTCCAAAAATGTACTCAATGGGACCTTAATGTTGCAACAACACACAAGTTGACCTGCTGCGGGGAAAAAACGAGTTAGTACATTTCAAACATGAAAAAGGTCATTTTAAAATCAGCATGAAAAACCAAAATTCCAAAAGAATCAAACACAAAAAAATGCTTACCTAAGAAACAAAATGCATCGTGCTAGGCACCCTCCTCTTGCCCTGTGGTGCAGCTGATGTCCTTTTCTCCAAAAATGTACTCAATGGGACCGTAATGTTGCAACCACACACAAGTTGACCTGCTGTGAGAAGAAACGAGTTAGTACATTTCAAACATGAAAGAGGTCATTTTTAAATCAACATGAAAAATCAAAATTCCAAAAGTATCAAACACAAAAAATGCTTACCGAAGAAACAAAATGTATCGTGCTGGACACCCTCCTCCCGCCCTGTGGTGCAACTTATGTCCCTTTCTCCAAAAATGTACTCAATGGGACCGTAATGTTGCAACCACACACAAGTTGACCTGCTGTGAGGAAAAAACGAGTTAGTACATTTTTAAATCATTTAAGTCATTTTTAAATCAACATGAAAAACCAAAATTCCAAAATAATCAAACACAAGAAAATGCTTACCGAAGGAACAAAATGTATCGTGCTAGGCACCCTCCTCCCGCCCTGTGGTTCAGCTGATGTCCCTTTTTCCAAAAATGTACTCAATGGGGCCGTAATGTTGCAACCACACACAAGTTGACCTGCTGTGAGGAAAAAACGAGTTAGTACATTTCAAACATGCAAAAGGTCATTTTAAAATCAACATGAAAAACCAAAATTCTAAAAGTATCAAATACGAAAAAATGCTTACCAAAGAAACAAAATGTATCGTCCTAGGCACCCTCCTCCCGCCCTGTGGTGCAGCTGATGTCAATTTCTCCAAAAATTTACTCAATGGGACCGTAATGTTGCAACCACACACAAGTTGACCTGCTGTGAGGAAATAACGAGTTAGTACATTTCAAACATGAAAAAGGTCACTTTTAAATCAACATGAAAAACCAAAATTCCAAAAGTATCAAACACAAAAATGCTTACCGAAGAAACAAAATATATCGTTCTAGGCACCCTCATCCCGCCCTGTGGTGCAGCTGATATCCCTTTCTCCAAAAATGTGCTCAATGGGACCGTAATGTTGCAACCACACACAAGTTGACATACTGTGAGGAAAAAACGAGTTAGTACATTTCAAACATGAAAAAGGTCATTTTTAAATCAACATGAAAAACCAAAATTCCAAAAGTATCAAACACAAAAAATGCTTACCGAAGAAACAAAATATATCGTGCTAGGCACCCTCCTCCCGCCCTGTCGTGCAGCTGATGTCCCTTTCTCCAAAAATGTACTCAAAGGGACCGTAATAATCAACCACACACAAGTTGACCTGCTGTGAGGAAAAAACGAGTTAGTACATTTCAAACATGAAAAAGGTCATTTTTAAATCAACATGAAAAACCAAAATTCCAAAAGTATCAAACAGAAAAAAAATCTTACCGAAGAAACGGAATGTATCGTGCTAGGCACCCTCCTCCCGCCCTCTGTTGCAGCTGATATCCCTTTCTCCAAAAATGTACTCTATGGGACCGTAATGTTGCAACCACACACAAGTTGACCTGCTGTGAGGAAAAAACGAGTTAGTACGTTTCAAACATGAAAAAGGTCATTTTTAAATCAACATGAAAAAACAAAATTCCAAAAGTATCAAACACAAAAAAATATTTACCGAAGAAACAAAATGTATCGTGCTGGACACCCTCCTCCCGCCCTGTGGTGCAAATTATGTCCCTTTCTCAAAAAATGTGCTCAATGGCACCGTAATGTTGCAACCACACACAAGTTGACCTGCTGTGAGGAAAAAACGAGTTAGTACATTTCAAACATGGAAACGGTCATTTTTAAATCAACATGAAAAAACAAAATTCCAAAAGTATCAAACACAAAAAAATGCTTACCGAAGAAACAAAATGTATCATACTAGGCACCCTTCTCCCGCCCTGTGGTGCTGCTGATGTCCGTTTCTCCAAAAATGTACTCAATGGGACCGTAATGTTGCAACCACACACAAGTTGACTTGCTGTGAGGAAAAAATGAGTTAGTACATTTCAAACACGCAAAAGTTCACTTTTAAATCAACATGAAAAACTAAAATCCAAAAGTATCAAACACAAAAAAATGCCTAACGAAGAAACAAAATGTATCGTGCTAGGCACCCTCCTCCCGCCCTGTGGTGCAGCTGATGTCCCTTTCTCCAAAAATGTATTCAGAGGGACCGTAATGTTGCAAAATAACACAAGTTGACCTGCTGTAAGGAAAAAACGCGTTAGTACATTTCAAACTTGATAAAGGTCATTTTAAAATCAACATGAAAAACCAAAATTCCAAACGTATCAAACACAAAAAAATTGCTTATCGAAGAAACAAAATGCATCGTGTTAGGCACCCTCCTCCCGCCCTGTGGTGCAGCTAATGTCCCTTTCTCAAAAATGTACTCAATGGGACCGTAATGTTGCAACCACACACAAGTTGACCTGCTGTGGGGAAAAAACAAGTTAGTACATTTCAAACATGAAAAAGGTCATTTTTAAATCAACATGAAAAAACAAAATTCCAAAAGTATCAAACACAAAAAAATGCTTACCGAAGAAACAAAATGTATCGTGCTGGGCACCCTCCTCCCGCCCTGTGGTGCAACTAATGTCACTTTCTCCAAAAATGTACTCAATGGGACCGTAATGTTGCAACAACACACAAGTTGACCTGCTGTGAGGAAAAAACGAGTTAGTACATTTCAAACATGAAAAAGGTCATTTTTAAATCAACATGAAAAACCAAAATTCCGAAAGTATCAAACACAAAAAAATGCTTACCGAAGAAACAAAATGTATCATACTAGGCACCCTCCTCCCGCCCTGTGGTGCAGCTGATGTCCCTTTCTCCAAAAATGTACTCAATGGGAATATAATGTTGCAACCACACACAAGTTGACCTGCTGTGAGGAAAAAACGAGTTAGTACATTTCAAACATGAAAAAGGTCATTTTTAAATCAGCATGAAAAACCGAAGTTCCAAATGTATCAAACACAAAAATTGGTTACCGAAGAAACAAAATATATCGTGCTAGGCACCCTCCACCCGCCCTGTGGTGCAGCTGATGTCCCTATCTCCAAAAATGTACTCAATGGGACCGTAATGTTACAACCACACACAAGTTGACCTGCTGTGGGTAAAAAACGAGTTAGTACGTTTCAAACATGAAAAAGGTCATTTTTAAATCAACATGAAAAAACAAAATTCCAAAAGTATCAAAAACAAAAAAATATTTACCGAAGAAACAAAATGTATCGTGCTGGACACCCTCCTCCCGCCCTGTGGTGCAACTTATGTCCCTTTCTCAAAAAATGTGCTCAATGGCACCGTAATGTTGCAACCACACACAAGTTGACCTGTTGTGAGGAAAAAACGAGTTAGTACATTTCAAACATGGAAACGGTCATTTTTAAATCAACCTGAAAACCAAAATTCCAAAAGTATCAAACACCAAAAAATGCTTACCGAAGAAACAAAATATATCGTGCTAGGCACCGTCCTCCAGCCCTGTGGTACAGCTGATGTCCCTTTCTCCAAAAATGTACTCAATGGGACCGTAATGTTGCAACAACACACAAGTTGACCTGCTGTGAGGAAAAAACGAGTTAGTACATTTCAAACAGGAAAAAGGTCATTTTTAAATCAACATGAAAAACCAAAATTCCAAAAGTATCAAACACAAAAAAATGCTTACCGAAGAAACAAAATGTATCATACTAGGCACCCTTCTCCCGCCCTGTGGTGCTGCTGATGTCCGTTTCTCCAAAAATGTACTCAATGGGACCGTAATGTTGCAACCACACACAAGTTGACCTGCTGTGAGGAAAAAATGAGTTAGTACATTTCAAACACGCAAAAGTTCACTTTTAAATCAACATGAAAAACTAAAATCCAAAAGTATCAAACACAAAAAAATGACTACCGAAGAAACAAAATGTATCGTGCTAGGCACCCTTCTCCCGCCCTGTGGTGCAGCTGATGTCCCTTTCTCCAAAAATGTATTCAGAGGGACCGTAATGTTGCAAAATAACACAAGTTGACCTGGTGTGAGGAAAAAACGCGTTAGTACATTTCAAACTTGATAAAGGTCATTTTAAAATCAACATGAAAAACCAAAATTCCAAACGTATCAAACACAAAAAAATTGCTTATCGAAGAAACAAAATGCATCGTGTTAGGCACCCTCCTCCCGCCCTGTGGTGCAGCTAATGACCCTTTCTCAAAAATGTACTCAATGGGACCGTAATGTTGCAACAACACACAAGTTGACCTGCTGTGAGGAAAAAACGAGTTAGTACATTTCAAACATGAAACAGGTCATTTTTAAATCAACATGAAAAACCAAAATTCCGAAAGTATCAAACACAAAAAAATGCTTACCGAAGAAACAAAATGTATCGTGCTGGACACCCTCCTCCCGCCCTCTGTTGCAGCTGATATCCCTTTCTCCAAAAATGTACTCTATGGGACCGTAATGTTGCAACCACACACAAGTTGACCTGCTGTGAGGAAAAAACGAGTTAGTACGTTTCAAACATGAAAAAGGTCATTTTTAAATCAACATGAAAAAACAAAATTCCAAAAGTATCAAACACAAAAAAATATTTACCGAAGAAACAAAATGTATCGTGCTGGACACCCTCCTCCCGCCCTGTGGTGCAAATTATGTCCCTTTCTCAAAAAATGTGCTCAATGGCACCGTAATGTTGCAACCACACACAAGTTGACCTGCTGTGAGGAAAAAACGAGTTAGTACATTTCAAACATGGAAACGGTCATTTTTAAATCAACCTGAAAACCAAAATTCCAAAAGTATCAAACACAAAAAAATGCTTACCGAAGAAACAAAATGTATCATACTAGGCACCCTTCTCCCGCCCTGTGGTGCTGCTGATGTCCGTTTCTCCAAAAATGTACTCAATGGGACCGTAATGTTGCAACCACACACAAGTTGACTTGCTGTGAGGAAAAAATGAGTTAGTACATTTCAAACACGCAAAAGTTCACTTTTAAATCAACATGAAAAACTAAAATCCAAAAGTATCAAACACAAAAAAATGCCTATCGAAGAAACAAAATGTATCGTGCTAGGCACCCTCCTCCCGCCCTGTGGTGCAGCTGATGTCCCTTTCTCCAAAAATGTATTCAGAGGGACCGTAATGTTGCAAAATAACACAAGTTGACCTGCTGTAAGGAAAAAACGCATTAGTACATTTCAAACTTGATAAAGGTCATTTTAAAATCAACATGAAAAACCAAAATTCCAAACGCATCAAACACAAAAAAATTGCTTATCGAAGAAACAAAATGCATCGTGTTAGGCACCCTCCTCCCGCCCTGTGGTGCAGCTAATGTCCCTTTCTCAAAAATGTACTCAATGGGACCGTAATGTTGCAACCACACACAAGTTGACCTGCTGTGGGGAAAAAACAAGTTAGTACATTTCAAACATGAAAAAGGTCATTTTTAAATCAACATGAAAAAACAAAATTCCAAAAGTATCAAACACAAAAAAATGCTTACCGAAGAAACAAAATGTATCGTGCTGGGCACCCTCCTCCCGCCCTGTGGTGCAACTAATGTCACTTTCTCCAAAAATGTACTCAATGGGACCGTAATGTTGCAACAACACACAAGTTGACCTGCTGTGAGGAAAAAACGAGTTAGTACGTTTCAAAAATGAAAAAGGTCATTTTTAAATCAACATGAAAAACCAAAATTCCGAAAGTATCAAACACAAAAAAATGCTTACCGAAGAAACAAAATGTATCATACTAGGCACCCTCCTCCCGCCCTGTGGTGCAGCTGATGTCCCTTTCTCCAAAAATGTACTCAATGGGAATATAATGTTGCAACCACACACAAGTTGACCTGCTGTGAGGAAAAAACGAGTTAGTACATTTCAAACATGAAAAAGGTCATTTTTAAATCAGCATGAAAAACCGAAGTTCCAAATGTATCAAACACAAAAATTGGTTACCGAAGAAACAAAATATATCGTGCTAGGCACCCTCCACCCGCCCTGTGGTGCAGCTGATGTCCCTATCTCCAAAAATGTACTCAATGGGACCGTAATGTTACAACCACACACAAGTTGACCTGCTGTGGGTAAAAAACGAGTTAGTACGTTTCAAACATGAAAAAGGTCATTTTTAAATCAACATGAAAAAACAAAATTCCAAAAGTATCAAACACAAAAAAATATTTACCGAAGAAACAAAATGTATCGTGCTGGACACCCTCCTCCCGCCCTGTGGTGCAACTTATGTCCCTTTCTCAAAAAATGTGCTCAATGGCACCGTAATGTTGCAACCACACACAAGTTGACCTGCTGGGAGGAAAAAACGAGTTAGTACATTTCAAACATGGAAACGGTCATTTTTAAATCAACCTGAAAACCAAAATTCCAAAAGTATCAAACACCAAAAAATGCTTACCGAAGAAACAAAATATATCGTGCTAGGCACCGTCCTCCAGCCCTGTGGTACAGCTGATGTCCCTTTCTCCAAAAATGTACTCAATGGGACCATAATGTTGCAACAACACACAAGTTGACCTGCTGTGAGGAAAAAACGAGTTAGTACATTTCAAACAGGAAAAAGGTCATTTTTAAATCAACATGAAAAACCAAAATTCCAAAAGTATCAAACACAAAAAAATGCTTACCGAAGAAACAAAATGTATCATACTAGGCACCCTTCTCCCGCCCTGTGGTGCTGCTGATGTCCGTTTCTCCAAAAATGTACTCAATGGGACCGTAATGTTGCAACCACACACAAGTTGACCTGCTGTGAGGAAAAAATGAGTTAGTACATTTCAAACACGCAAAAGTTCACTTTTAAATCAACATGAAAAACTAAAATCCAAAAGTATCAAACACAAAAAAATGACTACCGAAGAAACAAAATGTATCGTGCTAGGCACCCTCCTCCCGCCCTGTGGTGCAGCTGATGTCCCTTTCTCCAAAAATGTATTCAGAGGGACCGTAATGTTGCAAAATAACACAAGTTGACCTGCTGTGAGGAAAAAACGCGTTAGTACATTTCAAACTTGATAAAGGTCATTTTAAAATCAACATGAAAAACCAAAATTCCAAACGTATCAAACACAAAAAAATTGCTTATCGAAGAAACAAAATGCATCGTGTTAGGCACCCTCCTCCCGCCCTGTGGTGCAGCTAATGTCCCTTTCTCAAAAATGTACTCAATGGGACCGTAATGTTGCAACAACACACAAGTTGACCTGCTGTGAGGAAAAAACGAGTTAGTACATTTCAAACATGAAACAGGTCATTTTTAAATCAACATGAAAAACCAAAATTCCGAAAGTATCAAACACAAAAAAATGCTTACCGAAGAAACAAAATGTATCATACTAGGCACCCTCCTCCCGCCCTGTGGTGCAGCTGATGTTCCTTTCTCCAAAAATGTACTCAATGGGAATATAATGTTGCAACCACACACAAGTTGACCTGCTGTGAGGAAAAAACGAGTTAGTACATTTTTAAATCATTTAAGTCATTTTTAAATCAACATGAAAAACCAAAATTCTTAAAGTATCAAACACAAAAAAATGCTTACCGAAGAAACAAAATGTATCATGCTAGGCACCCTCCTCCTGCCCTGTGGTGCAGCTGATGTCCCTTTCTCCAAAGTGTACTCAATGGGACCGTAATGTTGCAACCACAAACAAGTTGACCTGCTGTGGGGAAAATACGATTTAGTACATTTCAAACATGAAAAAGGTCATTTTAAAATCAACATGAAAAACCAAAATTCCAAAAGTATCAAACACAAAAAAATACTTACCCAAGAAACAAAATGTATCGTGCTAGGCACCTTCCTCCCGCCCTGTGGTGCAGCTTTTGTCCCTTTCTCCAAAAATGTACTCAATGGGACCGTAATGTTGCAACCACACACAAGTTGACCTGCTGTGAGGAAAAAATGAGTTAGATAATTTCAAACATGAAAAAGGACATTTTTTAATCAACATGAAAAACCAAAATTCCAAAAGTATCAAACACAAAAAAAATCTTACCGAAGAAACAAAATGTATCGTGCTAGGCACCCTCCTATCGCCCTGTGGTGCAGCTGATGTCCCTTTCTCCACTAAATTTACTCTATGGGACCGTAATGTTGCAACCACACACAAGTTGACCTGCTGTGAGGAAAAAACGAGTTAGTACATTTCAACCATGTAAAAGGTCATTTTTAAATCAACATGAAAAACCAAAATTCCAAAAGTATCAAACACAAAAATGTGCTTACCGAAGAAACAAAATGTATCGTGCTAGTCACCCTTCTCCTGCCCTGTGCTGCAGCTGATGTCCCTTTCTCCAAAAATGTACTCAATGGGACCGTAATGTTGCAACCACACACACGTTGACCTGCTGTGAGGAAAAAACGAGGTAGTACATTTCATAAAGGGAAAAGGTCATTTTTAAATCAACATGAAAAAACAAAATTCCAAAAGTATCAAACACAAAAATGCTTACCGAAAAAACAAAATATATCGTGCTAGGCACCCTCCTCCCGCCCTGTGGTACAGCTGATGTCCCTTTCTCCAAAAATGTACTCAATGGGACCTTAATGTTGCAACAACACACAAGTTGACCTGCTGTGGGGAAAAAACGAGTTAGTACATTTCAAACATGAAAAAGGTCATTTTAAAATCAGCATGAAAAACCAAAATTCCAAAAGTATCAAACACAAAAAAATGCTTACCTAAGAAACAAAATGCATCGTGCTAGGCACCCTCCTCTTGCCCTGTGGTGCAGATGATGTCCTTTTCTCCAAAAATGTACTCAATGGGACCGTAATGTTGCAACCACACACAAGTTGACCTGCTGTGAGAAGAAACGAGTTAGTACATTTCAAACATGAAAAAGGTCATTTTTAAATCAACATGAAAAATCATAATTCCAAAAGTATCAAACACAAAAAAATGCTTACCGAAGAAACAAAATGTATCGTGCTGGACACCCTCCTCCCGCCCTGTGGTGCAACTTATGTCCCTTTCTCCAAAAATGTACTCAATGGGACCGTAATGTTGCAACCACACACTAGTTGACCTGCTGTGAGGAAAAAACGAGTTAGTACATTTTTAAATCATTTAAGTCATTTTTAAATCAACATGAAAAACCAAAATTCCAAAATAATCAAACACAAGAAAATGCTTACCGAAGGAACAAAATGTATCGTGCTAGGCACCCTCCTCCCGCCCTGTGGTTCAGCTGATGTCCCTTTTTCCAAAAATGTACTCAATGGGGCCGTAATGTTGCAACCACACACAAGTTGACCTGCTGTGAGGAAAAAACGAGTTAGTACATTTCAAACATGCAAAAGGTCATTTTAAAATCAACATGAAAAACCAAAATTCTAAAAGTATCAAATACGAAAAAATGCTTACCAAAGAAACAAAATGTATCGTCCTAGGCACCCTCCTCCCGCCCTGTGGTGCAGCTGATGTCCCTTTCTCCAAAAATTTACTCAATGGGACCGTAATGTTGCAACCACACACAAGTTGACCAGCTGTGAGGAAATAACGAGTTAGTACATTTCAAACATGAAAAAGGTCACTTTTAAATCAACATGAAAAACCAAAATTCCAAAAGTATCAAACACAAAAATGCTTACCGAAGAAACAAAATATATCGTTCTAGGCACCCTCCTCCCGCCGTGTGGTGCAGCTGATGTCCCTTTCTCCAAAAATGTACTCAATGGGACCGAAATGTGCAACCACACACAAGTTTTCCGGCTGTGAGGAGAAAACGAGTTAGTACATTTCAAACAAGAAAAAGGTCATTTTAAAATCAACATGAAAAACCAAAATTCCGAAAGTATCAAACACAAAAAAATGCTTATCGAGAAACAAAATGCATCGTGCTAGGCACCCTCCACCCGCCCTGTGGTGCAGCTGATGTCCCTTTCTCCAAAAATGTGCTCAATGGGACCGTAATATTGCAACCACTCACAAGTTAACCTGCTGTGAGGAAAAAACGAGTTAGTAAATTTCAAACATGAAAAACGTCATTTTTAAATCAACATGAAAAACCAAAATTCCAAAAGTATCAAACACAAAAAATGCTTACCGAAGAAACAAAATATATCGTGCTAGGCACCCTCCCAACGCCCTGTGGTGCAGCTGATGTCCCTTTCTCCAAAAATGTACTCAATGGGACCGTAATGTTGCAACCACTCATAAGTTGACCTGCTGTGAGGAAAAAACGAGTTAGTACATTTCAAACATGAAAAAGGTCGTTTTAAAATCAACATGAAAAACCAAAATTCCAAAAGTATCAAACACAAAAAATGCTTACCGAAGAAACAGAATGTATCGTGCTAGGCACCCTCCTCCCGCCCTGTGGTGCAGCTGATGTCCCTTTCTCCAAAAATGCACTCAATGGGACCGTAATGTTGCAACCTCACACAAGTTGACCTGCTGTGAGGAAAAAACGAGTTAGTACATTTCAAACATGAAAAAGGTCATTTATAAATCAACATGAAAAACGAAACTTCCAAAAGTATCAAACACAAAAAATGCTTACCGAAGAAACAAAATATATCGTACTAGGCACCCTCCTACCGCCCTGTGGTGCAGCTCATGTCCCTCTCTCCAAAAATGTATTCAATGGGACCGTAATGTTGCAACCACACACAAGTTGACCTGCTGTGAGGAAAAAATGAGTTAGTACATTTCAAACACGCAAAAGTTCACTTTCAAATAAACTTTAAAAACTAAAATCCAAAAGTATCAAACACAAAAAATGCCTAACGAAGAAACAAAATGTATCGTGCTAGGCACCCTCCTACCCCCCTGTGGTGCAGCTAATGTCCCTTTCTCCAAAATTGTACTCAATGGGACCGTAATATAGCAAAATAACACAAGTTGACCTGCTGTGAGGAAAAAACGAGTTAGTACATTTCAAACATGATAAAGGTCATTTTAAAATCAACATGAAAAACCGAAATTCCAAACGTATCAAACACAAAAAAATGCTTACCGAAGGAACAAAATGTATCGAGCTAGACACCCTCCTCCCGCCCTGTGGTGCAGCTGATGTCCCTTTCTCAAAAATGTACTCAAGGGGACCGTAATGTTGCAACCACACACAAGTTGACCTGCTGTGAGGAAAAAACGAGTTAGTACAATTCAAACATGAAAAAGGTCAATTTAAATCAACATGAAAAAACAAAATTCCAAAAGTATCAAACACAAAAAAATGCTTACTGAAGAAACAAAAAGTATCGTGCTGGACACCCTCCTGCCGCCCTGTGGTGCAACTTATGTCACTTTCTCAAAAAATGTGCTCAATGGGACCGTAATTTTGCAACCACACACAAGTTGACCTGCTGTGAGGAAAAAACGAGTTAGTACATTTCAAACATGGAAAAGGTCATTTTTAAATCAACCTGAAAAACCAAAATTCCAAAAGTATCAAACACAAAAAATGCTTACCGAAGAAACAAAATATATCATGCTAGGCACCCTCCTCCTGCCCTGTGGTACAGCTGATGTCCCTTTCTCCAAAAATGTACTCAATGGGACCATAATGTTGCAACCACACACAAGTTGACCTGCTGTGAGGAAAAACGAGTTAGTACATTTCAAACATGAAAAAGGTCATTTTAAAATCAAAATGAAAGACCAAAATTCCAAAAGTATCAAACACAAAGAAATGCTTACCGAAGAAACAAAATGTGTCGTGCTAGGCACCCTACTCCCGCCCTGTGGTGCAGCTTATGTCCCTTTCTCCATAAATGTACTCAATGGGACCGTAATGTTGCAACCACACACAAGTTGACCTGTTGTTAGGAAAAATGAGTTAGTACATTTCAAACATGAAAATGGTCGATTTTAAATCAACATGAAAAACCAAAATTCCGAAAGTATCAAATTCAAAAAAATGCTTACCGAAGAAACAAAATGTATCAAGCTAGGCACCCTCCTCCTGCCCCGTGGTGCAGCTGATGTCCCTTTCTCAGAAAATGTACTCAATGGGACCGTAATGTTGCAACCACACAGATGCTGACCTGATGTGAGGAAAAAACGAGTTAATACATTTCAAACATGAAAAAGGTCATTTTTAAATCAACATGAAAAATCAAAATTCCAAAAGTATCAAACTCAAAAAAATGCTTACCGAAGAAACAAAATGTATCGTGCTGGACACCCTCCTCCCGCCCTGTGGTGCAACTTATGTCCCTTTCTCCTAAAATGTGCTCAATGGGACCGTAATGTTGCAACCACACACAAGTTGACCTGCTGTGAGGAAAAACGAGTTAGTACATTTCAAACATGAAAAAGGTCATTTTAAAATTTACATGAAAGACCAAAATTCCAGAAGTATCAAACACAAAAAAATGCTTACCGAAGAAACAAAATGTGTCGTGCTAGGCACCCTCCTCCCGCCCTGTGGTGCAGCTGATGTCCCTTTCTCCAAAGTGTACTCAATGGGACCGTAATGTTGCAACCACACACAAGTTGACCTGCTGTGAGGAAAAAACGATTTAGTACATTTCAAACATGAAAAAGGTCATTTTAAAAGCAACATGAAAAACCAAAATCCAAAAGTATCAAACACAAGAAAATGCCTACCAAAGAAACAAAATGTATCGTGCTAGGTACCTTCCACCCGCCCTGTGGTGCAGCTGATGTCCCTTTCTCCAAAAGTGTACTCAATAGGACCGTAATGTTTCAACCACACACAAGTTGACCTGCTGTGAGGAAAAAATGAGTTAGTACATTTCAACCATGTAAAAGGTCATTTTTAAATCAACATGAAAAACCAAAATTCCAAAAGTATCAAAAACAAAAAAGTGCTTACCGAAGAAACAAAATGTATCGTGTAAGTCACGCTTCTCCTGCCCTGTGGTGCAGCTGATGTCCCTTTCTCCAAAAATGTACTCAATGGGACCGTAATGTTGCAAAATAGCACAAGTTGTCCTGCTGTGAGGAAAAAATGAGTTAGTACATTTCAAACATGATAAAGGTCATTTTAAGATCAACATGAAAAACCA
The DNA here is from genome assembly GCF_023864275.1 of Schistocerca cancellata. NCBI lineage: Eukaryota > Metazoa > Arthropoda > Insecta > Orthoptera > Acrididae > Schistocerca > Schistocerca cancellata. The sequence goes on along the minus strand of NC_064633.1, from coordinate 616,357,766 downwards.
AAATTCCAAACGTATCAAACACAAAAAAATGCTTACCGAAGAAACAAAATGTATCGTGCTAGGCACCCTCCTCCTGCCCTGTGGTGCAGCTGATGTCCCTTTCTCCAAAAATGTACTCAATGGGACCGTAATGTTGCAAGCACACACAAGTTGACCTGCTGTGAGGAAAAAACGAGTTAGTACATTTTTAAATCATTTAAGTCATTTTTAAATCAACATGAAAAACCTAAATTCCAAAAGTATCAAACACAAAAAAATGCTTACCGAAGCAACAAAATGTATCGTGCTAGGCACCCTCCCCCCGCCCTGTGGTTCAGCTGATGTCCCTTTTTCCAAAAATGTACTCAATGGGACCGTAATGTTGCAACCACACACAAGTTGACCTGCTGTGAGGAAAAAACGAGTTAGTACATTATAAACATGCAAAAGGTCATTTTAAAATCAACATGAAAAACCAAAATTCAAAAAGTATCAAATACGAAAAAATGCTTACCGAAGAAACAAAATGTATCGTCCTAGGCACCCTCCTCCCGCCCTGTGGTGCAGATGGTGTCCCTTTCTCCAAAAATGTACTCAATGGGACCGTAATGTTGCAACCACACACAACTTGACCTGCTGTGAGGAAAAAACGAGTTAGTACATTTCAAACATGAAAAAGGTCACTTTTAAATCAACATGAAAAACCAAAATTCCAAAAGTATCAAACACAAAAATGCTTACCGAAGAAACAAAATATATCGTTCTAGGCACCCTCCTCCCGCCCTGTGGTGCAGCTGATGTCCCTTTCTCCAAAAATGTACTCAATGGGACCGAAATGTGCAACCACACACAAGTTGACCTGCTGTGAGGAGAAAACGAGTTAGTACATTTCAAACATGAAAAAGGTCATTTTAAAATCAACATGAAAAACCAAAATTCCGAAAGTATCAAACACAAAAAAATGCTTACCGAGAAACAAAATGCATCATGCTAGGCACCCTCCTCCCGCCCTGTGGTGCAGCTGATGTCCCTTTCTCAAAAATGTACTCAATGGGAACGTAATGTTGCAACCACACACAATTTGACCTGCTGTGAGGAAAAAACGAGTTAGTACATTTCAAACATGAAAAAGGTCATTTTTAAATCAACATGAAAAAAAAAATTTCAAAACTATCAAACACGAAAAAATGCTTACCGAAGAAACAAAATGTATCGTGCTGGACACCCTCCTCCTGCCCTGTGGGTCAACTTATGTCCCTTTCTCCAAAAATGTGCTCAATCGGACCGTAATATTGCAACCACACACAAGTTAACCTGCTGTGAGGAAAAAACGAGTTAGTAAATTTCAAACATGAAAAACGTAATTTTTAAATCAACATGAAAAACCAAAATTCCTAAAGTATCAAACACAAAAAATGCTTACCGAAGAAACAAAATATATCGTGCTAGGCACCCTCCTAACGCCCTGTGGTGCAGCAGATGTCCCTTTCTCCAAAAATGTACTCAATGGGACCGTAATGTTGCAACCACTCATAAGTTGACCTGCTGTGAGGAAAAAACGAGTTAGTACATTTCAAACATGAAAAAGGTCATTTTAAAATCCACATGAAAAACCAAAATTCCAAAAGTATCAAACACAAAAAATGCTTACCGAAGAAACAGAAAGTATCGTGCTAGGCACCCTCCTCCCGCCCTGTGGTGCAGCTGATGTCCCTTTCTCCAAAAATGCACTCAATGGGACCGTAATGTTGCAACCTCACACAAGTTGACCTGCTGTGAGGAAAAAACGAGTTAGTACATTTCAAACATGAAAAAGGTCATTTTTAAATCAACATGAAAAACCAAAATTCCAAAAGTATCAAACACAAAAAATGCTTACCGAAGAAACAAAATATATCGTACTAGGCACCCTCCTCCCGCCTTGTGGTGCAGCTCATGTCCCTTTCTCCAAAAATGTATTCAATGGGACCGTAATGTTGCAACCACACACAAGTTGACCTGCTGTGAGGATAAAAATGAGTTAGTACATTTCAAACACGCAAAAGTTCACTTTTAAATAAACTTGAAAAACTAAAATCCAAAAGTATCAAACACAAAAAAATGCCTACCGAAGAAACAAAATGTATCGTGCTAGGCACCCTCCTCCCCCCCTGTGGTGCAGCTGATGTCCCTTTCTCCAAAATTGTACACAATGGGACCGTAATATAGCAAAATAACACAAGTTGACCTGCTGTGAGGAAAAAACGAGTTAGTACATTTCAAACATGATAAAGCTCATTTTAAAATCAACATGAAAAACCGAAATTCCAAACGTATCAAACACAAAAAAATGCTTACCGAAGAAACAAAATGTATCGTGCTAGGCACCCTCCTCCCGCCCTGTGGTGCAGCTGATGTCCCTTTCTCAAAAATGTACTCAAGGGGACCGTAATGTTGCAACCACACCCAAGTCGACCTGCTGTGAGGAAAAAACGAGTTAGTACATTTCAAACATGGAAAAGGTCATTTTTAAATCAACCTGAAGAACCAAAATTCCAAAAGTATCAAACACAAAAAATGATTACCAAAGAAACAAAATATATCATGCTATTCACCCTCCTCCCGCCCTGTGGTACAGCTGATGTCCCTTTCTCCAAAAATGTACTCAATGGGACCATAATGTTGCAACAACACACAAGTGGACCTGCTGTGAGGAAAAAACGAGTTAGTACATTTCAAACATGATAAAGATCATTTTAAAATCAACATGAAAAACCAAAATTCCAAACGTATCAAACACAAAAAAATGCTTACCGAAGAAACAAAATGTATCGTGCTAGGCACCCTCCTCCTGCCCTGTGGTGCAGCTGATGTCCCTTTCTCCAAAAATCTACTCAATGGGACCGTAATGTTGCAAGCACACACAAGTTGACCTGCTGTGAGGAAAAAACGAGTTAGTACATTTTTAAATCATTTAAGTCATTTTTAAATCAACATGAAAAACCAAAATTCCAAAAGTATCAAACACAAAAAAATGCTTACCGAAGAAACAAAATGTATCGTGCTAGGCACCCTCCTAACGCCCTGTGGTGCAGCTGATGTCCCTTTCTCCAAAAATGTGCTCAATGGGACCGTAATGTTGCAACCACACACAAGTTGACCTGCTGTGAGGAAAAAACGAGTTAGTACATTTCAAACGTGAAAAAGGTCATTTTTAAATCAACATGAAAAATAAAATTTCAAAACTATCAAACACGAAAAAATGCTTACCGAAGAAACAAAATGTATCGTGCTGGACACCCCACTCCTGCCCCGTGGGTCAACTTATGTCCCTTTCTCCAAAAATGTGCTCAATGGGACCGTAATATTGCAACCACACACAAGTTAACCTGCTGTGAGGAAAAAACGAGTTAGTAAATTTCAAACATGAAAAACGTCATTTTTAAATCAACATGAAAAACCAAAATTCCAAAAGTATCAAACACAAAAAATGCTTACCGAAGAAACAAAATATATCGTGCTAGGCACCCTCCTAACGCCCTGTGGTGCAGCTGATGTCCCTTTCTCCAAAAATGTACTCAATGGGACCGTAATGTTGCAACCACTCATAAGTTGACCTGCTGTGAGGAAAAAACGAGTTAGTACATTTCAAACATGAAAAAGGTCATTTTAAAATCCACATGAAAAACCAAAATTCCAAAAGTATCAAACACAAAAAATGCTTACCGAAGAAACAGAAAGTATCGTGCTAGGCACCCTCCTCCCGCCCTGTGGTGCAGCTGATGTCCCTTTCTCCAAAAATGCACTCAATGGGACCGTAATGTTGCAACCTCACACAAGTTGACCTGCTGTGAGGAAAAAACGAGTTAGTAAATTTAAAACATGAAAAACGTCATTTTTAAATCAACATGAAAAACCAAAATTCCAAAAGTATCAAACACAAAAAATGCTTACCGAAGAAACAAAATATATCGTGCTAGGCACCCTCCTAACGCCCTGTGGTGCAGCTGATGTCCCTTTCTCCAAAAATGTACTCAATGGGACCGTAATGTTGCAACCACACACAAGTTGACCTGCTGTGAGGAAAAAACGAGTTAGTACATTTCAAACATGAAAAAGGTCACTTTTAAATCAACATGAAAAACCAAAATTCCAAAAGTATCAAACACAAAAATGCTTACCGAAGAAACAAAATATATCGTTCCAGGCACCCTCCTCCCGCCCTGTGGTGCAGCTGATGTCCCTTTCTCCAAAAATGTACTCAATGGGACCGAAATGTGCAACCACACACAAGTTGACCTGCTGTGAGGAGAAAACGAGTTAGTACATTTCAAACATGAAAAAGGTCATTTTAAAATCAACATGAAAAACCAAAATTCCGAAAGGATCAAACACAAAAAAATGCTTACCGAGAAACAAAATGCATCATGCTAGGCACCCTCCTCCCGCCCTGTGGTGCAGCTGATGTCCCTTTCTCAAAAATGTACTCAATGGGACCGTAATGTTGCAACCACACACAATTTGACCTGCTGTGAGGAAAAAACGAGTTAGTACATTTCAAACATGAAAAAGGTCATTTTTAAATCAACATGAAAAAAAAAATTTCAAAACTATCAAACACGAAAAAATGCTTACCGAAGAAACAAAATGTATCGTGCTGGACACCCTCCTCCTGCCCTGTGGGTCAACTTATGTCCCTTTCTCCAAAAATGTGCTCAATGGGACCGTAATATTGCAACCACACACAAGTTAACCTGCTGTGAGGAAAAAACGAGTTAGTAAATTTCAAACATGAAAAACGTAATTTTTAAATCAACATGAAAAACCAAAATTCCAAAAGTATCAAACACAAAAAATGCTTACCGAAGAAACAAAATATATCGTGCTAGGCACCCTCCTAACGCCCTGTGGTGCAGCTGATGCCCATTTCTCCAAAAATGTACTCAATGGGACCGTAATGTTGCAACCACACACAAGTTGACCTGCTGTGAGGAAAAAATGAGTTAGTACATTTCAAACACGCAAAAGTTCACTTTTAAATAAACTTGAAAAACTAAAATCCAAAAGTATCAAACACAAAAAAATGCCTACCGAAGAAACAAAATGTATCGTGCTAGGCACCCTCGTCCCCCCCTGTGGTGCAGCTGATGTCCCTTTCTCCAAAATTGTACTCAATGGGACCGTAATATAGCAAAATAACACAAGTTGACCTGCTGTGAGGAAAAAACGAGTTAGTACATTTCAAACATGATAAAGCTCATTTTAAAATCAACATGAAAAACCGAAATTCCAAACGTATCAAACACAAAAAAATGCTTACCGAAGAAACAAAATGTATCGTGCTAGGCACCCTCCTCCCGCCCTGTGGTGCAGCTGATGTCCCTTTCTCAAAAATGTACTCAAGGGGACCGTAATGTTGCAACCACACCCAAGTCGACCTGCTGTGAGGAAAAAATGAGTTAGTACATTTCAAACATGAAAAACGTCATTTTTAAATCAACATGAAAAACCAAAATTCCAAAAGTATCAAACACAAAAAATGCTTACCGAAGAAACAAAATATATCGTGCTAGGCACCCTCCTAACGCCCTGTGGTGCAGCTGATGTCCCTTTCTCCAAAAATGTACTCAATGGGACCGTAATGTTGCAACCACACACAAGTTGACCTGCTGTGAGGAAAAAACGAGTTAGTACATTTCAAACATGAAAAAGGTCACTTTTAAATCAACATGAAAAACCAAAATTCCAAAAGTATCAAACACAAAAATGCTTACCGAAGAAACAAAATATATCGTTCTAGGCACCCTCCTCCCGCCCTGTGGTGCAGCTGATGTCCCTTTCTCCAAAAATGTACTCAATGGGACCGAAATGTGCAACCACACACAAGTTGACCTGCTGTGAGAAAAAACGAGTTAGTACATTTCAAACATGAATAAGGTCATTTTTAAATCAACATGAAAAATCAAAATTCCAAAAGTATCAAACACAAAAAAATGCTTACCGAAGAAACAAAATGTATCGTGCTGGACACCCTCCTCCCGCCCTGTGGTGAAACTTATGTCCCTTTCCCCAAAAATGTGCTCAATGGGACCGTAATGTTGCAACCACACACAAGTTGACCTGCTGTGAGGAAAAACGAGTTAGTACATTTCAAACATGAAAAAGGTCATTTTAAAATCAACATGAAAGACCAAAATTCCAAAAGTATCAAACACAAAAAAATGCTTACCGAAGAAACAAAATGTGTCGTGCTAGGCACCCTACTCCCGCCCTGTGGTGCAGCTGATGTCCCTTTCTCCATAAATGTACTCAATGGGACCGTAATGTTGCAACCACACACAAGTTGACCTGATATGAGGAAAAAACGAGTTAGTACATTTCAAACATGAAAAAGGTCGATTTTAAATCAACATGAAAAATCAAAATTCCAAAAGTATCAAACACAAAAAAATGCTTACCGAAGAAACAAAATGCATCGTGCTGGACACCCTCCTCCCGCACTGTGGTGCAACTTATGTCCCTTTCTCCAAAAATGTACTCAATGGGACCGTAATGTTGCAACCACACACAAGTTGACCTGCTGTGAGGAAAAAACGAGTTAGTACATTTTTAAATCATTTAAGTCATTTTTAAATCAACATGAAAAAACAAAATTCCAAAAGTATCAAACACAAAAAAATGCTTACCGAAGGAACAAAATGTATCGTGCTAGGCACCCTCCTCCCGCCCTGTGGTTCAGCTGATGTCCCTTTTTCCAAAAATGTACTCAATGGGACCGTAATGTTGCAACCACACACAAGTTGACCTGCTGTGAGGAAAAAACGAGTTAGTACATTTCAAACATGCAAAAGGTCATTTTAAAATCAACATGAAAAACCAAAATTCTAAAAGTATCAAATACGAAAAAATGCTTACCGAAGAATCAAAATATATCGCTCTAGGCACCCTCCTCCCGCCCTGTGGTGCAGCTGATGTCCCTTTCTCCAAAAATGTACTCAATGGGACCGAAATGTGCAACCACACACAAGTTGACCGGCTGTGAGGAGAAAACGAGTTAGTAAATTTCAAACATGAAAAAGGTCATTTTAAAATCAACATGAAAAACCAAAATTCCGAAAGTATCAAACACAAAAAAATGCTTACCGAGAAACAAAATGCATCGTGCTAGGCATCCTCCTCCCGCCCTGTGGTGCAGCTGATGTCCCTTTCTCAAAAATGTACTCAATGGGACCGTAATGTTGCAACCACACACAAGTTGACCTGCTGTGAGGAAAAAACGAGTTAGTACATTTCAAACGTGAAAAAGGTCATTTTTAAATCAACATGAAAAAAAAAATTTCAAAACTATCAAACACGAAAAAATGCTTACCGAAGAAACAAAATGTATCGTGCTAGGCACCCTCCTCCCGCCCTGTGGTGCAGCTGATGTCCCTTTCTCCAAAAATGCACTCAATGGGACCGTAATGTTGCAACCTCACACAAGTTGACCTGCTGTGAGGAAAAAACGAGTTAGTACATTTCAAACATGAAAAAGGTCATTTTTAAATCAACATGAAAAACCAAAATTCCAAAAGTATCAAACACAAAAAATGCTTACCGAAGAAACAAAATATATCGTACTAGGCACCCTCCTCCCGCCCTGTGGTGCAGCTCATGTCCCTTTCTCCAAAAATGTATTCAATGGGACCGTAATGTTGCAACCACACACAAGTTGACCTGCTGTGAGGAAAAAATGAGTTAGTACATTTCAAACACGCAAAAGTTCACTTTTAAATAAACTTGAAAAACTAAAATCCAAAAGTATCAAACACAAAAAAATGCCTACCGAAGAAACAAAATGTATCGTGCTAGGCACCCTCCTCCCCCCTGTGGTGCAGCTGATGTCCCTTTCTCCAAAATTGTACTCAATGGGACCGTAATATAGCAAAATAACACAAGTTGACCTGCTGTGAGGAAAAAACGAGTTAGTACATTTCAAACATGATAAAGCTCATTTTAAAATCAACATGAAAAACCGAAATTCAAAACGTATCAAACACAAAAAAATGCTTACCGAAGAAACAAAATGTATCGTGCTAGGCACCCTCCTCCCGCCCTGTGGTGCAGCTGATGTCCCTTTCTCAAAAATGTACTCAAGGGGACCGTATTGTTGCAACCACACACAAGTTGACCTGCTGTGAGGAAAAAACGAGTTAGTACAATTCAAACATGAAAAAGGTCAATTTAAATCAACATGAAAAAACAAAATTCCAAAAGTATCAAACACAAAAAAATGCTTACCGAAGAAACAAAAAGTATCGTGCTGGACACCCTCCTGCCGCCCTGTGGTGCAACTTATGTCCCTTTCTCAAAAAATGTGCTCAATGGGACCGTAATGTTGCAACCACACACAAGTTGACCTGCTGTGAGGAAAAAACGAGTTAGTACATTTCGAACATGGAAAAGGTCATTTTTAAATCAACCTGAAAAACCAAAATACCAAAAGTATCAAACACAAAAAATGCTTACCGAAGAAACAAAATATATCATGCTAGGCACCCTCCTCCCGCCCTGTGGTACAGCTGATGTCCCTTTCTCCAAAAATGTACTCAATGGGACCATAATGTTGCAACAACACACAAGTGGACCTGCTGTGAGGAAAAAACGAGTTAGTACATTTCAAACATGAAAAAGGTCATTTTAAAATCAACATGAAAAACCAAAATTCCAAAAGTAGCAAACACAAAAAAATGCTTACCGAAGAAACAAAATGCATCGTGCTAGGCACCCTCCTCTTGCCCTGTGTCAGCTGATGTCCCTTTCTCAGAAAATGTACTCAATGGGACCGTAATGTTGCAACCACACACAAGTTGACCTGCTGTGAGAAAAAACGAGTTAGTACATTTCAAACATGAATAAGGTCATTTTTAAATCAACATGAAAAATCAAAATTCCAAAAGTATCAATCACAAAAAAATGCTTACCGAAGAAACAAAAAGTATCGTGCTAGGCACCCTCCTCCCGCCCTGTGGTGCAGCTAATGTCACTTTCTCCAAAGTGTACTCAATGGGACCGTAATGTTGCAACCACACACAAGTTGACCTGCTGTGAGGAAAAAACAATTTAGTACATTTCAAACATGATAAAGGTCATTTTAAAATCAACATGAAAAACCAAAATTCCAAACGTATCAAACACAAAAAAATGCTTACCGAAGAAACAAAATGTATCGTGCTAGGCACCCTCCTCCTGCCCTGTGGTGCAGCTGATGTCCCTTTCTCCAAAAATGTACTCAATGGGACCGTAAGGTTGCAACCACACACAAGTTGACCTGCTGTGAGGAAAAAACGAGTTAGTACATTTCAAACATGAAAAGGGTCATTTTTAAATCGACATGAAAACCAAAGTTCCAAATGTATCAAACACAAAAAATGGTTACCGTAGAAACAAAATATATCGTGCTAGGGACCCTCCACCTACCCTGTGGTGCAGCTGATGTCCCTTTCTCCAAAAATGTACTCAATGGGACCGTAATGTTGCAACCACATACAAGTTGACCGGCTGTGAGGAAAAAACGAGTTAGTACATTTCAAACATGAAAAAGGTCATTTTAAAATCAACATGAAAAACCAAAATTCCAAATGTATCAAACACAAAAAAATGCTTATCGAAGAAACAAAATGCATCATGCTAGGCACCCTCCTCCCGCCCTGTGGTGCAGCTAATGTCCCTTTCTCAAAATTGTACTCAATGGGACCGTAATGTTGCAACCACACACAAGTTGACCTGCTGTGGGGAAAAAACGAGTTAGTACATTTCAAACATGAAAAAGGTCATTTTTAAATCAACATGAAAAACCAAAATTCCAAAAGTATCAAACACAAAAAAATGCTTACCGAAGAAACAAAATGCATCGTCCTAGGCACCCTCCTCTTGCCCTGTGTCAGCTGATGTCCCTTTCTCAGAAAATGTACTCAATGGGACCAAAATGTTGCAACCACACACAAATTGACCTGCTGTGAGAAAAAACGAGTTAGTACATTTCAAACATGAATAAGGTCATTTTTAAATCAACATGAAAAATCAAAATTCCAAAAGTATCAAACACAAAAAAATGCTTACCGAAGAAACAAAATGTATCGTGCTGGACACCCTCCTCCCGCCCTGTGGTGCAACTTATGTCCCTTTCTCCAAAAATGTGCTCAATGGGACCGTAATGTTGCAACCACACACAAGTTGTCCTGCTGTGAGGAAAAACGAGTTAGTACATTTCAAACATGAAAAAGGTCATTTTAAAATCAACATGAAAGACCAAAATTCCAAAAGTATCAAACACAAAATAATGCTTACCGAGGAAACAAAATGTGTTGTGCTAGACAACCTACTCCCGCCCTGTGGTGCAGCTGATGTCCCTTTCTCCATAAATGTACTCAATGGGACCGTAATGTTGCAACCACACACAAGTTGACGTGTTGTGAGGAAAAAACGAGTTAGTACATTTCAAACATGAAAAAGGTCGATTTTAAATCAACATGAAAAACCAAAATTCCGAAAGTATCAAATTCAAAAAAATGCTTACCGAAGAAACAAAATGTATCGTGCTAGGCACCCTACTCCTGCCCCGTGGTGCAGCTGTTGTCCCTTTCTCAGAAAATGTACTCAATGGGACCATAATGTTGCAACCACACACATGCTCACCTGATGTGAGGAAAAAACGAGTTAATACATTTCAAACATGAAAAAGGTCATTTTTAAATCAACAAGAAAAATCAAAATTCCAAAAGTATCAAACTCAAAAAAATGCTTACCAAAGAAACAAAATGTATCGTGCTGGACACCCTCCTCCCGCCCTGTGGTGAAACTTATGTCCCTTTCTCCAAAAATGTGCTCAATGGGACCGTAATGTTGCAACCACGCACAAGTTGACCTGCTGTGAGGAAAAACGAGTTAGTACATTTCAAACATGAAAAAGGTCATTTTAAAATCAACATTAAAGACCAAAATTCCAAAAGTATCAAACACAAAAAAATGCTTACCGAAGAAACAAAAAGTGTCGTGCTAGGCACCCTCCTCCCGCCCTGTGGTGCAGCTGATGTCTCTTTCTCCAAAGTGTACTCAATGGGACCGTAATGTTGCAACCACACACAAGTTGACCTGCTGTGAGAAAAAAACGATTTAGTACATTTCAAACATGAAAAAAGTCATTTTAAAAGCAACATGAAAAACCAAAATCCAAAAGTATCAAACACAAAAAAATACTTACCAAAGAAACAAAATGTATCGTGCTAGGTACCTTCCTCCCGCCCTGTGGTGCAGCTGATGTCCCTTTCTCCAAAAGTGTACTCAATGGGACCGTAATGTTTCAACCACACACAAGTTGACCTGCTGTGAGGAAAAAACGAGTTAGTACATTTCAACCATGTAAAAGGTCATTTTTAAATCAACATGAAAAACCAAAATTCCAAAAGTATCAAAAACAAAAAAGTGGTTACCGAAGAAAAAAATGTATCGTGTAAGTCACGCTTCTCCTGCCCTGTGGTGCAGCTGATGTCCCTTTCTCCAAAAATGTACTCAATGGGACCGTAATGTTGCAAAATAGCACAAGTTGTCCTGCTGTGAGGAAAAAACGAGTTAGTACATTTCAAACATGATTAAGGTCATTTTAAAATCAACATGAAAAACCAAAATTCCAAACGTATCAAACACAAAAAAATGCTTACCGAAAAAACAAAATGTATCGTGCTAGGCACCCTCCTCCCGCCCTGTGGTGCAGCTGATGTCTCTTTCTCCAAAAATGTACTCAATGGGACCGTAATGTTGCAAAATAGCACAAGTTGACCTGCTGTGAGGAAAAAACGAGTTAGTACATTTCAAACATGAAAAAGGTCATTTTTAAATCGACATGAAAAACCAAAGTTCCAAATGTATCTAACACAAAAAATGGTTACGAAGAAACAAAATATATCGTGCTAGGCACCCTCCACCTGCCCTGTGGTGCAGCTGATGTCCTTTTCTCCAAAAATGTACTCAATGGGACCGTAATGTTGCAACCACATACAAGTTGACCGGCTGTGAGGAAAAAACGAGATAGTACATTTCAAACATGAAAAAGGTCATTTTGAAATCAACATGAAAAACCAAAATTCCAAAAGTATCAAACACAAAAAAATGCTTATCGAAGAAACAAAATGCATCATGCTAGGCACCCTCCTCCCGCCCTGTGGTGCAGCTAATGTCCCTTTCTCAAAAATGTATTCAATGGGACTGTAATGTTGCAACCACACACAAGTTGACCTGCTGTGAGGAAAAAACGCGTTAGTACATTTTTAAATCATTTAAGTCATTTTTAAATCAACATGAAAAACCAAAATTCCAAAAGTATCAAACACAAAAATATGCTTACCGAAGAAACAAATTGTATTGTGTTAGGCACCCTCCTCCCGCCCTGTGGTGCAGCTGATGTCCCTTTCTCCAAAAATGTACTCAATGGGACCGTAATGTTGCAACCTCACACAAGTTTACCTGCTGTGAAGAAAAACCGAGTTAGTACATTTCAAATATGCAAAAGGTTTTTTTAAAATCAACATGAAAAACCAAAATTCCAAAAGTATCAAACACAAAAAAATGCTTACCGAAGAAACAAAATGTATCGTGCTAGGCACCCTCCTCCCGCCCTGTGGTGCAGCTGATGTCCCTTTCTCCAAAAATGTACTCAATGGGACCGTAATGTTGCAACCACACACAAGTTGGCCTGCTGTGAGGAAAAAACGAGTTAGTAAATTTCAAACATGAAATGGTCGTTTTTAAATCAACATGAAAAACCAAAATTCCAAAAGTATCAAACACAAAAAAAATCTTACCAAAGAAACAAAATGTATCGTGCTAGGCACCCTACTCCTGCCCTGTTGTGCATCTGATGTCCCTTTCTACTCTAAATTTACTCAATGGGACCGTAATGTTGCAACCACACACAAGTTGACCTGCTGTGAGGAAAAAACGAGTTAGTACATTTCAACCATGTAAAAGGTCATTATTAAATCAACATGAAAAACAAAAATTCCAAAAGTATCAAACACAAAAAAGTGCTTACCGAAGAAACAAAATGTATCGTGCTAGTCACCCTTCTCCTGCCCTGTGGTGCAGCTGATGTCCCTTTCTCCAAAAATGTGCTCAATGGGACCGTAATGCTGCAACCACACACAAGTTGACCTGCTGTGAGGAAAAACGAGTTAGTACATTTCAAACATGAAAAAGGTCATTTTAAAATCAACATGAAAGACCAAAATTCCAAAAGTATCAAACACAAAAAATGCTTACCGAAGAAACAATATATATCGTGCTAGGCACCCTCCTCCCGCACTGTGGTGCAGCTGATGTCCCTTTCTCCATAAATGTACTCAATGGGACCGTAATGTTGCAACCACACATAAGTTGACCTGCTGTGAGGAAAAAACGAGTTAGTACATTTCAAACATGGAAAAGGTCATTTTAATCAACATGAAAAACACAAATTCGAAAAGTATCAAACACAAAATATGCTTACCGAAGAAACAGAATGTATCGTGCTAGGCACCCTCCTCCCGCCCTGTGGTGCAGCTGATGTCCCTTTCTCCAAAAATGTACTCAATGGGACCGTAATGTTGCAACCACACACAAGTTGACCTGCTGTGAGAAAAAAACGAGTTAGTACATTTCAAACATGAAAATGGTCATTTTTAAATCAACATGAAAAACCAAAATTCCAAAAGTATCAAACACAAAATATGCTTACCGAAGAAGCAAAATATATCGTGCTAGGCACCCTCCACCCGCCCTGTGGTGCAGCTCATGTCCCTTTCACCAAAAATGTACTCAATGGGACCGTAATGTGGCAACCACACACAAGTTGACCTGCTGTGAGGAAAAAATGAGTTAGTACATTTCAAACACGCAAAAGTTCACTTGTAAATCAACATGAAAAACTAAAATCCAAAAGTATCACACACAAAAAAATGCCTACCGAAGAAACAAAATGTATCGTGCTAGGCACCCCCCTCCCGCCCTGTGGTGCAGCTGATGTCCCTTTCTCCAAAAATGTACTCAATGGGACCGTAATGTTGCAAAATAGCACAAGTTGACCTGCTGTGAGGAAAAAACGAGTTAGTACATTTCAAACATGATAAAGGTCATTTTAAAATCAACATGAAAAACCAAAATTCCAAAAGTATCAAACACAAAAAAATGCTTACCGAAGAAACAAAATGTATCGTGCTAGGCACCCTCCTCCTGCCCTGTGGTGCAGCTGATGTCCCTTTCTCCAAAAATGTACTCAATGGGACCGTAATGTTGAAACCACACACAAGTTGACCTGCTGTGAGGAAAAAACGAGATAGTACATTTCAAACATGAAAAAGGTCATTTTTAAATCGACATGAAAAACCAAAGTTCCAAATGTATGTAACACAAAAAATGGTTACGAAGGAACAAAATATATCATGCTAGGCACCCTCCTCCCGCCCTGTGGTGCAGCTAATGTCCCTTTCTCAAAATTGTACTCAATGGGACCGTAATGTTGCAACCACACACAAGTTGACTGCTGTGGGGAAAAAACGGGTTAGTACATTTCAAACATGAAGAAGGTCATTTTATAATCAACATGAAAAACCAAAATTCCAAAAGTATCAAACACAAAAAATGCTTACCGAAGAGACAGAATGTATCGTGCTAGGCACCCTCCTCCCGCCCTGTGGTGCAGCTGATGTCTGTTTCTCCAAAAATGTACTCAATGGGACCGTAATGTTGCAACCACACACAAGTTGACCTGCTGTGAGGAAAAAACGAGTTAGTACATTTCAAACATTAAAAAGGTCATTTTTAAAACAACATGAAAAACCAAAATTCCAAAAGTATCAATCTCAAAAAAATGCTTACCGAAGAAACAAATTGTATTGTGCTAGGCACCCTCCTCCCGCCCTGTGGTGCAGCTGATGTCCCTTTCTCCAAAGTGTACTCAATGGGACAGTAATGTTGCAACCACACACAAGTTGACCTGCTGTGAGGAAAAAGCGATTTAGTACATTTCAAACATGAAAAAGGACATTTTAAAATCAACATAAAAAACCAAAATTCCAAAAGTATCAAACACAAAAAAATGCTTACCGAAGAAGCAAAATGTATCGTGCTAGGCACCTTCCTCCCGCCCTGTGGTGCAGCTGATGTCCCTTTCTCCAAAAATGTATTAAATGGGACCGTAATGTTGCAACCTCACACAAGTTTACCTGCTGCGAGGAAAAACCGAGTTAGTACATTTCAAATATGAAAAAGGTCTTTTTAAAATCAACATGAAAAACCAAAATTCCAAAAGTATCAAACACAAAAAAATGCTTACCAAAGAAACAAAATGTATCGTGCTAGGCACCCTCCTCCCGCCCTGTGGTGCAGCTGATGTCCCTTTCTCCAAAAATGTACTCAATGGGACCGTAATGTTGCAACCACACACAAGTTGACCTGCTGTGAGGAAAAAACGAGTTAGAAAATTTCAAACATGAAAAAGGTCATTTTTAAATCAACATGAAAAACCAAAATTCCAAAAGTATCAAACACAAAAAAAAGTCTTACCGAAGAAACAAAATGTATCGTGCTAGGCACCCTCCTCCTGCCCTGTGGTGCATCTGATGTCCCTTTCTCCCCTAAATTTACTCAATGGGACCGTAATGTTGCAACCACACACAAGTTGACCTGCTGTGAGGAAAAAACGAGTTAGTACATTTCAACCATGTAAAAGGTCATTTTTAAATCAACATGAAAAACCAAAATTCCAAAAGTATCAAACACAAAAAAGTGCTTACCGAAGAAACAAAATGTATCGTGCTAGTCACCCTTCTCCTGCCCTGTGGTGCAGCTGATGTCCCTTTCTCCAAAAATGTACTCAATGGGACCGTAATATTGCAACCACACACAAGTTGACCTGCTGTGAGGAAAAAATGAGTTAGTACATTTCAAACACGCAAAAGTTCACTTTTAAATCAACATGAAAAACTAAAATGCAAAAGTATCAAACAAAAAAATGCCTACCGAAGAAACAAAATGTATCGTGCTAGGCACCCTCTTCCCGCCCTGTGGTGCAGCTGATGTCCCTTTCTCCAAAAATGTACTCAATGGGACCTTCATGTTGCAAAATAACACAAGTTGACCTGCTGTGAGGGAAAAACGAGTTAGTACTTTTCAAACATGATAAAGGTCATTTTAAAATCAACATGAAAAACGAAAATTCCAAACGTATCAAACACAAAAAAATGCTAACCGAACAAACGAAATGTATCGTGCTAGGCACCCTCCTCCTGCCCTGTGGTGCAGCTGATGTCCCTTTTTCAAAAAATGTACTCAATGGGACCGTAATGTTGCAACCACACACAAGTGGACCTGCTGTGAGGAAAAAACGAGTTAGTACATTTCAAACATGGAAAAAGTCATTTTTAAATCAACGTGAAAAACCAAAATTCCAAATGTATCAAACACAAAAAATGCTCACCGAAGAAACAAAATATATCGTGCTAGGCACCCTCCTCCCGCCCTGTGGTACAGCAGATGTCCCTTTCCCCAAAAATGTACACAATGGTACCGTAATGTTGCAACAACACACAAGTTGACCTGCTGTGAGGAAAAAACGAGTTAGTACATTTCAAACATGAAAAAGGTCATTTTTAAACAACATGAAAAACCAAATTTCCAAAAGTATCAAACACAAAAAAATGCTTACCGAAGGAACCAAATGTATCGTGCTAGGCACCCACCTCCCGCCCTGTGGTGCAGCTGATGTCCCTTTCTCCAAAGTGTACTCAATGGGACCATAATGTTGCAACCACACACAAGTTGACCTGCTGTGAGGAAAATACGATTTAGTACATTTCAAACATGAAAAGGTCATTTTTAAATCAACATGAAAAATCAAAATTCCAAAAGAATCATACACAAAAAAATGCTTACCGAAGAAACAAAATGTATCGTGCTGGACACCCTCCTCCCGCCCTGTGGTGCAACTTATGTCCCTTTCTCCAAAAATGTGCTCAATGGGACCGTAATGTTGCAACCACACACAACTTGACCTTCTGTGAGGAAAAACGAGTTAGTACATTTCAAACATGAAAAAGGTCATTTTAAAATCAACATGAAAGAACAAAATTCCAAAAGTATCAAACACAAAAAAATGCTTACCGAAGAAACAAAATGTGTCGTGCTAGGCACCCTCCTCCCGCCCTGTGGTGCAGCTGATGTCCCTTTCTCCATTAATGTACTCAATGGGACCGTAATGTTGCAACCACACACAAGTTGACCTGTTGTGAGGAAAAAACGAGTTAGTACATTTCAAACATGAAAAAGGTCAATTTTAAATCAACATGAAAAACCAAAATTCCAAAATAATCAAATTCAAAAAAATGTTTACCGAAGAAACAAAATGTATCGTGCTAGGCACCCTCCTCCTGCCCCGTGGTGCAGCTGATGTCCCTTTCTCAGAAAATGTACTCAATGGGACCATAATGTTGCAACCACACACATGCTAACCTGATGTGAGGAAAAAACGAGTTAATACATTTCAAACATGATAAAGGTCATTTTTAAATCAACATGAAAAACCAATATTCCAAAAGTATCAAACACAAAAAAGTGCTTACCGAAGAAACAAAATGTATCGTGCTAGTCACCCTTCTCCTGTCCTGTGGTGCAGCTGATGTCCCTTTCTCCAAAACTGTACTCAATGGGACCGTAATGTTGCAACCACACACAAGTTGACCTGCTGTGAGGAAAAAACGAGTTAGTACATTTCAAACATGAAAAAGGTCATTTTAAAATCAACATGAAAAACCAAAATCCCAAAAGTGTCAAACAAAAAAAAATGCTTACCGAAGAAGGAAAATGTATCGTGCTAGGCACCCTCCTCCCGCCATGTGGTGCAGCTGATTTCCCTTTCTCCAAAGTGTAGTCAATGGGAACGTAATGTTGCAACCACACACAAGTTGACCTGCTGTGAGGAAAAACCGAGTTAGTACATTTCAAACATGAAAAAGCTCATTTTTAAATCATCATGAAAAACCAAAATTCAAAAAGTATCAAACACAAAATAATGCTTACCGAAGAAAAAAAATGTATCGTGCTAGACACCCTCCTCACTCCCTGTGGTGCAACTTATGTCCCTTTCTCCAAAAATGTACTCAATGGGACCGTAATGTTGCAACCACACACAAGTTGACCTGCTGTGAGGAAAAAACGAGTTAGTACATTTCAAACATGAAAAAGGTCATTTTAAAATCAACATGAAAAACCAAAATTCCAAAAGTATCAAACACAAAAAAATTCTTACCGAAGAAACAAAATGTATCGTGCTAGGCACCCTCCTCCCGCCCTGTGGTGCAGCTGATGTCCCTTTCTCCAAAAATGTACTCAATGGGACCGTAATGTTGCAACCACACACAAGTTGACCTGCTGTGAGGAAAAAACGAGTTAGTACATTTCAAACATGAAAAAGGTCATTTTAAAATCAACATGAAAAACCATAGTTCCAAAAGTATCAAACACAAAAAATGGTTACCGAAGAAACAAAATATATCGTGCTAGGCACCATCCGCCCGCCCTGTGGTGCAGCTGATGTCCCTTTCTCCAAAAATGTACCCAATGGGACCGTAATGTTGCAACCACATACAAGTTGACCGGCTGTGAGGAAAATACGAGTTAGTACATTTCAAACATGAAAAAAGTCATTTTAAAATCAACATCAAAAACCAAAATTCCAAAAGTATCAAACACAAGAAAATGCTTATCGAAGAAACAAAATGCATCGTGCTAGGCACCCTCCTCCCGCACTGTGGTGCAGCTGATGTCCCTTTCTCAAAAATGTACTCAATGGGACCGTAATGTTGCAACCACACACAAGTTGACCTGCTGTGAGGAAAAAACGAGTTAGTACATTTCAAACATGAAAAAGGCCATTTTTAAATCAACATGAAAAAACAAAATTCCGAAAGTATCAAACCCAAAAAAATGCTTATCGAAGAAACAAAATGTATTGTGCTGGACACCCTCCTCCCGCCCTGTGGTACAGCTGATGTCCCTTTTTCCAAAAATGTAGTCAATGGGACCGTAATGTTGCTACAACACACAAGTTGATCTGCTGTGAGGAAAAAACGAGTTAGTACATTTCAAACATGAAGAAGGTCATTTTAAAATCAACATGAAAAACCAAAATTGCAAAAGTATCAAACACAAAAAATGCTTACCGAAGAAACAAAATATATCGTGCTAGGCACCCTCCTCCCGCCCTGTGGTACAGCTATTGTCCCTATCTCCGAAAATGTACTCAATGGGACCGTAATGTTGCAACAACACACAAGTTGACCTGCTGTGAGGAAAAAACGAGTTAGTACATTTCAAACATGAAGATGGTCATTTCAAAATCAACATGAAAAACCAAAGTTGCAAAAGTATCAAACACAAAAAAAGCTTGCCGAAGAAACAAAATGCATCGTGCTAGGCACCCTCCTCTTGCCCTGTGTTGCAGCTGATGTCCCTTTCTCAGAATATGTACTCAATGGGACCGTAATGTTACAACCACACACAAGTTGACCTGCTGTGAGAAAAAACGAGTTAGTACATTTCAAACATGAAAAAGGTCATTTTTAAATCAACATGAAAAATCAAAATTTCAAAAGTATCAAACACAAAAAAATGCTTACCGAACAAACAAAATGTATCGTGCTGGACACCCTCCTCCCGCCCTGTGGTGCAACTTATGTCCCTTTCTCCAAAAATGTGCTCAATGGGACCGTAATGTTGCAACCACATACAAGTTGACCTTCTGTGAGGAAAAACGAGTTAGTACATTTCAAACACGAAAAAGGTCATTTTAAAATCAACATGAAAGACCAAAATTCCAAAAGTATCAAACACAAAAAAATGCTTACCGAAGAAAAAAAATGTGTCGTGCTAGGCACCCTCCTCCCACCCTGTGGCGCAGCTGATGTCCCTTTCTCCATTAATGTACTCAATGGGACCGTAATGTTGCAACCACACACAAGTTGACCTGTTGTGAGGAAAAAACGAGTTAGTACATTTCAAACATGAAAAAGGTCAATTTTAAATCAACATGAAAAACCAAAATTCCAAAAGTATCAAATTCAAAAAAATGCTTACCGAAGAAACAAAATGTATCGTGCTAGGCACCCTCCTCCTGCCCCATGGTGCAGCTGATGTCCCTTTCTCAGAAAATGTACTCAATGGGACCATAATGTTGCAACCACACACATGCTGACCTGATGTGAGGAAAAAACGAGTTAATACATTTCAAACATGAAAAAGGTCTTTTTAAAATCAACATGATAAACCAAAATTCCAAAAGTATCAAACACAAAAAAGTGCTTACCGAAGAAACAAAATGTATCGTGCTAGTCACCCTTCTCCTGCCCTGTGGTGCAGCTGATGTCCCTTTCTCCAAAACTGTACTCAATGGGACCGTAATGTTGCAACCACACACAAGTTGACCTGCTGTGAGGAAAAAACGAGTTAGTACATTTCAAACATGAAAAAGGTCATTTTAAAATCAACATGAAAAACCAAAATCCCAAAAGTGTCAAACAAAAAAAAATGCTTACCGAAGACGGAAAATGTATCGTGCTAGGCACCCTCCTCCCGCCCTGTGGTGCAGCTGATTTCCCTTTCTCCAAAGTGTACTCAATGGGACCGTAATGTTGCAACGACACACAAGTTGACCTGCTGTGAGGAAAAACCGAGTTAGTACATTTCAAACATGAAAAAGCTCATTTTTAAATCATCATGAAAAACCAAAATTCCAAAAGTATCAAACACAAAATAATGCTTACCGAAGAAAAAAAATGTATCGTGCTAGACACCCTCCTCACTCCCTGTGGTGCAACTTATGTCCCTTTCTCCAAAAATGTACTCAATGGGCCCGTAATGTTGCAACCACACACAAGTTGACCTGCTGTGAGGAAAAAACGAGTTAGTACATTTCAAACATGAAAAAGGTCATTTTAAAATCAACATGAAAAACCAAAATTCCAAAAGTATCAAACACAAAAAAATTCTTACCGAAGAAAGAAAATGTATCGTGCTAGGCACCCTCCTCCGGCCCTGTGGTGCAGCTGATGTCCCTTTCTCCAAAAATGTACTCAATGAGACCGTAATGTTGCAACCACACACAAGTTGACCTGCTGTGAGGAAAAAACGAGTTAGTACATTTCAAACATGAAAAAGGTCATTTTAAAATCAACATGAAAAACCATAGTTCCAAAAGTATCAAACACAAAAAATGGTTACCGAAGAAACAAAATATATCGTGCTAGGCACCATCCACCCGCCCTGTGGTGCAGCTGATGTCCCTTTCTCCAAAAATGTACTCAATAGGACCGTAATGTTGCAACCACATACAAGTTGACCGGCTGTGAGGAAAAAACGAGTTAGTACATTTCAAACATGAAAAAAGTCATTTTAAAATCAACATCAAAAACCAAAATTCCAAAAGTATCAAACACAAGAAAATGCTTGTCGAAGAAACAAAATGCATCGTGCTAGGCACCCTCCTCCCGCACTGTGGTGCAGCTGATGTCCCTTTCTCAAAAATGTACTCAATGGGACCGTAATGTTGCAACCAAACACAAGTTGACCTGCTGTGAGGAAAAAACGAGTTAGTACATTTCAAACATGAAAAAGGTCATTTTTAAATCAACATGAAAAACCAAAATTCCGAAAGTATCAAACCCAAAAAAATGCTTATCGAAGAAACAAAATGTATCGTGCTGGACACCCTCCTCCCGCCCTGTGGTACAGCTGATGTCCCTTTGTCCAAAAATGTACTCAATGGGACCGTAATGTTGCAACAACACACATGTTGACCTGCTGTGAGGAAAAAACGAGTTAGTACATTTCAAACATGAAGAAGGTCATTTTAAAATCAACATGAAAAACCAAAATTGCATAAGTATCAAACAAAAAAAAAGCTTACAGAAGAAACAAAATGCATCGTGCTAGGCACCCTCCTCTTGCCCTGTGTTGCAGCTGATGTCCCTTTCTCAGAAAATGTACTCAATGGGACCGTAATGTTACAACCACACACAAGTTGACCTGCTGTGAGAAAAAACGAGTTAGTACATTTCAAACAAAAAAAAGGTAATTTTTAAATCAACATGAAAAATCAAAATTCCAAAAGTATCAAACACAAAAAAAAGCTTACCGAAGAAACAAAATGTATCGTGCTGGACACCCTCCTCCCGCCCTGTGGTGCAACTTATGTCCCTTTCTCCAAAAATGTGCTCAATGGGACCGTAATGTTGCAACCACACACAAGTTGACCTGCTGTGAGGAAAAACGAGTTAGTACATTTCAAACATGAAAAAGGTCATTTTAAAATCAACATGAAAGACCAAAATTCCAAAAGTATCAAACACAAAAAAATGCTTACCGAAGAATCAAAATGTGTCGTGCTAGGCACCCTCCTCCCACCCTGTGGTGCAGCTGATGTCCCTTTCTCCATAAATGTACTCAATGGGACCGTAATGCTGCAACCACACACAAGTTGACATGTTGTGAGGAAAAAACGAGTTAGTACATTTCAAACATGAAAAAGATCAATTTTAAATCAACATGAAAAACCAAAATTCCAAAAGTATCAATTTCAAAAAAATGCTTACCGAAGAAACAAAATGTATCGTGCTAGGCACCCTCCTCCTGCCCCGTGGTGCAGCTGATGTCCCTTTCTCCAAAAATGTACTCAATGGGACCTTCATGTTGCAAAATAACACAAGTTGACCTGCTGTGAGGGAAAAACGAGTTAGTACTTTTCAAACATGATAAAGGTCATTTTAAAATCAACATGAAAAACGAAAATTCCAAACGTATCAAACACAAAAAAATGCTAACCGAACAAACGAAATGTATCGTGCTAGGCACCCTCCTCCTGCCCTGTGGTGCAGCTGATGTCCCTTTTTCAAAAAATGTACTCAATGGGACCGTAATGTTGCAACCACACACAAGTGGACCTGCTGTGAGGAAAAAACGAGTTAGTACATTTCAAACATGGAAAAAGTCATTTTTAAATCAACGTGAAAAACCAAAATTCCAAATGTATCAAACACAAAAAATGCTCACCGAAGAAACAAAATATATCGTGCTAGGCACCCTCCTCCCGCCCTGTGGTACAGCAGATGTCCCTTTCCCCAAAAATGTACACAATGGTACCGTAATGTTGCAACAACACACAAGTTGACCTGCTGTGAGGAAAAAACGAGTTAGTACATTTCAAACATGAAAAAGGTCATTTTTAAACAACATGAAAAACCAAATTTCCAAAAGTATCAAACACAAAAAAATGCTTACCGAAGGAACCAAATGTATCGTGCTAGGCACCCACCTCCCGCCCTGTGGTGCAGCTGATGTCCCTTTCTCCAAAGTGTACTCAATGGGACCATAATGTTGCAACCACACACAAGTTGACCTGCTGTGAGGAAAATACGATTTAGTACATTTCAAACATGAAAAGGTCATTTTTAAATCAACATGAAAAATCAAAATTCCAAAAGAATCATACACAAAAAAATGCTTACCGAAGAAACAAAATGTATCGTGCTGGACACCCTCCTCCCGCCCTGTGGTGCAACTTATGTCCCTTTCTCCAAAAATGTGCTCAATGGGACCGTAATGTTGCAACCACACACAACTTGACCTTCTGTGAGGAAAAACGAGTTAGTACATTTCAAACATGAAAAAGGTCATTTTAAAATCAACATGAAAGAACAAAATTCCAAAAGTATCAAACACAAAAAAATGCTTACCGAAGAAACAAAATGTGTCGTGCTAGGCACCCTCCTCCCGCCCTGTGGTGCAGCTGATGTCCCTTTCTCCATTAATGTACTCAATGGGACCGTAATGTTGCAACCACACACAAGTTGACCTGTTGTGAGGAAAAAACGAGTTAGTACATTTCAAACATGAAAAAGGTCAATTTTAAATCAACATGAAAAACCAAAATTCCAAAATTATCAAATTCAAAAAAATGCTTACCGAAGAAACAAAATGTATCGTGCTAGGCACCCTCCTCCTGCCCCGTGGTGCAGCTGATGTCCCTTTCTCAGAAAATGTACTCAATGGGACCATAATGTTGCAACCACACACATGCTAACCTGATGTGAGGAAAAAACGAGTTAATACATTTCAAACATGATAAAGGTCATTTTTAAATCAACATGAAAAACCAATATTCCAAAAGTATCAAACACAAAAAAGTGCTTACCGAAGAAACAAAATGTATCGTGCTAGTCACCCTTCTCCTGTCCTGTGGTGCAGCTGATGTCCCTTTCTCCAAAACTGTACTCAATGGGACCGTAATGTTGCAACCACACACAAGTTGACCTGCTGTGAGGAAAAAACGAGTTAGTACATTTCAAACATGAAAAAGGTCATTTTAAAATCAACATGAAAAACCAAAATCCCAAAAGTGTCAAACAAAAAAAAATGCTTACCGAAGAAGGAAAATGTATCGTGCTAGGCACCCTCCTCCCGCCATGTGGTGCAGCTGATTTCCCTTTCTCCAAAGTGTAGTCAATGGGAACGTAATGTTGCAACCACACACAAGTTGACCTGCTGTGAGGAAAAACCGAGTTAGTACATTTCAAACATGAAAAAGCTCATTTTTAAATCATCATGAAAAACCAAAATTCAAAAAGTATCAAACACAAAATAATGCTTACCGAAGAAAAAAAATGTATCGTGCTAGACACCCTCCTCACTCCCTGTGGTGCAACTTATGTCCCTTTCTCCAAAAATGTACTCAATGGGACCGTAATGTTGCAACCACACACAAGTTGACCTGCTGTGAGGAAAAAACGAGTTAGTACATTTCAAACATGAAAAAGGTCATTTTAAAATCAACATGAAAAACCAAAATTCCAAAAGTATCAAACACAAAAAAATTCTTACCGAAGAAACAAAATGTATCGTGCTAGGCACCCTCCTCCCGCCCTGTGGTGCAGCTGATGTCCCTTTCTCCAAAAATGTACTCAATGGGACCGTAATGTTGCAACCACACACAAGTTGACCTGCTGTGAGGAAAAAACGAGTTAGTACATTTCAAACATGAAAAAGGTCATTTTAAAATCAACATGAAAAACCATAGTTCCAAAAGTATCAAACACAAAAAATGGTTACCGAAGAAACAAAATATATCGTGCTAGGCACCATCCGCCCGCCCTGTGGTGCAGCTGATGTCCCTTTCTCCAAAAATGTACCCAATGGGACCGTAATGTTGCAACCACATACAAGTTGACCGGCTGTGAGGAAAATACGAGTTAGTACATTTCAAACATGAAAAAAGTCATTTTAAAATCAACATCAAAAACCAAAATTCCAAAAGTATCAAACACAAGAAAATGCTTATCGAAGAAACAAAATGCATCGTGCTAGGCACCCTCCTCCCGCACTGTGGTGCAGCTGATGTCCCTTTCTCAAAAATGTACTCAATGGGACCGTAATGTTGCAACCACACACAAGTTGACCTGCTGTGAGGAAAAAACGAGTTAGTACATTTCAAACATGAAAAAGGCCATTTTTAAATCAACATGAAAAAACAAAATTCCGAAAGTATCAAACCCAAAAAAATGCTTATCGAAGAAACAAAATGTATTGTGCTGGACACCCTCCTCCCGCCCTGTGGTACAGCTGATGTCCCTTTTTCCAAAAATGTAGTCAATGGGACCGTAATGTTGCTACAACACACAAGTTGATCTGCTGTGAGGAAAAAACGAGTTAGTACATTTCAAACATGAAGAAGGTCATTTTAAAATCAACATGAAAAACCAAAATTGCAAAAGTATCAAACACAAAAAATGCTTACCGAAGAAACAAAATATATCGTGCTAGGCACCCTCCTCCCGCCCTGTGGTACAGCTATTGTCCCTATCTCCGAAAATGTACTCAATGGGACCGTAATGTTGCAACAACACACAAGTTGACCTGCTGTGAGGAAAAAACGAGTTAGTACATTTCAAACATGAAGATGGTCATTTCAAAATCAACATGAAAAACCAAAGTTGCAAAAGTATCAAACACAAAAAAAGCTTGCCGAAGAAACAAAATGCATCGTGCTAGGCACCCTCCTCTTGCCCTGTGTTGCAGCTGATGTCCCTTTCTCAGAATATGTACTCAATGGGACCGTAATGTTACAACCACACACAAGTTGACCTGCTGTGAGAAAAAACGAGTTAGTACATTTCAAACATGAAAAAGGTCATTTTTAAATCAACATGAAAAATCAAAATTTCAAAAGTATCAAACACAAAAAAATGCTTACCGAACAAACAAAATGTATCGTGCTGGACACCCTCCTCCCGCCCTGTGGTGCAACTTATGTCCCTTTCTCCAAAAATGTGCTCAATGGGACCGTAATGTTGCAACCACACACAAGTTGACCTTCTGTGAGGAAAAACGAGTTAGTACATTTCAAACACGAAAAAGGTCATTTTAAAATCAACATGAAAGACCAAAATTCCAAAAGTATCAAACACAAAAAAATGCTTACCGAAGAAAAAAAATGTGTCGTGCTAGGCACCCTCCTCCCACCCTGTGGCGCAGCTGATGTCCCTTTCTCCATTAATGTACTCAATGGGACCGTAATGTTGCAACCACACACAAGTTGACCTGTTGTGAGGAAAAAACGAGTTAGTACATTTCAAACATGAAAAAGGTCAATTTTAAATCAACATGAAAAACCAAAATTCCAAAAGTATCAAATTCAAAAAAATGCTTACCGAAGAAACAAAATGTATCGTGCTAGGCACCCTCCTCCTGCCCCATGGTGCAGCTGATGTCCCTTTCTCAGAAAATGTACTCAATGGGACCATAATGTTGCAACCACACACATGCTGACCTGATGTGAGGAAAAAACGAGTTAATACATTTCAAACATGAAAAAGGTCTTTTTAAAATCAACATGATAAACCAAAATTCCAAAAGTATCAAACACAAAAAAGTGCTTACCGAAGAAACAAAATGTATCGTGCTAGTCACCCTTCTCCTGCCCTGTGGTGCAGCTGATGTCCCTTTCTCCAAAACTGTACTCAATGGGACCGTAATGTTGCAACCACACACAAGTTGACCTGCTGTGAGGAAAAAACGAGTTAGTACATTTCAAACATGAAAAAGGTCATTTTAAAATCAACATGAAAAACCAAAATCCCAAAAGTGTCAAACAAAAAAAAATGCTTACCGAACACGGAAAATGTATCGTGCTAGGCACCCTCCTCCCGCCCTGTGGTGCAGCTGATTTCCCTTTCTCCAAAGTGTACTCAATGGGACCGTAATGTTGCAACGACACACAAGTTGACCTGCTGTGAGGAAAAACCGAGTTAGTACATTTCAAACATGAAAAAGCTCATTTTTAAATCATCATGAAAAACCAAAATTCCAAAAGTATCAAACACAAAATAATGCTTACCGAAGAAAAAAAATGTATCGTGCTAGACACCCTCCTCACTCCCTGTGGTGCAACTTATGTCCCTTTCTCCAAAAATGTACTCAATGGGCCCGTAATGTTGCAACCACACACAAGTTGACCTGCTGTGAGGAAAAAACGAGTTAGTACATTTCAAACATGAAAAAGGTCATTTTAAAATCAACATGAAAAACCAAAATTCCAAAAGTATCAAACACAAAAAAATTCTTACCGAAGAAAGAAAATGTATCGTGCTAGGCACCCTCCTCCGGCCCTGTGGTGCAGCTGATGTCCCTTTCTCCAAAAATGTACTCAATGAGACCGTAATGTTGCAACCACACACAAGTTGACCTGCTGTGAGGAAAAAACGAGTTAGTACATTTCAAACATGAAAAAGGTCATTTTAAAATCAACATGAAAAACCATAGTTCCAAAAGTATCAAACACAAAAAATGGTTACCGAAGAAACAAAATATATCGTGCTAGGCACCATCCACCCGCCCTGTGGTGCAGCTGATGTCCCTTTCTCCAAAAATGTACTCAATAGGACCGTAATGTTGCAACCACATACAAGTTGACCGGCTGTGAGGAAAAAACGAGTTAGTACATTTCAAACATGAAAAAAGTCATTTTAAAATCAACATCAAAAACCAAAATTCCAAAAGTATCAAACACAAGAAAATGCTTGTCGAAGAAACAAAATGCATCGTGCTAGGCACCCTCCTCCCGCACTGTGGTGCAGCTGATGTCCCTTTCTCAAAAATGTACTCAATGGGACCGTAATGTTGCAACCAAACACAAGTTGACCTGCTGTGAGGAAAAAACGAGTTAGTACATTTCAAACATGAAAAAGGTCATTTTTAAATCAACATGAAAAACCAAAATTCCGAAAGTATCAAACCCAAAAAAATGCTTATCGAAGAAACAAAATGTATCGTGCTGGACACCCTCCTCCCGCCCTGTGGTACAGCTGATGTCCCTTTGTCCAAAAATGTACTCAATGGGACCGTAATGTTGCAACAACACACATGTTGACCTGCTGTGAGGAAAAAACGAGTTAGTACATTTCAAACATGAAGAAGGTCATTTTAAAATCAACATGAAAAACCAAAATTGCATAAGTATCAAACAAAAAAAAAGCTTACAGAAGAAACAAAATGCATCGTGCTAGGCACCCTCCTCTTGCCCTGTGTTGCAGCTGATGTCCCTTTCTCAGAAAATGTACTCAATGGGACCGTAATGTTACAACCACACACAAGTTGACCTTCTGTGAGAAAAAACGAGTTAGTACATTTCAAACAAAAAAAAGGTAATTTTTAAATCAACATGAAAAATCAAAATTCCAAAAGTATCAAACACAAAAAAAAGCTTACCGAAGAAACAAAATGTATCGTGCTGGACACCCTCCTCCCGCCCTGTGGTGCAACTTATGTCCCTTTCTCCAAAAATGTGCTCAATGGGACCGTAATGTTGCAACCACACACAAGTTGACCTGCTGTGAGGAAAAACGAGTTAGTACATTTCAAACATGAAAAAGGTCATTTTAAAATCAACATGAAAGACCAAAATTCCAAAAGTATCAAACACAAAAAAATGCTTACCGAAGAATCAAAATGTGTCGTGCTAGGCACCCTCCTCCCACCCTGTGGTGCAGCTGATGTCCCTTTCTCCATAAATGTACTCAATGGGACCGTAATGCTGCAACCACACACAAGTTGACATGTTGTGAGGAAAAAACGAGTTAGTACATTTCAAACATGAAAAAGATCAATTTTAAATCAACATGAAAAACCAAAATTCCAAAAGTATCAATTTCAAAAAAAATGCTTACCGAAGAAACAAAATGTATCGTGCTAGGCACCCTCCTCCTGCCCCGTGGTGCAGCTGATGTCCCTTTCTCAGAAAAAGTACTCAATGGGACCATAATGTTGCAACCACACACATGCTGACCTGATGTGAGGAAAAAACGAGTTAATACATTTCAAACATGAAAAAGGCCATTTTAAAATCAACATGAAAAACAAAAATTCCAAAAATATCAAACACAAAAAAATGCTTTCCGAAGAAACAAACTGTATCGTGCTAGGCACCTTCCTCCCGCCCTGTGGTGCAGCTGAAATCCCTTTCTCCAAAAGTGTACTCAATGGGACCATAATGCTTCAACCACACACTAGTTGACCTGCTGTGAGGAAAAATCGAGTTAGTACATTTCAACCATGTAAAGGGTCATTTTTAAATCAACATGAAAAACCAAAATTCCAAAAGTATCAAACACAAAAAAGTGCTTCCGGAAGAAACAAAATGTATCGTGCTAGTCACCCTTCTCCTGCCCTGTGGTGCAGCTGATGTCCCATTCTCCAAAACTGTACTCAATGGGACCGTAATGTTGCAACCACACACAAGTTGACCTGCTGCGAGGAAAAAACGAGTTAGTACATTTCAAACATGAAAAAGGTCATTTCAAAATCAACATGAAAAACCATAGTTCCAAAAGTATCAAACACAAAAAATGGTTACCGAAGAAACAAAATATATCGTGCTAGGCACCCTCCACCCGCCCTGTGGTGCAGCTGATGACCCTTTCTCCAAAAATGTACTCAATGGGACCGTAATGTTGCAACCACATACAAGTTGACCGGCTGTGAGGAAAAAACGAGTTAGTACATTTCAAACATGAAAAAGGTCATTTTAAAATCAACATGAAAAACCAAAATTCCAAAAGTATCAAATTCAAAAAAATGCTACCGATGAAACAAAATGTATCGTGCTAGGCACCCTCCTCCTGCCCCGTGGTGCAGCTGATGTCCCTTTCTCAGAAAATGTACTCAATGGGACCATAATGTTGCAACCACACACATGCTGACCTGATGTGAGGAAAAAACGAGTTAATACATTTCAAACGTGATAAAGGTCATTTTTAAATCAACATGAAAAACCAATATTCCAAAAGTATCAAACACAAAAAAGTGCTTACCGAAGAAACAAAATGTATCGTGCTAGTCACCCTTCTCCTGTCCTGTGGTGCAGCTGATGTCCCTTTCTCCAAAACTGTACTCAATGGGACCGTAATGTTGCAACCACACACAAGTTGACCTGCTGTGAGGAAAAAACGAGTTAGTACATTTCAAACATGAAAAAGGTCATTTTAAAATCAACATGAAAAACCAAAATCCCAAAAGTGTCAAACAAAAAAAAATGCTTACCGAAGAAGGAAAATGTATCGTGCTAGGCACCCTCCTCCCGCCATGTGGTGCAGCTGATTTCCCTTTCTCCAAAGTGTAGTCAATGGGATCGTAATGTTGGAACCACACACAAGTTGACCTGCTGTGAGGAAAAACCGAGTTAGTACATTTCAAACATGAAAAAGCTCATTTTTAAATAATCATGAAAAACCAAAATTCAAAAAGTATCAAACACAAAATAATGCTTACCGAAGAAAAAAAATGTATCGTGCTAGACACCCTCCTCCCTCCCTGTGGTGCAACTTATGTCCCTTTCTCCAAAAATGTACTCAATGGGACCGTAATGTTGCAACCACACACAAGTTGACCTGCTGTGAGGAAAAAACGAGTTAGTACATTTCAAACATGAAAAAGGTCATTTTAAAATCAACATGAAAAACCAAAATTCCAAAAGTATCAAACACAAAAAAATTCTTACCGAAGAAACAAAATGTGTCGTGCTAGGCACCCTCCTCCCACCCTGTGGTGCAGCTGATGTCCCTTTCTCCAAAAATGTACTCAATGGGACCGTAATGTTGCAACCACACACAAGTTGACCTGCTGTGAGGAAAAAACGAGTTAGTACATTTCAAACATGAAAAAGGTCATTTTAAAATCAACATGAAAAACCATAGTTCCAAAAGTATCAAACACAAAAAATGGTTACCGAAGAAACAAAATATATCGTGCTAGGCACCATCCGCCCGCCCTGTGGTGCAGCTGATGTCCCTTTCTCCAAAAATGTACTCAATGGGACCGTAATGTTGCAACCACATACAAGTTGACCGGCTGTGAGGAAAATACGAGTTAGTACATTTCAAACATGAAAAAAGTCATTTTAAAATCAACATCAAAAACCAAAATTCCAAAAGTATCAAACACAAGAAAATGCTTATCGAAGAAACAAAATGCATCGTGCTAGGCACCCTCCTCCCGCACTGTGGTGCAGCTGATGTCCCTTTCTCAAAAATGTACTCAATGGGACCGTAATGTTGCAACCACACACAAGTTGACCTGCTGTGAGGAAAAAACGAGTTAGTACATTTCAAACATGAAAAAGGTCATTTTTAAATCAACATGAAAAAACAAAATTCCGAAAGTATCAAACCCAAAAAAATGCTTATCGAAGAAACAAAATGTATTGTGCTGGACACCCTCCTCCCGCCCTGTGGTACAGCTGATGTCCCTTTTTCCAAAAATGTAGTCAATGGGACCGTAATGTTGCTACAACACACAAGTTGATCTGCTGTGAGGAAAAAACGAGTTAGTACATTTCAAACATGAAGAAGGTCATTTTAAAATCAACATGAAAAACCAAAATTGCAAAAGTATCAAACACAAAAAATGCTTACCGAAGAAGCAAAATATATCGTGCTAGGCACCCTCCTCCCGCCCTGTGGTACAGCTGATGTCCCTATCTCCGAAAATGTACTCAATGGGACCGTAATGTTGCAACAACACACAAGTTGACCTGCTGTGAGGAAAAAACGAGTTAGTACATTTCAAACATGAAGATGGTCATTTCAAAATCAACATGAAAAACCAAAGTTGCAAAAGTATCAAACACAAAAAAAGCTTACCGAAGAAACAAAATGCATCGTGCTAGGCACCCTCCTCTTGCCCTGTGTTGCAGCTGATGTCCCTTTCTCAGAAAATGTACTCAATGGGACCGTAATGTTACAACCACACACAAGTTGACCTGCTGTGAGAAAAAACGAGTTAGTACATTTCAAACATGAAAAAGGTCATTTTTAAATCAACATGAAAAATCAAAATTTCAAAAGTATCAAACACAAAAAGATGCTTACCGAACAAACAAAATGTATCGTGCTGGACACCCTCCTCCCGCCCTGTGGTGCAACTTATGTCCCTTTCTCCAAAAATGTGCTCAATGGGACCGTAATGTTGCAACCACACACAAGTTGACCTTCTGTGAGGAAAAACGAGTTAGTACATTTCAAACACGAAAAAGGTCATTTTAAAATCAACATGAAAGACCAAAATTCCAAAAGTATCAAACACAAAAAAATGCTTACCGAAGAAAAAAAATGTGTCGTGCTAGGCACCCTCCTCCCACCCTGTGGCGCAGCTGATGTCCCTTTCTCCATTAATGTACTCAATGGGACCGTAATGTTGCAACCACACACAAGTTGACCTGTTGTGAGGAAAAAACGAGTTAGTACATTTCAAACATGGAAAAGGTCAATTTTAAATCAACATGAAAAACCAAAATTCCAAAGTATCAAATTCAAAAAAATGCTTACCGAAGAAACAAAATGTATCGTGCTAGGCACCCTCCTCCTGCCCCATGGTGCAGCTGAAATCCCTTTCTCCAAAAGTGTACTCAATGGGACCATAATGCTTCAACCACACACTAGTTGACCTGCTGTGAGTAAAAATCGAGTTAGTACATTTCAACCATGTAAAGGGTCATTTTTAAATCAACATGAAAAACCAAAATTCCAAAAGTATCAAACACAAAAAAGTGCTTCCGGAAGAAACAAAATGTATCGTGCTAGTCACCCTTCTCCTGCCCTGTGGTGCAGCTGATGTCCCTTTGTCCAAAACTGTACTCAATGGGACCGTAATGTTGCAACCACACACAAGTTGACCTGCTGCGAGGAAAAAACGAGTTAGTACATTTCAAACATGAAAAAGGTCATTTCAAAATCAACATGAAAAACCATAGTTCCAAAAGTATCAAACACAAAAAATGGTTACCGAAGAAACAAAATATATCGTGCTAGGCACCCTCAACCCGCCCTGTGGTGCAGCTGATGACCCTTTCCCAAAAATGTACTCAATGGGACCGTAATGTTGCAACCACATACAAGTTGACCGGCTGTGAGGAAAAAACGAGTTAGTACATTTCAAACATGAAAAAGGTCATTTTAAAATCAACATGAAAAACCAAAATTCCAAAAGTATCAAATTCAAAAAAATGCTTACCGAAGAAACAAAATGTATCGTGCTAGGCACCCTCCTCCTGCCCCGTGGTGCAGCTGATGTCCCTTTCTCAGAAAATGTACTCAATGGGACCATAATGTTGCAACCACACACATGCTGACCTGATGTGAGGAAACAACGAGTTAATACATTTCAAACGTGATAAAGGTCATTTTTAAATCAACATGAAAAACCAATATTCCAAAAGTATCAAACACAAAAAAGTGCTTACCGAAGAAACAAAATGTATCGTGCTAGTCACCCTTCTCCTGTCCTGTGGTGCAGCTGATGTCCCTTTCTCCAAAACTGTACTCAATGGGACCGTAATGTTGCAACCACACACAAGTTGACATGCTGTGAGGAAAAAACGAGTTAGTACATTTCAAACATGAAAAAGGTCATTTTAAAATCAACATGAAAAACCAAAATCCCAAAAGTGTCAAACAAAAAAAAATGCTTACCGAAGAAGGAAAATGTATCGTGCTAGGCACCCTCCTCCCGCCATGTGGTGCAGCTGATTTCCCTTTCTCCAAAGTGTAGTCAATGGGAACGTAATGTTGCAACCACACACAAGTTGACCTGCTGTGAGGAAAAACCGAGTTAGTACATTTCAAACATGAAAAAGCTCATTTTTAAATCATCATGAAAAACCAAAATTCAAAAAGTATCAAACACAAAATAATGCTTACCGAAGAAAAAAAATGTATCGTGCTAGACACCCTCCTCCCTCCCTGTGGTGCAACTTATTTCCCTTTCTCCAATAATGTACTCAATGGGACCGTAATGTTGCAATCACACACAAGTTGACCTGCTGTGAGGAAAAAACGAGTTAGTACATTTCAAACATGAAAAAGGTCATTTTAAAATCAACATGAAAAACCAAAATTCCAAAAGTATCAAACACAAAAAAATTCTTACCGAAGAAACAAAATGTATCGTGCTAGGCACCCTCCTCCCGCCCTGTGGTGCAGCTGATGTCCCTTTCTCCAAAAATGTACTCAATGGGACCGTAATGTTGCAACCACACACAAGTTGACCTGCTGTGAGGAAAAAACGAGTTAGTACATTTCAAACATGAAAAAGGTCATTTTAAAATCAACATGAAAAACCATAGTTCCAAAAGTATCAAACACAAAAAATGGTTACCGAAGAAACAAAATATATCGTGCTAGGCACCATCCGCCCGCCCTGTGGTGCAGCTGATGTCCCTTTCTCCAAAAATGTACTCAATGGGACCGTAATGTTGCAACCACATACAAGTTGACCGGCTGTGAGGAAAATACGAGTTAGTACATTTCAAACATGAAAATAGTCATTTTAAAATCAACATCAAAAACCACAATTCCAAAAGTATCAAACACAAGAAAATGCTTATCGAAGAAACAAAATGCATCGTGCTAGGCACCCTCCTCCCGCACTGTGGTACAGCTGATGTCCCTATCTCCGAAAATGTACTCAATGGGACCGTAATGTTGCTGCAACACACAAGTTGATCTGCTGTGAGGAAAAAACGAGTTAGTACATTTCAAACATGAAGAAGGTCATTTTAAAATCAACATGAAAAACCAAAATTGCAAAAGTATCAAACACAAAAAATGCTTACCGAAGAAACAAAATATATCGTGCTAGGCAACCTCCTCCCGCCCTGTGGTACAGCTGATGTCCCTATCTCCGAAAATGTACTCAATGGGACCGTAATGTTGCAACAACACACAAGTTGACCTGCTGTGAGGAAAAAACGAGTTAGTACATTTCAAACATGAAGATGGTCATTTCAAAATCAACATGAAAAACCAAAGTTGCAAAAGTATCAAACACAAAAAAAGCTTACCGAAGAAACAAAATGCATCGTGCTAGGCACCCTCCTCTTGCCCTGTGTTGCAGCTGATGTCCCTTTCTCAGAAAATGTACTCAATGGGACCGTAATGTTACAACCACACACAAGTTGACCTGCTGTGAGAAAAAACGAGTTAGTACATTTCAAACATGAAAAAGGTCGTTTTTAAATCAACATGAAAAATCAAAATTTCAAAAGTATCAAACACAAAAAGATGCTTACCGAACAAACAAAATGTATCGTGCTGGACACCCTCCTCCCGCCCTGTGGTGCAACTTATGTCCCTTTCTCCAAAAATGTGCTCAATGGGACCGTAATGTTGCAACCACACACAAGTTGACCTTCTGTGAGGAAAAACGAGTTAGTACATTTCAAACACGAAAAAGGTCATTTTAAAATCAACATGAAAGACCAAAATTCCAAAAGTATCAAACACAAAAAAATGCTTACCGAAGAAAAAAAATGTGTCGTGCTAGGCACCCTCCTCCCACCCTGTGGCGCAGCTGATGTCCCTTTCTCCATTAATGTACTCAATGGGACCGTAATGTTGCAACAACACACAAGTTGACCTGCTGTGAGGAAAAAACGAGTTAGTACATTTCAAACATGAAGAAGGTCATTTTAAAATCTACATGAAAAACCAAAATTGCATAAGTATCAAACACAAAAAAAGCTTACAGAAGAAACAAAATGCATCTCGCTAGGCACCCTCCTCTTGCCCTGTGTTGCAGCTGATGTCCCTTTCTCAGAAAATGTACTCAATGGGACCGTAATGTTACAACCACACACAAGTTGACCTGCTGTGAGAAAAAACGAGTTAGTACATTTCAAACAAAAAAAAGGTAATTTTTAAATCAACATGAAAAATCAAAATTCCAAAAGTATCAAACACAAAAAAATGCTTACCGAAGAAACAAAATGTATCGTGCTGGACACCCTCCTCCCGCCCTGTGGTGCAACTTATGTCCCTTTCTCCAAAAATGTGCTCAATGGGACCGTAATGTTGCAACCACACACAAGTTGACCTGCTGTGAGGAAAAACGAGTTAGTACATTTCAAACATGAAAAAGGTCATTTTAAAATCAACATGAAAGACCAAAATTCCAAAAGTATCAAACACAAAAAAATGCTTACCGAAGAATCAAAATGTGTCGTGCTAGGCACCCTCCTCCCACCCTGTGGTGCAGCTGATGTCCCTTTCTCCATAAATGTACTCAATGGGACCGTAATGCTGCAACCACACACAAGTTGACATGTTGTGAGGAAAAAACGAGTTAGTACATTTCAAACATGAAAAAGGTCAATTTTAAAACAACATGAAAAACCAAAATTCCAAAAGTATCAATTTCAAAAAAATGCTTACCGAAGAAACAAAATGTGTCGTGCTAGGCACCCTCCTCCCACCCTGTGGTGCAGCTGATGTCCCTTTCTCCAAAAGTGTACTCAATGGGACCATAATGCTTCAACCACACACTAGTTGACCTGCTGTGAGGAAAAATCGAGTTAGTACATTTCAACCATGTAAAGGGTCATTTTTAAATCAACATGAAAAACCAAAATTACAAAAGTATCAAACACAAAAAAGTGCTTCCGGAAGAAACAAAATGTATCGTGCTAGTTACCCTTCTCCTGCCCTGTGGTGCAGCTGATGTCCCTTTCTCCAAAACTGTACTCAATGGGACCGTAATGTTGCAACCACACACAAGTTGACCTGCTGCGAGGAAAAAACGAGTTAGTACATTTCAAACATGAAAAAGGTCATTTCAAAATCAACATGAAAAACCATAGTTCCAAAAGTATCAAACACAAAAAATGGTTACCGAAGAAACAAAATATATCGTGCTAGGCACCCTCCACCCGCCCTGTGGTGCAGCTGATGACCCTTTCTCCAAAAATGTACTCAATGGGACCGTAATGTTGCAACCACATACAAGTTGACCGGCTGTGAGGAAAAAACGAGTTAGTACATTTCAAACATGAAAAAGGTCATTTTAAAATCAACATCAAAAACCAAAATTCCAAAAGTATCAAACACAAAAAAATGCTTATCGAAGAAACAAAATGCATCGTGCTAGGCACCCTCTTCCCGCACTGTGGTGCAGCTGATGTCCCTTTCTCAAAAATGTACTCAATGGGACCGTAATGTTGCAACCACACACAAGTTGACCGGCTGTGAGGAAAAAACGAGTTAGTACATTTCAAACATGAAAAAGGTCATTTTTAAATCAACATGAAAAAACAAAATTCCAAAAGTATCAAACACAAAAAAATGCTTATCGAAGAAACAAAAAGTATTGTGCTGGACACCCTCCTCCCGCCCTGCGGTGCATTTTATGTCCCTTTCTCAAAAAATGTGCTCAATGGGACCGTAATGTTGCAACCACACACAAGTTGACCTGCTGTGAGGAAAAAACGAGTTAGTACATTTCAAACATGGAAAAGGTCATTTTTAAATCAACCTGAAAAACCAAAATTCCAAAAGTATCAAACACAAAAAATGCTTACCGAAGAAACAAAATATATCGTGCTAGGCACCCTCCTCCCGCCCTGTGGTACAGCTGATGTACCTTTCTCCAAAAATGTACTCAATGGGACCGTAATGTTGCAACAACACACAAGTTGACCTGCTGTGAGGAAAAAACGAGTTAGTACATTTCAAACATGAAAAGGGTCATTTTAAAATCAACATGAAAAACCAAATTTACAAAAGTATCAAAAAAAAAAAAAATGCTTACGAAACACAAAATGCATCATGCTAGGCACCCACCTCTTGCCCTGTGTTGCAGCTGATGTCCCTTTCTCAGTAAATGTACTCAATGGGACCGTAATGTTGCAACCACACACAAGTTGACCTGTTGTGAGGAAAAAACGAGTTAGTGCATTTCAAACATGAAAAAGGTCAATTTTAAATCATTATGAAAAACCAAAATTCCAAAAGTATCAAATTCAAAAAAATGCTTACCGAAGAAACAAAATGTATCGTGCTAGGCACCCTCCTCCTGCCCCGTGGTGCAGCTGATGTCCTTTTCTCAGAAAATGTACTCAATGGGACCGTAATGTTGCAACCACACACATGCTGACCTGATGTGAGGAAAAAACGGGTTAATACATTTCAAACATGAAAAAGGTCATTTTTAAATCAACATGAAAAACCAAAATCTCCAAAAGTATCAAACACAAAAAAATGTTTACCGAAGTAACAAAATGCACCGTGCTAGGCACCCTCCTCCCGCCCTGTGGTGCAGCTGATGTCCCTTTCTCCAAAACTGTACTCAATGGGACCGTAATGTTGCAACCACACACAAGTTGACCTGCTGTGAGGAAAAAACG
The DNA here is from genome assembly GCF_023864275.1 of Schistocerca cancellata. Taxonomy (NCBI): domain Eukaryota; kingdom Metazoa; phylum Arthropoda; class Insecta; order Orthoptera; family Acrididae; genus Schistocerca; species Schistocerca cancellata. The sequence continues at coordinate 616,319,026 of NC_064633.1, read as the reverse complement.
AGTTAGTACATTTCAAACATGAAAAAGGTCTTTTTATAATCAACATGACAAACCAAAATTCCAAAATTATCAAACACAAATAAATGCTTATCAAAGAAACAAAATATTTCGTGCTAGGCACCCTCCTCCCGCCCTGTGGTGCAGCTGATGTCCCTTTCTCCAAAAATGTACTCAACGGGACCGTAATGTTGCAACCACACACAAGTTGACCTGCTGTGAGGAAAAAACGAGTTAGTACATTTCAAACATGAAAAAGGTTATTTTAAAGTCAACATGAAAAACCAAATTCCGAAAGTATCAAACACAAAAAAATGCTTACCGAAGAAACAAAATGTATCGTGCTAAGCACCCTCCTCCCGCCCTGTGGTGCAGCTGATGTCCCTTTCTCCAAAAATGTACTCAATGGGACCGTAATGTTGCAACCACACACAAGTTGACCTGCTGTGAGGAAAAAACGAGTTAGTACATTTCAAACATGAAAAAGGTTATTTTAAAGTCAACATGAAAAACCAAAATTCCAAAAGTATCAAACACAAAAAAATGCTTACTGAAGAAACAAAATGTATCGTACTAGGCACCCTCCTCCCGCCCTGTGGTGCAGCGATGTCCCTTTTTCCAAAAATGTACTCAACGGGACCGTAATGTTGCAACCACACACAAGTTGACCTGCTGTGAGGAAAAAACGAGTTAGTACATTTCAAACATGTAAAAGGTCATTTTTAAATCAACATGAAAAACCAAAATTCCAAAAGTATCAAACACAAAAAATGCTTACCGAAGACAGAAAATGTAACGTGCTTGGAACCCTCCTCTCGCACTGTCGTGCAACTTATGTCCCTCTCTCCAAAAATGTCCTCAATGGGATCGTAATGTTGCAACCACACACAAGTTGACCTGCTGTGAGAAAAAAACGAGTTAGTACATTTCAAACATGAAAAAGGTCATTTTAGAATCAACATGAAAAACCAAAATTCCAAAAGTATCAAACAGAAAATAATGCTTACCGAAGAAAAAAAATGTATCGTGCTAGACACCCTCCTCCCTCCCTGTGGTGCAACTTATGTCCCTTTCCCCAAAAATGTACTCAATGGGACCGTAATGTTGCAACCACACACAAGTTGACCTGCTGTGAGGAAAAAACGAGTTAGTACATTTCAAACATGAAAAATGTCATTTTAAAATCAACATGAAAAACCAAAATTCCAAAAGTATCAAACACATAAAAATGCTTACCGAAGAAACAAAATGTATCGTGCTAGGCACCCTCCTCCCGCCCTGTGGTGCAGCTGATGTCCCTTTCTCCAAAAATGTACTCAATGGGACCGGAATGTTGCAACCACACACAAGTTGACCTGCTGTGAGGAAAAAACGAGTTAGTACATTTCAAACATGAAAAAGGTCTTTTTAAAATCAACATGACAAACCAAAATTCCAAAATTATCAAACACAAAAAAATGCTTACCGAAGAAACAAAATATTTCGTGCAAGGCACCCTCCTCCCGCCCTGTGGTGCAGCTGATGTCCCTTTCTCCAAAAATGTACTCAATGGGACCGTAATGTTGCAACCACACACAAGTATACCTGCTGTGAGGAAAAAACGAGTTAGTACATTTCTAACATGAAAAAGGTTATTTTAAAGTCAACATGAAAAACCAAAATTCCAAAAGTATCAAACACAAAAAAATGCTTACTGAAGAAACAAAATGTATCGTACTACGCACCCTCCACCCGCCCTGTGGTGCAGCTGATGTCCCTTTCTCCAAAAATGTACTCAACGGGACCGTAATGTTGCAACCACACATAAGTTGACCTGCTGTGAGGAAAAAACGAGTTAGTACATTTCAAACATGTAAAAGGTCATTTTTAAATCAACATGAAAAACCAAAATTCCAAAAGTATCAAACACAAAAAATGCTTACCGAAGACAGAAAATGTAACGTGCTAGGAACCCTCCTCCCGCACTGAGGTGCAACTTATGTCCCTTTCTCCAAAAATGTCCTCAATGGGATCGTAATGTTGCAACCACACACAAGTTGACCTGCTGTGAGAAAAAAACGAGTTAGTACATTTCAAACTAGAAAAAGGTAATTTTCAAATCAACATGAAAAACCAAAATTCCAAAAGTATCAAACAGAAAAAAATGCTTACCGAAGAAAAAAAATGTATCGGGCTAGACACTCTCCTCCCTCCCTGTGGTGCAACTTATGTCCCTTTCTCCAAAAATGTACTCAATGGGACCGTAATGTGCAACCACACACATGTTGACCAACTGTGTGGAAAAAACGAGTTAGTACATTTCAAACATGAAAAAGGTCATTTTAAAATCAACATGAAAAACCAAAATTCCAAAAGCATCAAACACAAAAAAATGCTTACCGAAGAAACAAAATGCATCGTGCTAGGCACCCTCCTCCCGCCCTGTGGTGCAGCTGATGTCCCTTTCTCCAAAAATGTACTCAATGGGACCGTAATGTTGCAACCACACACAAGTTGACCTGCTGTGAGGAAAAAACGAGTTAGTACATTTCAAACATGAAAAAGGCCTTTTTAAAATCAACATGACAAACCAAAATTCCAAATTATCAAACACAAAGAAATGCTTACCGAAGAAACAAAATATTTCGTGCTAGGCACCCACCTCCCGCCCTGTGGTGCAGCTGATGTCCCTTTCTCCAAAAATGTACTCAATGGGACCGTAATGTTGCAACCACACACAAGTTGACCTGCTGTGGGGAAAAAACGAGTTAGTACATTTCAAACATGAGAAAGGTCATTTTAAGGTCACCATGAAAAACCAAAATTCCAAAAGTATCAAACACAATAAAATGCTTACCGAAGAAACAAAATGTATCGTGCTAGGCACCCTCCTCCCGCCCTGTGGTGCAGCTGATGTCCCTTTCTCCAAAAATGTACTCAATGTGACCGTAATGTTGCAACCACACACAAGTTGACCTGCTGTGTGGAAAACACGAGTTAGTACATTTCAAACATGAAAAAGGTTATTTTAAAGTCAACATGAAAAACCAAAATTCCAAAGTATCAAACACAAAAAAATGCTTACCAAGAAACAAAATGTATCGTACTAGGCACCCTCTTCCCGCCCTGTGGTGCAGCTAAATTCCCTTTCTCCAAAAATGTACTCAATGGGACCGTAATGTTGCAACCACACACAAGTTGACCTGCTGTGAGGAAAAAACGAGTTAGTACATTTAAACATGTAATAGGTCATTTTTAAATCAACATGACAAACCAAAATTCCAAAATTATCAAACACAAAAAAACGCTTACCGAGGAGGCAAAATATTTCGTGCTAGGCACCCTCCTCCCGCCCTGTGGTGCAGCTGATGTCCCTTTCTCCAAAAATGTACTCAATGGGACCGTAATGTTACAACCACACACAAGTTGACCTGCTGTGAGGAAAAAACGAGTTAGTACATTTCAAACATGAAAAAGGTCTTTTTAAAATCAACATGACAAACCAAAATTCCAAAATTATCAAACACAAAAAAATGCTTACCGAAGAAACAAAATATTTCGTGCAAGGCACCCTCCTCCCGCCCTGTTTTGCAGCTGATGTCCCTTTCTCCAAAAATGTACTCAATGGGACCGTAATGTTGCAACCACACACAAGTATACCTGCTGTGAGGAAAAAACGAGTTAGTACATTTCAAACATGAAAAAGGTTATTTTAAAGTCAACATGAAAAACCAAAATTCCAAAAGTATCAAACACAAAAAAATGCTTACTGAAGAAACAAAATGTATCGTACTACGCACCCTCCTCCCGCCCTGTAGTGCAGCTGATGTCCCTTTCTCCAAAAATGTACTCAACGGGAACGTAATGTTGCAACCACACATAAGTTGACCTGCTGTGAGGAAAAAACGAGTTAGTACATTTCAAACATGTAAAAGGTCATTTTTAAATCAACATGAAAAACCAAAATTCCAAAAGTATCAAACACAAAAAATGCTTACCGAAGACAGAAAATGTAACGTGCTAGGAACCCTCCTTCCGCACTGAGGTGCAACTTATGTCCCTTTCTCCAAAAATGTCCTCAATGGGATCGTAATGTTGCAACCACACACAAGTTGACCTGCTGTGAGAAAAAAACGAGTTAGTACATTTCAAACATGAAAAAGGTCATTTTCAAATCAACATGAAAAACCAAAATTCCAAAAGTATCAAACAGAAAAAAATGCTTACCGAAGAAAAAAAATGTATCGTGCTAGACACTCTCCTCCCTCCCTGTGGTGCAACTTATGTCCCTTTCTCCAAAAATGTACTCAATGGGACCGTAATGTGCAACCACACACATGTTGACCTGCTGTGAGGAAAAAACGAGTTAGTACATTTCAAACATGAAAAAGGTCATTTTAAAATCAACATGAAAAACCAAAATTCCAAAAGTATCAAACACAAAAAAATGCTTACCGAAGAAACAAAATGCATCGTGCTAGGCACCCTCCTCCCGCCCTGTGGTGCAGCTGATGTCCCTTTCTCCAAAAATGTACTCAATGGGACCGTAATGTTGCATCCACACACAAGTTGACCTGCTGTGAGGAAAAAACGAGTTAGTACATTTCAAACATGAAAAAGGCCTTTTTAAAATCAACATGACAAACCAAAATTCCAAAATTATCAAACACAAAGAAATGCTTACCGAAGAAACAAAATATTTCGTGCTAGGCACCCACCTCCCGCCCTGTGGTGCAGCTGATGTCCCTTTCTCCAAAAATGTACTCAATGGGACCGTAATGTTGCAACCACACACAAGTTGACCTGCTGTGAGGAAAAAACGAGTTAGTACATTTCAAACATGTAATAGGTCATTTTTAAATCAACATGACAAACCAAAATTCCAAAATTATCAAACACAAAAAAACGCTTACCGAGGAGGCAAAATATTTCGTGCTAGGCACCCTCCTCCCGCCCTGTGGTGCAGCTGATGTCCCTTTCTCCAAAAATGTACTCAATGTGACCGTAATGTTGCAACCACACACAAGTTGACCTGCTGTGAGGAAAACACGAGTTAGTACATTTCAAACATGAAAAAGGTTATTTTAAAGTCAACATGAAAAACCAAAATTCCAAAGTATCAAACACAAAAAAATGCTTACCAAGAAACAAAATGTATCGTACTAGGCACCCTCTTCCCGCCCTGTGGTGCAGCTAAATTCCCTTTCTCCAAAAATGTACTCAATGGGACCGTAATGTTGCAACCACACACAAGTTGACCTGCTGTGAGGAAAAAACGAGTTAGTACATTTCAAACATGTAATAGGTCATTTTTAAATCAACATGACAAACCAAAATTCCAAAATTATCAAACACAAAAAAACGCTTACCGAGGAGGCAAAATATTTCGTGCTAGGCACCCTCCTCCCGCCCTGTGGTGCAGCTGATGCAGTGGTGTACACGTTCCGCTTTTAACCCGCCCATGCTTGCCCGCTGGCCAGGCGGGCAGGCCGCCGCGCGTTGTCAACAGAACGGGCAGGCTGCTTCACTCCCAGCCAAGCCAAGCAGAACCCAACCCGGGCGGGCTGCGGGAAATTTGCTTGCCTGCCCATATTACTGCTGAGCTGCGCTACGCAGCCGTTTAGACTGCGCGCGTCATTGTCGTATTACGAACGTTAGTTAAAAGTTTTTATTTTACCTGAGCACCAAAACACAAACCCCAATATATGTATTAATTTCAGGTCAAAAAATATTGGGCTTTATTTGTACATTCTTCCTTTACGCATATATTTCGGGCTTATTATCCATATAAATAAAAATGAATTTCAAATTTGTCGATAATCGTAAAACTCGAGAACGGCTGGACCAATTCGCCCAATTTCTTTTTTTTTTTTGCTGTACTCGTAATTCTCAAGAGAAGGTTTTTATGAAATGAAAGTTTTGGAGAATCGACCTAAAAATTGGAAAATTTGAGAAAAACTGAAAGTGCGTTTTCATTGTGCCCGTGTGTTTGTATTGCATACAACCTTGATGAAATATTGCACACTATACCTTGAAACTATAAAATTTCGTAGGGTGCATGGCAGAGGTTACTTCACCAAACGGAATTCGACAAATTGCAGATTTTTATTCCAACCTTGATTAAATTTGGCACACTTGATAATGTTTTTTGTTTTAGTGGAACGCAATGCAGTCTGCGTTGCATTTTTCAACACTGAAACGGATGGATATTTGTACTAAAGAAGTGAACCTCCATCCTCCAAAAAGAAGATTGGTCCCCTACCCAGAAGAATAAATTATCTACGCCCCTGATAACCACGGTACTGCAATTAGAACCAAATTAAGATTTTGGAAGTCTAGATTCATTAACTTTAGTATGTTTCAGCCAAATATGACTCCAGTTATACAAATATTTAACTACTTTTCCAGGATGTATTTTACTGGTTCTGTGAATTCATTCGAAGTTGGCAAAATCATTCTAAATTGCCAAAATGCATTTTAACAAAATCGAAGCACTTGTTTCGTATCCAGTTCGTCTAAAAACTATAGTGCTGGGAATACAATGGCGACTGTGAGCCATTTTTCGCGGCGTCTACGTTTGCGTCATGAGAGTCCACAGCGCAACCTGTTGTCAGGTGCAGCAAGCTGAGCGGGTCCCGTGAAGCTTCGCAGGCCTGAGGGAAGCCAGGTTGCCCGGGCTTGCGGGAGCCCAAGTCGGCCGCATTACCCACTATGCCTCAGTACACGCGCACTCTTGTGTTTACGTCGCGGCAGGCTGACCTGCATGAATGGTTGCAGAGGAGCTAGGGGCAAGCAGGCCGCAAGTGGAATTTGTACACCTCTAAGCTGATGTCCCTTTCTCCAAAAATGTACTCAATGGGACCGTAATGTTACAACCACACACAAGTTGACCTGCTGTGAGGAAAAAACGAGTTAGTACATTTCAAACATGAAAAAGGTTATTATAAAGTCAACATGAAAAACAAAAATTCCAAAAGTATCAAACACAAAAAAATGCTTACCGAAGAAACAAAATGTATCGTGCTAGGCACCCTCCACCCGCCCTGTGGTGCAGCTGATGTCCCTTTCTCCAAAAATGTACTCAATGGGACCGTAATGTTGCAACAACACACAAGTTGACCTGCTGTGAGGAAAAAACGAGTTAGTATATTTCAAACATGAAAAAGGTTATTTTAAAGTCAACATGAAAAACCAAAATTCCAAAAGTATCAAACAAACAAAAATCCTTACCGAAGAAACAAAATGTTTCGTACGAGGCACCCTCCCCCCGCCCTGTGGTGCAGCTGATGTCCCTTTCTCCAAAAATGTACTCAATGGGACCGTAATGTTGCAACCACACACAAATTGACCTGCTGTGAGGAAAAAACGAGTTAGTACATTTCAAACATGAAAAAGGTCATTTTAAAATCAACATGAAAAACCAAAATTCCAAAATTATCAAACACAAAAAAATGCTTACCGAAGAAACAAAATAATTCATGCTAGGCACCCTCCTCCCGCACTGTGGTGCAGCTGATGTCCCTTTCTCCAAAAATGTACTCAATGGGACCGTAATGTTGCAACCACACACAAGTTGACCTGCTGTGAGGAAAAAACGAGTTAGTACATTTCAAACATGAAAAAGGTTATTTTAAAGTCAACATGAAAAACCAAAATTCCAAAAGTATCAAACACAAAAAAATGCTTACTGAAGAAACAAAATGTATCGTACTAGGCACCCTCCTCCCGCCCTGTGGTGCAGCTGATGTGCCTTTCTCGAAAAATGTACTCAATGGGACCGTAATGTTGCAACCACACACAAGTTGACCTGCTGTGGAGAAAAAACGAGTTAGTACATTTCAAAAATGAGAAAGGTCATTTTAAGGTCAACATGAAAAACCAAAATTCCAAAAGTATCAAACACAATAAAATGCTTACCGAAGAAACAAAATGTATCGTGCTAGGCACCCTCCTCCCTCCCTGTGGTGCAGCTGATGTCCCTTTCTCCAAAAATGTACTCAATGTGACCGTAATGTTGCAACCACACACAAGTTGACCTGCTGTGAGGAAAACACGAGTTAGTACATTTCAAACATGAAAAAGGTTATTTTAATGTCAACATGAAAAACCAAAATTCCAAAGTATCAAACACAAAAAAATGCTTACCAAGAAACAAAATGTATCGTACTAGGCACCCTCTTCCCGCCCTGTGGTGCAGCTAAATTCCCTTTCTCCAAAAATGTACTCAATGGGACCGTAATGTTGCAACCACACACAAGTTGACCTGCTGTGAGGAAAAAACGAGTTAGTACATTTCAAACATGTAATAGGTCATTTTTAAATCAACATGACAAACCAAAATTCCAAAATTATCAAACACAAAAAAACGCTTACCGAGGAGGCAAAATATTTCGTGCTAGGCACCCTCCTCCCGCCCTGTGGTGCAGCTGATGTCCCTTTCTCCAAAAATGTACTCAATGGGACCGTAATGTTACAACCACACACAAGTTGACCTGCTGTGAGGAAAAAACGAGTTAGTACATTTCAAACATGAAAAAGGTTATTATAAAGTCAACATGAAAAACAAAAATTCCAAAAGTATCAAACACAAAAAAATGCTTACCGAAGAAACAAAATGTATCGTGCTAGGCACCCTCCACCCGCCCTGTGTTGCAGCTGATGTCCCTTTCTCCAAAAATGTACTCAATGGGACCGTAATGTTGCAACAACACACAAGTTGACCTGCTGTGAGGAAAAAACGAGTTAGTATATTTCAAACATGACAAAGGTTATTTTAAAGTCAACATGAGAAACCAAAATTCCAAAAGTATCAAACAAACAAAAATGCTTACCGAAGAAACAAAATGTTTCGTACGAGGCACCCTCCTCCCGCCCTGTGGTGCAGCTGATGTCCCTTTCTCCAAAAATGTACTCAATGGGACCGTAATGTTGCAACCACACACAAATTGACCTGCTGTGAGGAAAAAACGAGTTAGTACATTTCAAACATGAAAAAGGTCATTTTAAAATCAACATGAAAAACCAAAATTCCAAAATTATCAAACACAAAAAAATGCTTACCGAAGAAACAAAATATTTCATGCTAGGCACCCTCCTCCCGCACTGTGGTGCAGCTGATGTCCCTTTCTCCAAAAATGTACTCAATGGGACCGTAATGTTGCAACCACACACAAGTTGACCTGCTGTGAGGAAAAAACGAGTTAGTACATTTCAAACATGAAAAAGGTTATTTTAAAGTCAACATGTAAAACCAAAATTCCAAAAGTATCAAACACAAAAAAATGCTTACTGAAGAAACAAAATGTATCGTACTAGGCACCCTCCTCCCGCCCTGTGGTGCAGCTGATGTGCCTTTCTCGAAAAATGTACTCAATGGGACCGTAATGTTGCAACCACACACAAGTTGACCTGCTGTGGGGAAAAAACGAGTTAGTACATTTCAAACATGAGAAAGGTCATTTTAAGGTCAACATGAAAAAGCAAAATTCCAAAAGTATCAAACACAATAAAATGCTTACCGAAGAAACAAAATGTATCGTGCTAGGCACCCTCCTCCCGCCCTGTGGTGCAGCTGATGTCCCTTTCTCCAAAAATGTACTCAATGTGACCGTAATGTTGCAACCACACACAAGTTGACCTGCTGTGAGGAAAACACGAGTTAGTACATTTCAAACATGAAAAAGGTTATTTTAAAGTCAACATGAAAAACCAAAATTCCAAAGTATCAAACACAAAAAAATGCTTACCAAGAAACAAAATGTATCGTACTAGGCACCCTCTTCCCGCCCTGTGGTGCAGCTAAATTCCCTTTCTCCAAAAATGTACTCAATGGGACCGTAATGTTGCAACCACACACAAGTTGACCTGCTGTGAGGAAAAAACGAGTTAGTACATTTCAAACATGTAATAGGTCATTTTTAAATCAACATGACAAACCAAAATTCCAAAATTATCAAACACAAAAAAACGCTTACCGAGGAGGCAAAATATTTCGTGCTAGGCTCCCTCCTCCCGCCCTGTGGTGCAGCTGATGTCCCTTTCTCCAAAAATGTACTCAATGGGACCGTAATGTTACAACCACACACAAGTTGACCTGCTGTGAGGAAAAAACGAGTTAGTACATTTCAAACATGAAAAAGGTTATTATAAAGTCAACATGAAAAACAAAAATTCCAAAAGTATCAAACACAAAAAAATGCTTACCGAAGAAACAAAATGTATCGTGCTAGGCACCCTCCACCCGCCCTGTGGTGCAGCTGATGTCCCTTTCTCCAAAAATGTACTCAATGGGACCGTAATGTTGCAACAACACACAAGTTGACCTGCTGTGAGGAAAAAACGAGTTAGTATATTTCAAACATGAAAAAGGTTATTTTAAAGTCAACATGAAAAACCAAAATTCCAAAAGTATCAAACAACCAAAAATGCTTACCGAAGAAACAAAATGTATCGTACGAGGCACCCTCCTCCCGCCCTGTGGTGCAGCTGATGTCCCTTTCTCCAAAAATGTACTCAATGGGACCGTAATGTTGCAACCACACACAAATTGACCTGCTGTGAGGAAAAAACGAGTTAGTACATTTCAAACATGAAAAAGGTTATTTTAAAGTCAACATGAAAAACCAAAATTCCAAAAGTATCAAACACAAGAAAATGCTTACTGAAGAAACAAAATGTATCGTACTAGGCACCCTCCTCCCGCCCTGTGGTGCAGCTGATGTGCCTTTCTCGAAAAATGTACTCATTGGGATCGTAATGTTGCAACCACACACAAGTTGACCTGCTGTGAGGAAAAAACGAGTTAGTACATTTCAAACATGTAAAAGGTCATTTTTAAATCAACATGAAAAACCAAAATTCCAAAAGTATCAAACACAAAAAATGCTTACCGAAGACAGAAAATGTAACGTGCTAGGAACCCTCTTCCCGCACTGTGGTGCAACTTATGTCCCTTTCTCCAAAAATGTCCTCAATGGGATCGTAATGTTGCAACCACACACAAGTTGACCTGCTGTGAGAAAAAAACGAGTTAGTACATTTCAAACATGAAAAAGGTCACTTTCGAATCAACATGAAAAACCAAAATTTCAAAAGTATCAAACAGAAAAAAATGCTTACCGAAGAAAAAAAATGTATCGTGCTAGACACCCTCCTCCCTCCCTGTGGTGCAACTTATGTCCCTTTTTTCCAAAAATGTACTCAATGGGACCGTAATGTTGCAACCACACACAAGTTGACCTGCTGTGAGGAAAAAACGAGTTAGTACATTTCAAACATGATAAAGGTCATTTTAAAATCAACATGAAAAACCAAAATTCCAAAAGTATCAAACACAAAAAAATGCTTACCGAAGAAACAAAATGTATCGTGCTAGGCACCCTCCTCCCGCCCTGTGGTGCAGCTGATGTCCCTTTCTCCAAAAATGTACTCAATGGGACCGTAATGTTGCAACCACACACAAGTTGACCTGCTGTGAGGAAAAAACATGAAAAAGGTCTTTTTAAAATCAACATGACAAACCAAAATTCCAAAATTATCAAACACAAAAAAATGCTTACCGAAGAAACAAAATATTTCGTGCTAGGCACCCTCCTCCCGCCCTGTGGTGCAGCTGATGTCCCTTTCTCCAAAAATGTACTCAATGGGACAGTAATGTTGCAACCACACACAAGTTGCCCTGCTGTGAGGAAAAAACGAGTTACTACATTTCAAACATGAGAAACGTCATTTTAAGGTCAACATGAAAAACCAAAATTCCAAAAGTATCAAACACAAAAAATGCTTACCGAAGAAACAAAATGTATCGTGCTAGGCACCCTCCTCCCGCCCTGTGGTGCAGCTGATGTCCATTTCTCCAAAAATGTACTCAATGTGACCGTAATGTTGCAACCACACACAAGTTGACCTGCGGTGAGGAAAAAACGAGTTAGTACATTTCAAACATGAAAAAGGTTATTTTAAAGTCAACATGAAAAACCAAAATTCCAAAAGTATCAAACACAAAAAAATGCTTACTGAAGAAACAAAATGTATCGTACTACGCACCCTCCTCCCGCCCTGTGGTGCAGCTGATGTCCCTTTCTCCAAAAATGTACTCAACGGGAACGTAATGTTGCAACCACACATAAGTTGACCTGCTGTGAGGAAAAAACGAGTTAGTACATTTCAAACATGAAAAAGGTCTTTTTAAAATCATCATGAAAAACCAAAATTCCAAAAGTATCAAACACAAAAAATGCTTACCGAAGACAGAAAATGTAACGTGCTAGGAACCCTCTTCCCGCACTGTGGTGCAACTTATGACCCTTTCTCCAAAAATGTCCTCAATGGGATCGTAATGTTGCAACCACACACAAGTTGCCCTGCTGTGAGATAAAAACGAGTTAGTACATTTCAAACATGAAAAAGGTCACTTTCGAATCAACATGAAAAACCAAAATTTCAAAAGTATCAAACAGAAAAAAATGCTTACCGAAGAAAAAAAATGTATCGTGCTAGACACCCTCCTCCCTCCCTGTGGTGCAACTTATGTCCCTTTTTTCCAAAAATATACTCAATGGGACCGTAATGTTGCAACCACACACAAGTTGACCTGCTGTGAGGAAAAAACGAGTTAGTACATTTCAAACATGATAAAGGTCATTTTAAAATCAACACGAAAAACCAAAATTCCAAAAGCATCAAACACAAAAAAATGCTTACCGAAGAAACAAAATGTATCGTGCTAGGCACCCTCCTCCCGCCCTGTGGTGCGGCTGATGTCCCTTTCTCCAAAAATGTACTCAATGGGACCGTAATGTTGCAACCACACACAAGTATACCTGCTGTGAGGAAAAAACGAGTTAGTACATTTCAAACATGAAAAAGGTTATTTTAAAGTCAACATGAAAAACCAAAATTCCAAAAGTATCAAACACAAAAAAATGCTTACTGAAGAAACAAAATGTATCGTACTACGCACCCTCCTCCCGCCCTGTGGTGCAGCTGATGTCCCTTTCTCCAAAAATGTACTCAACGGGAACGTAATGTTGCAACCACACATAAGTTGACCTGCTGTGAGGAAAAAACGAGTTAGTACATTTCAAACATGTAAAAGGTCATTTTTAAATCAACATGAAAAACCAAAATTCCAAAAGTATCAAACACAAAAAATGCTTACCGAAGACAGAAAATGTAACGTGCTAGGAACCCTCCTTCCGCACTGAGGTGCAACTTATGTCCCTTTCTCCAAAAATGTCCTCAATGGGATCGTAATGTTGCAACCACACACAAGTTGACCTGCTGTGAGAAAAAAACGAGTTAGTACATTTCAAACTAGAAAAAGGTCATTTTCAAATCAACATGAAAAACCAAAATTCCAAAAGTATCAAACAGAAAAAAATGCTTACCGAAGAAAAAAAATGTATCGTGCTAGACACTCTCCTCCCTCCCTGTGGTGCAACTTATGTCCCTTTCTCCAAAAATGTACTCAATGGGACCGTAATGTGCAACCACACACATGTTGACCTGCTGTGAGGAAAAAACGAGTTAGTACATTTCAAACATGAAAAAGGTCATTTTAAAATCAACATGAAAAACCAAAATTCCAAAAGTATCAAACACAAAAAAATGCTTACCGAAGAAACAAAATGTTTCGTACGAGGCACCCTCCTCCCGCCCTGTGGTGCAGCTGATGTCCCTTTCTCCAAAAATGTACTCAATGGGACCGTAATGTTGCAACCACACACAAATTGACCTGCTGTGAGGAAAAAACGAGTTAGTACATTTCAAACATGAAAAAGGTCATTTTAAAATCAACATGAAAAACCAAAATTCCAAAATTATCAAACACAAAAAAATGCTTACCGAAGAAACAAAATATTTCATGCTAGGCACCCTCCTCCCGCACTGTGGTGCAGCTGATGTCCCTTTCTCCAAAAATGTACTCAATGGGACCGTAATGTTGCAACCACACACAAGTTGACCTGCTGTGAGGAAAAAACGAGTTAGTACATTTCAAACATGAAAAAGGTTATTTTAAAGTCAACATGAAAAACCAAAATTCCAAAAGTATCAAACACAAAAAAATGCTTACTGAAGAAACAAAATGTATCGTACTAGGCACCCTCCTCCCGCCCTGTGGTGCAGCTGATGTGCCTTTCTCGAAAAATGTACTCAATGGGACCGTAATGTTGCAACCACACACAAGTTGACCTGCTGTATGGAAAAAACGAGTTAGTACATTTCAAACATGAGAAAGGTCATTTTAAGGTCAACATGAAAAACCAAAATTCCAAAAGTATCAAACACAATAAAATGCTTACCGAAGAAACAAAATGTATCGTGCTAGGCACCCTCCTCCCGCCCTGTGGTGCAGCTGATGTCCCTTTCTCCAAAAATGTACTCAATGTGACCGTAATGTTGCAACCACACACAAGTTGACCTGCTGTGAGGAAAAAACGAGTTAGTACATTTCAAACATGTAATAGGTCATTTTTAAATCAACATGACAAACCAAAATTCCAAAATTATCAAACACAAAAAAACGCTTACCAAGGAGGCAAAATATTTCGTGCTAGGCACCCTCCTCCCGCCCTGTGGTGCAGCTGATGTCCCTTTCTCCAAAAATGTACTCAATGGGACCGTAATGTTGCAACCACACACAAATTGACCTGCTGTGAGGAAAAAACGAGTTAGTACATTTCAAACATGAAAAAGGTCATTTTAAAATCAACATGAAAAACCAAAATTTCAAAAGTATCAAACAGAAAAAAATGCTTACCGAAGAAAAAAAATGTATCGTGCTAGACACCCTCCTCCCTCCCTGTGGTGCAACTTATGTCCCTTTTTTCCAAAAATGTACTCAATGGGACCGTAATGTTGCAACCACACACAAGTTGACCTGCTGTGAGGAAAAAACGAGTTAGTACATTTCAAACATGATAAAGGTCATTTTAAAATCAACATGACAAACCAAAATTCCAAAATTATCAAACACAAAAAAATGCTTACCGAAGAAACAAAATGTATCGTGCTAGGGACCCTCCTCCCGCCCTGTGGTGCAGCTGATGTCCCTTTCTCCAAAAATGTACTCAATGGGACCGTAATGTTGCAACCACACACAAGTTGACCTGCTGTGAGGAAAAAACATGAAAAAGGTCTTTTTAAAATCAACATGACAAACCAAAATTCCAAAATTATCAAACACAAAAAAATGCTTACCGAAGAAACAAAATATTTCGTGCTAGGCACCCTCCTCCCGCCCTGTGGTGCAGCTGATGTCCCTTTCTCCAAAAATGTACTCAATGGGACAGTAATGTTGCAACCACACACAAGTTGCCCTGCTGTGAGGAAAAAACGAGTTAGTACATTTCAAACATGAAAAAGGTTATTTTAAAATCAACATGAAAATCCAAAATACCAAAAGTATCAAACAAACAAAAATGCTTACCGAAGAAACAAAATGTATCGTACTAAGCACCCTGCTCCCGCCCTGTGGTGCAGCTGATGTCCCTTTCTCCAAAAATGTATTCAATGAAACCATAATGTTGCAACCACACACAAGTTGACCTGCTGTGAGGAAAAAACGAGTTAGTACATTTCAAACATGAAAAAGGTCATATTAAAATCAACATGACAAACCAAAATTCAAAAATTATCAAACACAAATAAATGCTTACCGAAGAAACAAAATATTTCGTGCTAGGCACCCTCCTCCCGCCCTGTGGTGCAGCTGATGTCCATTTCTCTGAAAATGTACTCAATGTGACCGTAATGTTGCAACCACACACAAGTTGACCTGCTGTGAGCAAAAAACGAGTTAGTACAATTGAAACATGAAAAAGGTCATTATAAAATCAACATGAAAACCAAAATTCCAAAAGTATCAAACACAAAATATGCTTACTGAAGAAACAAAATGTATCGCTCTAGGCACTCTCCTCCCGCCCTGTGGTGCAGCTGTTGTCCCTTTCTCCAAAAATGTACTCAATGGGACCGTAATGTTGCAACCACACACAAGTTGACCTGTTGTGAGGAAAAAACGAGTTAGTACATTTCAAACATGCAAAAGGTCATTTCTAAATCAACATAAAAAACCAAAATCGAAAAGCATCAAACACAAATAAATGCTTACCGAAGAAATAAAATGTATCGTGCTAGGCACCCTCCTCACGCCCTGTGGTGCAGCCGATGTCCCTCTCTCCAAAAGTGTACTCAATGGGACCGTAATAATGCAACCACACACAAGTTGACCTGCTGTGAGGAAAGAACGAGTTAGTACATTTCAAACATGCAAAAGTTCATTTAAAAATCAACATGAAAAACCAAAATCCAAAAGTATCAAACACAAAAAAATGCTTACAGAAGAAACAAAATGTATCGAGTTAGGCACCATCCTCCCGCCCTGTGGTGCAGCCGATGTCCCTCTCACCAAAAGTGTACTCAATGGGACCGTAATGATGCAACCACAAACAAGTTGACCTGCTGTGAGGAAAAAACAAGTTAGTAAATTTCAAACATGCAAAAGGTCATTTTTAAATCAACATGAAAAACCAAAATCCAAAAGTATCAAACACAAAAAAATGCTTACCGAAGAAAGAAAATGTATCGTGCTAGGCACCCTACTCCCGCGGTGTGGTGCAACTGATGTCCCTTTCTCCAAAAGTGTACTCAATGGGACCGTAATGTTGCAACCACACACAAGTTGACCTGCTGTGAGGAAAAAACGACTTAGTACTTTTCAAACATGAAAATGGTCATTTTAAAATCAACATGAAAAACCAAAATTCTAAAAGAATAAAAAAAAAATGCTTACCGAAAAAGAAAATGTATCATGCTAGGCACCCTCCTCCCGCCCTGTAGTGCAGCTGCTGTCTCTCTCTCCAAAAGTGTACTCAATGGGACCGTAATGTTGCAACCACACACAAGTTGACCTGTTGTGAGGAAAAAACGAGTCAGTACATTTCAAACATGCAAAAGGTCATTTTAAAATCACCATGAAAAACCAATATCCAAAAGTATCAAACACAAAAAAATGCTAACTGAAGAAACAAAATAAATCGTGCTAGGCACCCTCCTCCCGCCCTGTGTTGCAGCTGATGTCCCTCGCTCCAAAAGTGTCTCAATGGGACCGTAATGTTGCAACCACACACAAGTTGACCTGGTGTGAGGAAAAAACGACTTAGTACATTTCAAACATGCAAAAGGTCATTTTTAAATCAACATGAAAAACCAAAATCCTAAAGTATCAAACACAAAAAAATGCTTACTGAAGAAACAAAATAAATCGTGCTAGGCACCCTCCTCCCGCCCTGTGGTGCAGCTGATGTCCCTCTATCCAAAAATGTACTCAATGGGACCGTATTGTTGCAACCTCACACAAGTTGACCTGCTTTGAGGAAAAAACGAGTTAGTACATTTCAGACATGAAAATGTCATTTAAAAATAAACATGAAACACCAAAATCCAAAAGTATAAATACAAAAAAATACTTACTGAAGAAACATAATGTATCGTGCTAGGCACCCTCCTCCCGCCCTGTGGTGCAGCTGATGTCGCCCTCTCCAAAATTGTACTCAATAGGACCGTAATGTTGCAACCACACACAAGTTGACCTGCTCTGAGGAAAAAACGAGTTAGTACATTTCAAACTTGCTAAAGGTTTTTTTTAAATCAACATGAAGAACCAAAATCCAAAAGTATCAAAAACAAAAAAATGCTTACCGAAGAAACAAAATGTATCGTGCTAGGCACCCTCCACCCGCCCTGTGGTGCAACAGATGTCCCTTTCTACAAAACTAAACTCAATGGGACCATAATGTTGCAGCCACACACAAGTTCACCTGCTGTGAGGAAAAAACGTGTTAGTACATTTCAAACATGAAAAAGGTTATTTTAAAGTCAACATGAAAAACCAAAATTCCAAAGTATCAAACACAAAAAAATGCTTACCAAGAAACAAAATGTATCGTACTAGGCACCCTCTTCCCGCCCTGTGGTGCAGCTAAATTCCCTTTCTCCAAAAATGTACTCAATGGGACCGTAATGTTGCAACCACACACAAGTTGACCTGCTGTGAGGAAAAAACGAGTTAGTACATTTCAAACATGTAATAGGTCATTTTTAAATCAACATGACAAACCAAAATTCCAAAATTATCAAACACAAAAAAACGCTTACCGAGGAGGCAAAATATTTCGTGCTAGGCACCCTCCTCCCGCCCTGTGGTGCAGCTGATGTCCCTTTCTCCAAAAATGTACTCAATGGGACCGTAATGTTGCAACCACACACAAATTGACCTGCTGTGAGGAAAAAACGAGTTAGTACATTTCAAACATGAAAAAGGTCATTTTAAAATCAACATGAAAAACCAAAATTTCAAAAGTATCAAACAGAAAAAAATGCTTACCGAAGAAAAAAAATGTATCGTGCTAGACACCCTCCTCCCTCCCTGTGGTGCAACTTATGTCCCTTTTTTCCAAAAATGTACTCAATGGGACCGTAATGTTGCAACCACACACAAGTTGACCTGCTGTGAGGAAAAAACGAGTTAGTACATTTCAAACATGATAAAGGTCATTTTAAAATCAACATGACAAACCAAAATTCCAAAATTATCAAACACAAAAAAATGCTTACCGAAGAAACAAAATGTATCGTGCTAGGGACCCTCCTCCCGCCCTGTGGTGCAGCTGATGTCCCTTTCTCCAAAAATGTACTCAATGGGACCGTAATGTTGCAACCACAGACAAGTTGACCTGCTGTGAGGAAAAAACATGAAAAAGGTCTTTTTAAAATCAACATGACAAACCAAAATTCCAAAATTATCAAACACAAAAAAATGCTTACCGAAGAAACAAAATATTTCGTGCTAGGCACCCTCCACCCGCCCTGTGGTGCAGCTGATGTCCCTTTCTCCAAAAATGTACTCAATGGGACAGTAATGTTGCAACCACACACAAGTTGCCCTGCTGTGAGGAA
This sequence comes from Schistocerca cancellata, assembly GCF_023864275.1. Taxonomy (NCBI): domain Eukaryota; kingdom Metazoa; phylum Arthropoda; class Insecta; order Orthoptera; family Acrididae; genus Schistocerca; species Schistocerca cancellata. Next base: position 616,300,090 of record NC_064633.1, on the reverse strand, counting down.
AAAACGAGTTAGTACATTTCAAACATGAAAAAGGTTATTTTAAAATCAACATGAAAATCCAAAATACCAAAAGTATCAAACAAACAAAAATGCTTACCGAAGAAACAAAATGTATCGTACTAAGCACCCTGCTCCCGCCCTGTGGTGCAGCTGATGTCCCTTTCTCCAAAAATGTATTCAATGAAACCATAATGTTGCAACCACACACAAGTTGACCTGCTGTGAGGAAAAAACGAGTTAGTACATTTCAAACATGAAAAAGGTCATATTAAAATCAACATGACAAACCAAAATTCAAAAATTATCAAACACAAATAAATGCTTACCGAAGAAACAAAATATTTCGTGCTAGGCACCCTCCTCCTGCCCTGTGGTGCAGCTGATGTCCATTTCTCCGAAAATGTACTCAATGTGACCGTAATGTTGCAACCACACACAAGTTGACCTGCTGTGAGCAAAAAACGAGTTAGTACAATTGAAACATGAAAAAGGTCATTATAAAATCAACATGAAAACCAAAATTCCAAAAGTATCAAACACAAAATATGCTTACTGAAGAAACAAAATGTATCGCTCTAGGCACTCTCCTCCCGCCCTGTGGTGCAGCTGTTGTCCCTTTCTCCAAAAATGTACTCAATGGGACCGTAATGTTGCAACCACACACAAGTTGACCTGCTGTGAGGAAAAAACGAGTTAGTACATTTCAAACATGCAAAAGGTCATTTCTAAATCAACATAAAAAACCAAAATCGAAAAGCATCAAACACAAATAAATGCTTACCGAAGAAATAAAATGTATCGTGCTAGGCACCCTCCTCACGCCCTGTGGTGCAGCCGATGTCCCTCTCTCCAAAAGTGTACTCAATGGGACCGTAATAATGCAACCACACACAAGTTGACCTGCTGTGAGGAAAGAACGAGTTAGTACATTTCAAACATGCAAAAGTTCATTTAAAAATCAACATGAAAAACCAAAATCCAAAAGTATCAAACACAAAAAAATGCTTACAGAAGAAACAAAATGTATCGAGTTAGGCACCATCCTCCCGCCCTGTGGTGCAGCCGATGTCCCTCTCACCAAAAGTGTACTCAATGGGACCGTAATGATGCAACCACAAACAAGTTGACCTGCTGTGAGGAAAAAACAAGTTAGTAAATTTCAAACATGCAAAAGGTCATTTTTAAATCAACATGAAAAACCAAAATCCAAAAGTATCAAACACAAAAAAATGCTTACCGAAGAAAGAAAATGTATCGTGCTAGGCACCCTACTCCCGCGGTGTGGTGCAACTGATGTCCCTTTCTCCAAAAGTGTACTCAATGGGACCGTAATGTTGCAACCACACACAAGTTGACCTGTTGTGAGGAAAAAACGAGTCAGTACATTTCAAACATGCAAAAGGTCATTTTAAAATCACCATGAAAAACCAATATCCAAAAGTATCAAACACAAAAAAATGCTAACTGAAGAAACAAAATAAATCGTGCTAGGCACCCTCCTCCCGCCCTGTGTTGCAGCTGATGTCCCTCGCTCCAAAAGTGTCTCAATGGGACCGTAATGTTGCAACCACACACAAGTTGACCTGGTGTGAGGAAAAAACGACTTAGTACATTTCAAACATGCAAAAGGTCATTTTTAAATCAACATGAAAAACCAAAATCCTAAAGTATCAAACACAAAAAAATGCTTACTGAAGAAACAAAATAAATCGTGCTAGGCACCCTCCTCCCGCCCTGTGGTGCAGCTGATGTCCCTCTATCCAAAAATGTACTCAATGGGACCGTATTGTTGCAACCTCACACAAGTTGACCTGCTTTGAGGAAAAAACGAGTTAGTACATTTCAGACATGAAAATGTCATTTAAAAATAAACATGAAACACCAAAATCCAAAAGTATAAACACAAAAAAATACTTACTGAAGAAACATAATGTATCGTGCTAGGCACCCTCCTCCCGCCCTGTGGTGCAGCTGATGTCGCCCTCTCCAAAATTGTACTCAATAGGACCGTAATGTTGCAACCACACACAAGTTGACCTGCTCTGAGGAAAAAACGAGTTAGTACATTTCAAACTTGCTAAAGGTTTTTTTTAAATCAACATGAAGAACCAAAATCCAAAAGTATCAAAAACAAAAAAATGCTTACCGAAGAAACAAAATGTATCGTGCTAGGCACCCTCCACCCGCCCTGTGGTGCAACAGATGTCCCTTTCTACAAAACTAAACTCAATGGGACCGTAATGTTGCAGCCACACACAAGTTCACCTGCTGTGAGGAAAAAACGTGTTAGTACATTTCAAACATGAAAAAGGTCATTTTAAAATCATTATGAAAAACCAAGATTCCAAAAGTATCAAACACAAAAAAATGCTTACCGATGAAACAAAATGTATCGTGCTAGGCACCCTCCTCCCGCCCTGTGGTGCAGCCCATGTCCCTCTCTCCAAAAGTGTACTCAATGGGACCGTAATGTTGCAACCACACACAAGTTGACCAGCTGTGAGGAAAAAACGAGTTAGTACATTTCAAACACGCAAAAGGTCATTATTAAATCAACACGAAAAACCAAAATCCAAAAGTATCAAACACAAAAAAATGCTTACTGAAGAAACAAAATGTATCGTGCTAGGCACCCTCCTTCTGCCCTGTGGTGCAGCCGATGTCCCTCTCTCCAAAAGTGTACTCAATGGGACCGTAATGTTGCAACCACACACAAGTTGACCTGGTGTGAGGAAAAAACGACTTAGTACATTTCAAACATGGAAAAGGTCATTTTTAAATCAACATGAAAAACCAAAATCCAAAAGTATCAAACACAAAAAAATGCTTACTGAAGAAACAAAATAAATCGTGCTAGTCACCCTCCTCCCGCCCTGTGGTGCAGCTGATGTCCCTCTATCCAAAAATGTACTCAATGGGACCGTAATGTTGCAACCTCACACAAGTTGACCTGCTGTGTGGAAAAAACGAGTTAGTACATTTCAAACATGCAAAAGGTCATTTAAAAATAAACATGAAAAACCAAAATCCAAAAGTATAAACACAAAAAAATGCTTACTGAAGAAACAAAATGTATCGTGCTAGGCACCCTCCTCCAGCCCTGTGGTGCAGCTGGTGTCCCTTTCTCCAAAAGTGTACTCAATGGGACCGTAATGGTGCAACCACACACAAGTTGACCTGCTGTGTGGAAAAAACGAGTTAGTACATTTCAGACATGAAAATGTCATTTAAAAATAAACATGAAACACCAAAATCCAAAAGTATAAACACAAAAAAATACTTACTGAAGAAACAAAATAAATCGTGCTAGTCACCCTCCTCCCGCCCTGTGGTGCAGCTGATGTCCCTCTATCCAAAAATGTACTCAATGGGACCGTAATGTTGCAACCACACACAAGTTGACCTGCTGTGAGGAAAAAACGACTTAGTACATTTCAAACATGCAAAAGGTCATTATTATATCAACATGAAAAACCAAAATTCCAAAAGTATCAAACACAAAAAATGTTTACCGAAGAAAGAAAATGTACCGTGCTAGGCACCCTCCTCCCGCCCTGTGGTGCAACAGATGTCCCTTTCTACAAAACTGTACTCAATGGGACCGTAATGTTGCAACCACACACAAGTTCACCTGCTGTCAGGAAAAAACGAGTTAGTACGTTTGAAACATGAAAAAGGTCATTTTTAAATCAACATTAAAAACAAAAATTCCAAAAGTATCAAACAGAAAAAAATGCTTACCGAAGAAACAAAAGGTATCGTGCTAGGCACCCTCCTCCCGCCCTGTGATGCAGCTTATGTCCCTTTCTCCAAAAATGAACTCAATGGGATCGTAATGTTGCAACCACACACAAGTTGACCTGCTGTGAGGAAAAAACGAGTTAGTACTTTTCAAACATGAAAAAGGTCTTTTTA